>NC_090331.1:42382375-42692375 GCF_035084215.1 Heptranchias perlo | reverse complement strand
GTGAGGTCTTACTGTATTGATATGTGGATAGATTTATAGGGTTACAATTCTTATTAATTCTGCTCATTAAAAATTAAGGTGTAGGAAAAGGAACTCTACTGCGACCCCCCCCCCCCCCCGCCCCATTCATTGTTTTTATCCTTATAAGTTTCCAGTATAATACCATTTATAAAGCTTATTTTTACTCAAACGAGATAATGCCATTTGTTACTCAAAGCGCTATTCACATTCATTGGTTAATGGTAAAACTATCAAGAACCGAAGGGGATTGTTCTATTTTTTGTTTCTATTTAAAACTGTTCCCTTTAATGGGGTGTTTAACCCCCTAAATGTGTCTTCTTTTACTCTTGCGGCAATTTAAAACACTGTAACCAGGCTTCCTGACGCTGGCATTTCAGGGCAATAAAAGGACAAATATCACCTGACAGGATGGTCTGTGCTTAATATTTCAGTGACGCCTGTATTAAAAGTTGTGTGCACTCTCCTTTCAGGTGCACGTGCAGGTACACAAGAATCCCACCCCTCATCGAGTTTACCTGGTCTCAGGTTAAGTACAAGTTTTTGTGGAGACATCTGTGTCCTTTTTTCGTTCCTCTTCTCGCTGCTCACGCTTAAAGCCTCGTTTTTTACAACCCTAAAGTGGCTGACGGAGAACTCTATAAACTCCAGGGGACATTCTCGCAGTAAAAGATCGTCAAGAGTGTCGCATCTTCCACCAAAGCTTGAATCGTCACTGAAGTCCTAAAATAAATAATATACATCCCGTGTCTGGATCTAGTCATCATACTGAAACAAGGCTGGAGGTGTCGCACGAACAAAATAAAGAATTTTGGAATTTCCTAAAAACCACATTTCCTTTTCTAACATTTTAGGCATGCCAAATTGTGGTTATACACAACCCCGAACAGGAAAACAATAACATTTAAATCCACAAACCAACATTCGATTTGAACCCTCAAAAATATACTTCATGTTTTTGAATATCGGTAAAACCGCTTTAAATGAGGCTTACCTTGGACTAGATGCTTACTCTACCTGAAAACACAAACTCTAGTATTATTTGCTGCAAGATATTTATTTCGATCTGGACAATGGAACGAAAAGCCATTTGCAATCATTTTTATTTTTCTTGATACAGTACAAGGTTTTACAGCATGCATTTTGTTCCACAGGATTGCACTCACTCGTTACGTGCATTCGAGAGGAATATTTGTACAAGTTTGTTCAAAACCGTGATTTTCTGTTTATAATTGCCCGAGGCTACTTAAATAAATTAGACTACTGTATTCACACAGGTAATATTTAATAACTAAACAGATAAATTGAGTCGGTGTAAATTTCTGGTTCGAACTGCAGTTGATAGCCATATTTTAGGGGTAGATGAATTGATCTTAAGACAATAACTATACCAACTTGTGACTGTACGCGATATGAGCAAACCCTTTGCCACATTCAAGTCATCCATAAAATGGATTAGTCATTTACTTTTACCGTAGTTCACTGGATTGCAATTACCAGAAGTAGGACGTACGAGTGTCGAGGAGAAGCCTGTGGTTTTAATGGATTAACTATTAATCTCATGGTCGAACTCACGAACAACCAACACAAAAAGGAACTTTCAATGTGTCACCTAACATTTTAATAAATAGTGGAGTGAATGTAAAGATTGTCCTTGGAAGACTTGATAACGTTTTAAAAGCGTTTGTACTACCTCTTGAAAGCACCAACCACACTGCGGCCCGAGCTTCAAGCACTCTTCACAAGTGACTGCACTTCCAGAGGAGCAGGAACCTGCCGAGAAAACAATGGAGGAATTAGCGACCAGAACATGAATCAAGGAAATAATGTGCCAACGATCGATAAGAACATATCTGAACTCGATAAATAGCACTAGCTGGTAAGTGGAAACAAGTAGATGATTGTTTTTAAACTTATTCTTTGGAATGAACTGAACATCATATGAATGGATTACAATAATGTAATCTTCCCTTCCCCAAAAAATCAGGTGTAATATTCAGAAGATCTCAATTCATAATCCGTACATAGGGAAATGATATTTTCGCATATTAGGTGGCATTATCCAAAACCAAACAACATTTCAATTCACTTACTGTACAATTAAATAATTTCACTGCAGATTATCAGAAACCTGAGACAATATTCAAGGCCATGGAGCAGACTTTACCGGACCTCACTTTCAAGCTGCGTAAAAAAAATCTTAGAAGTGAAAAGTGCAACCATGAACTTACCTACAGCACTACTTAATGACTTTGCCAGAAGCAGCACTAATGTCACCAGGTCCACTCCCATGTCTTTTGGGTTTGAGCGCACGGTAAACAGACAGAAAGGATGGCTTCGAAGCAGCAAGCGAAGGGAGACTTGAGAAGCTCCTGGTACCTGCTGCCTCGCACTGTGTGTGGGAGGAGCTGCAAACACAGCGAGTAGGGGACGTGCTCCTCACCTTCTACCTGTGGCGCTGGAGCAGACTGCTGACACTCGGAGTCTCGGAGAAGTATGGTCACCATGGTGTAGCCGCCTCGCCGCTGCCCTTCGTCAACTTCCTTCTTCCTTTTATGGTAAGGACAGGTATGCAGAGAACATGTTAGAAAGGTGCAGAGAGAGTGCAGATCACAGGGGCACCGCCTGGGGAGAGGCCGGACGCGCTCACCTGGCCCATTGTCAGCTGCCCGCTTCCGGTTTCAGCCTCAAACAGGTACATTTCCTCCACTCTCAGAATAACATTCTTCATATCAACAACATTGCTGCTAAAATCCGGCACCCCTGACAGTTCAAAAACTTCCAAAGGAAATTGTGATTGGTTTGTTTTAAGTTTCTAAGTCCAGGATTTCCATGATAATAGC
Organism: Heptranchias perlo; assembly: GCF_035084215.1. Classification (NCBI taxonomy): domain Eukaryota; kingdom Metazoa; phylum Chordata; class Chondrichthyes; order Hexanchiformes; family Hexanchidae; genus Heptranchias; species Heptranchias perlo. The sequence continues at coordinate 42,689,514 of NC_090331.1, read as the reverse complement.
TGTTTAGGTAAATGAATATTAAACACAGACCACCTAACAAAAGCACTGGAGTTTTTCCAGGTTTTACACGCAATTTTACCGACATTAATATTTGTAGAAAGAGCCAGTGGCACAGAGCGTCTCTTCCATTATTTACACGCCTGGCTCTACGGCTGACAAGCCCGAACAAACATTCCCAATTCTAAAGTCACCTCGGCCAGTAGCATACCTGAGAGAGGCAAATCTGTTGAGAAAGGCAGTCGCAGCGAGTGGGGGCTTGTCGATGGAAAACACTGACAACAAGAACGAGGATAGTTCATCGCTGCCATATCCCGTGTGGAGGAAAGTTCTTTGAATAATCCAAAAAAGATATTTTCATCAACGTGAATTAACTGTCAATGTAAAAAATATATAATCCTCGTGATTGTAACTTATTCCTGTATATCAGACAACTTTTGCTCCCGTTCACCTGGATGAATTTGCATCAGCCACCCGTTTGCCCATTCTACTAACTGGTCTATGTCTCTCTCATTGTTTGCCAAGTCTCTGACTTTTATGCTGTCAGTAAATTTTGAAATTCTGTCCCTTATACCCAAGTTCAAATCTTTCAGTCTCTCTAATGCTAAACAGTACTGTTGCTTCTCCAAGGTCCATTTCCCAGGTCGATTATTCCAGGTGGCAGTGGAGGTACGTTTTATTTTAATCTCTGTTAAGTTTGTCATAAGCTTTTAATTTTTAATTTAATTTACTTTCCCACTGCTGCCAGATAAGGTTTATTTGAATGTAATTTAATTTTACTTACCACCTGCTGCCTCCACACATCTCAGACCTCTTCCTTTCCTGTTTCCTTCCTCTATGCTGAATATGCCCATTTTCACGGGACTCCTCCACTGTAGCCTGGGTCCATCCAGGTCTATCACTGCCTGCACACCTGCCATTTGTTTCTCCATCCTGGGCCTATTGCCTCCCACCTGTGCTGGTTCCCTTACCCACCTATGGCTAGTCATGCTTCAACTCCCACTCACTCTCGCTCCCTCACCCATTCCCATGCCATCCACCCACTTGCACTCTCTGATCCTCCAAATCACAGCTTTACTTTTTTCTGCTCTATCCAGCTGCTTGCACTTTTTCAGTTGGGTTTGAGCGCTCAGCTTGCACCCATTCCTCACAGTCTGACCAGAGTTTTCCTCCTGCATAGCCATTTTCACACTGCAGTCCAACCTCGTGCTCCTCTGCTGTGCAGGTAATATCATTTTAAATTAGATACTTCTGATAATATTTGACAGGATGGCAAAATGGATTCCCCAACCTGAAGTCCAATGGAGTGCTGCTCAACAAACTGAAATTGAAGCATTCTCTCTGTACAGGATCAGAGATTTCTGAGAATAAAGAGAAAAAGAGCAAATGGTAGAGCATGGAAATGGAAAAGCAGAAGGGGTTCGATGGGGAGGAGTCCTTTTTTTTAAAATTTGTTCATGGAATGTGGGCTTCGCTGGCAAAGCCAGCATTTATTGCCCATCCCTAATTTCCCTTGAGAAGGTGGTGGTGAGCTGCCTTCTTGAATCGCTGCAGTCCGTGTGGTGACGGTTCTCCCACAGTGCTGTTAGGAAGGGAGTTCCAGGATTTTGACCCAACGACAATGAAGGAACGGCGATATATTTCCAAGTTGGGATCGTGTGTGACTTGGAGGGGAACGTGCAGGTGGTGTTGTTCCCATGTGCCTGCTGCTCTTGTCCTTCTAGGTGGTAGAGGTCGCGGGTTTGGGAGGTGCTGTCAAAGAAGCCTTGGTGAGTTGCTGCAGTGCATCCTGTGGATGGTACACACTGCAGCCACAGTGCACCGGTGGTGAAGGGAGTGAATGTTTATGGTGGTGGATGGGGTGCCAATCAAGCAGGCTGCTTTGTCCTGGATGGTGTTGAGCTTCTTGAGTGTTGTTGGAGCTGCACTCATCCAGGCAAGTGGAGAGTATTCCATCACACCCCTGACTTGTGCCTTGTAGATGGTGGAAAGGCTTTGGGGAGTCAGGAGGTGAGTCACTCGCCACAGAATACCCAGCCTCTGACCTGCTCTTGTAGCCACAGTATTTATATGGCTGGTCCAGTTAAGTTTCTGGTCAATGGTGACCCCCAGGATGTTGATGGTGGGGGATTCGGCGATGATAATGCCATTGAATGTCAAGGGGAGGTGGTCATTGCCTGGCACTTGTCTGGTGCGAATGTTACTTGCCACTTACGAGCCCAAGCCTGGATGTTGTCCAGGTCTTGCTGCATGCGGGCTCGGACTGCTTCATTATTTGAGGGGTTGCGAATGGAACTCAACACTGTGCAATCATCAGCGAACATCCCCATTTCTGACCTTATGATGGAGGGAAGGTCATTGATGAAGCAGCTGAAGATGGTTGGGCCTGGGACACTGCCCTGAGGAACTCCTGCAGCAATGTCCTGGGGCTGTGATGATTGGCCTCCAACAACCACTACCATCTTCCTTTGTGCTAGGTATGACTCCAATGACTGGAGTGTTTTCCCTCTGATTCCCGTTGACTTCAATTTTACTAGGGCTCCTTGGTGCCACACTCGATCAAATGCTGCCTTGATGTCAAGGGCAGTCACTCTCACCTCACCTCTGGAATTCAACTCTTTTGTCCATGTTTGGACCAAGGCTGTAATGAGGTCTGGAGCTGAGTGATCCTTGCAGAATCCAAACTGAGCATCGGTGAGCAGGTTATTGGTGAGTAAGTGCCGCTTGATAGCACTGTCAACGACATCTTCCATCACTTTGCTGATGATTGAGAGTAGACTGATGGGGTGGTAATTGGCCGGATGGGATTTGTCCTGCTTTTTGTGGACAGGACATACCTGGGCAATTTTCCACATTGTCGGGTAGATGCCAGTGTTGTAGCTGTACTGGAACAGCTTGGCTAGAGGCGCAGCTAGTTTTGGAGCACAAGTCTTCAGCACTACAGCTGGGATGTTGTCGGGGCCCATAGGCTTTGCTGTATCCAGTGCACTCAGCCATTTCTTGATATCACGTGGAGTGAATCGAATTGGCTGAAGACTGGCTTCTGTGATGGTGGGGATATCGGGAGGAGGCCGAGATGGATCATCCACTCGGCATTTCTGGCTGAAGATGGTTGCAAATACTTCAGCCTTGTCTTTTGCACTCATGTGCTGGACTCCGCCATCATTGAGGATGGGGATGTTTATAGAGCATCCTCCTCCTGTTAGTTGTTTAATTGTCCACTACCATTCACGACTGGATGTGGCAGGACTGCAGAGCTTTGATCTGATCCGTTGGTTGTGGAATCACTTAGCTCTGTCTATAGCATGTTGCTTCCGCTGTTTAGCATGCAAGTAGTCCTGAGTTGTAGCTTCACCAGGTTGGCACCTCATTTTTAGGTACGCCTGGTGCTGTTCTTGGCATGCTCTTCTGCACTCCTCATTGAACCAGGGTTGATCCCCTGGCTTGTTGGTAAAGATAGAGTGAGGAATATGCCGGGCCATGAGGTTGCAGATTGTGCTGGAATACAATTCTGCTGCTGCTGATGGCCCACAGCATTTCATGGATGCCCAGTTTTGAGCTGCTAGATCTGTTCTGAATCTATCCCATTTAGCACGGTGGTAATGCCACACAACACGTTGGATGGTGTCCTCAGTGCGAAGACGGGACTTCATCTCCACGAGGACTGTACGGTGGTCACTCCTACCAATACTGTCATGGACAGATGCATTTGCGACAGGTAGATTGGTGAGGACGAGGTCAAGTAAGTTTTTCCCTCGTGTTGGTTCGCTCACCACCTGCCGCAGGCCCAGTCTAGCAGCTATATCCTTCAGGACTCGGCCAGCTCGGTCAGTAGTGGTGCTACCGAGCCACTCTTGGTGATGGACATTGAAGTCCCCCACCCAGAGTACATTCTGTGCCCTTGCTACCCTCTGTGCTTCCTCCAAGTGGTGTTCAACATGGAGGAGGACTGATACATCAGCTGAGGGAGGGCGGTAGGTGGTAATCAGCAGGAGGTTTCCTTGCCCATGTTTGACCTGATGCCATGAGATTTCATGGGGTCTGGAGTCAATGTTGAGGACTCCCAGTCCACTCCCTCCTGACTGTATATCACTGTACCGCCACCTCTGGTGGGTCTGTCCTGCCGGTAGGACAGGACATACCCAGGGATGGTGATGGATGAGTCTGGGATGTTGGCTGAAAGGTATGATTCTGTGAGTATGGCTATATCAGGCTGTTGCTTGACTAGTCTGTGGGACAGCTCTTACACTTTATGACTTTCTTTAGCGAGATTTTACAACTGAGTGGCTTGCTAGGCCATTTCAGAGGGCAATTAAGAATCAACCACATTGCTGTGGGTCTGGAGTCACATATAGCCAGACAAGGTAAGGACGGCAGGTTTCCTTCCCTAAAGGACATTAGTGAACCAGGTGGGTTTTTAAGGACAATCCGGTAGTTTCATGGCCACCATTACTGATACAATATTTTAATTCCAGATTTTATTTAATTAATTGAATTTAAATTCCCCAGCTGCCGTGGCGGGATTTGAACTCATGTCTCCGGATTATTAGTCCAGGCCTCTGGATTATTAGTCCAGTAACATAACCACCATGCTACAAAGTCCAGATTTGCCCACATTAAAAGGAGCAAAAAACAAAAGCTGAGGAAAAGATCAAAAGCTCATTTAGTGAAACTGACTCAGATGATGAGGTGGTGAAAGAAAGCTTCCTCTCTGACACCTAATCCAAAGACCACATATACTAAGAATTATAAAACGGAACTCAAAGAGTGACTCAGCATGGGAAACAGGCATTGTGGTGAAACAAATGCCAGTGAAGGTGAAGTCCATACTGACAAGTACCCCTCATGTTTTTGTCCAAGACAGGCCTCAGCCCAGTCAATTGCTCCAAATATTGATGCAATGGTTCAAGCTAAGAATTGCCAGGTTTCGGGAAGCAGCAGTAGCAGGAAATAAAATCTAAATGTAAATATTTCTACTTTAATAACTTTTGCTGAATGTGGCCTGCACCAAGTGCCAGGATATCAGATCAGACATACCACATCAAATGAGTTTGACACCCCTGACTTTGTGTTACCTGGTATAATGTTTCTGTCATCATAAAATAGTATGTGGTCCAACTTACTCTGACGAACATCATGGAAGATCTGTTACTTGATACAAAATTAGTAATATGAGGTAAAGAGGCCATAAGGAATGGCTGGTGTGGAAAATGGAAAAATCACACTGTTACAGTAGAGGGTTTTGTTCTGAAGTTGCAGTTAAGACACTTGCCAACACTAGTGCAAAAAAAACCTTACAAAACTGGAAAGGAATGTTCTACCCATGCTAAAACTTGGCCTAATAGGTTATTATGCTGTTAGATATTTTTCAACTAGTCAGAATATCCTGCAGGCATAGAGATCAAAGCCAGAACAAGGACACCTGGAAATATATGTTAAAAGCATGGAGCAGAGATGTAGTTCAATGCTTGTAATTTGGGAATCGAGCAGGATACCTACTGGCATTCATCCTGAACAAAGTTTCATTTTCTTACCCAGCAAATAACGCTATAATATTGCCAACATTTTTTCTTCTTTTTTTATCTGATGAGTATAAGATGAATTGGGGTCGTAGTTAATACAAAAGAAGAACGTGACAAAATACAAGAAGACTTTGATAAACTTGCAGAATTGGCATGTAATTGGCAAATGAAATTCAACATAGATAAGTGTGAGTTGGTGCATTTTGGTAGAAAGAATAAGGAGGCCACATACTGCTAGGATAATAAGAGTCTGAATGGGGTAGAGGTGCAAAGGGATCTCGGGGTACAGATACACAAATCACTAAAAGTAGCGACCAAGGTTAACGAGGCCATAAAAAAAAGCAAACCAAGGACAGGGGTTCATTTCTAGAGGGATAAAATTGAAAAGCAGTGAAGTTATGTTAAATTTGTATATAACCTTGGTTAGACCGCACTTGAAGTACTATGCACATTTCTGGTCTCCATAGAATCAAAAGGATATAGAAGCATTGGAGAACGTGCAAGAAAGATTCACAAGTATATCCTCTAAGTTCTGGTATCATCCTTATCAGTAAAAGGCTAAACAGGCTGGGGCTCTTTTCTCTAGAAAGGACAAGGCTGAGGGGTGACCTGATAGAGGTCTTTAAGATAATGAAAGGGTTTGATAGCGTAGACATAGAGAAAATGTTTCCACTTGTGGGGTAGTCCAAAACTAGAGGTCATAAATATAAGACTTCACAAATAAATCCAATTAAGAATTCAGGAGAAACTTCTTTACCCAAAGAATAGTAAGAAGGTGAATTGTGCTACCACAAGGAATAGTTGAGGCAAATAGATGCGTTTAAGTGGATAAGCACATAAGGGAGAAAGGAATAGGAGGATATGCTGATAGGATTAGATGAAGAGGGATGGGAGGAGGCTCGTGTGGAGCATAAACAGTGGCATAGACCAGTTGGGCCAAATGGCCTGTTTCTGTGCTGTAGACTTGATGTAACTCTATGGCCCAGAAATTACTCACCAAACAGGGTACCTCAACGGTGTCCTCTGTCTCCGAAGGCAAATCAAAGGAGCAAGTTCCCGCGTTTATACATGCGCACTAAAACCCAGAAATCGTGAACTTGCTCCTATTGGTTCACCGGTGATTTGACTGCAAATTAAAGGGGAAATCACACACTACATTCATTGAAATCACTGAAAAATTGTAAACGTACCCATCTGCCCAGTTGGAACGTAACTACTTACGCCACCAAAAGGTACGCTGAAAAATACCAGGTCTACAATACTCTTTAAAAACGTGATGACTCTTAATGACTACCAGACAACTAAAAATTAAATTTTAAAAATCTGGATGTCATATTACTCCTTACCCTTTTGATCATTAAAAAAAATTTAAAATTAAAAAGTTATTTTTTTTTTACTTTTAACTTCTGTCTCTTTAATTTAATTCAATTATTTGCTTGGCTTTTTATTAAAAAAAAGTTAATTTTTTAATTTACAATGGCATACAGAATAGTAACTTTAAATGAATGAAGTCTGCTTGCCTGCTTGTGGGCGTGACTTCTCTTCCTGACAGATTCTGTGGGCTTGACTTCCATTCCCACAGACTTTCCCATACGAATCAGCTTACGTTGCTGCGAAGATGAATTGACAGCGCACAACCTCACGAAACTTCAAAATCAAGCAAGTGGACACCGTGGAACTCGCAGTAAGTACTTTTCGTTCTTTTAATTTGCAGGAGCTGCGGAGAGCCATGCCACGCCGCTCTGTGCAATTTCTGGCCCAATGTTTTTATTGTTGGTTATTTATATGTAGCTAGCAATGTATACGATAACTTAATTTTTGTGTATATAACAGTATTTTGGATTTTGTTAGTTTAAATCAATCAAATAAAGGCAAGGGCATAGATGAGTGAGTGAGTCAACAGAACAGCAGTCGCAACAGTAGCTGTTTAGGTTAGGTAACCAACAAAACTGACTTCCCTTTGGAAAGTCTATACAACATTAACACAATCCTGGGACTGTAAAGTACACAACGGTAGATAAACCACCAAAAGCCTTCCAGAAATTGCATGACTGAGGAAGAACACAATCCTCTCTCTCGGGCATTTCCTGCTCTTATCCCCAAAGACCCACATTTAAAAAGAAACACAGACGTAATACATTATTTCAAACTGAAAGTATAGTCCGGATTTACTGACTCAAATAACCTTCCAGTAATATCTTGACTTTACCTGAAATCAGCCGAGCTTTTTAAGATCGTTAAGTACAGAGGACTAACTAGGTGTGAAGAACTTATTGAACTGCCCGAAATAGTTAGTGCGCTTAGTACGTTGTAAGTGGCGTCTCTGTAATTGACCCCTATGGTACTGGCAAATGGTCAGCGCTATTCGCTAGGCGGCTGTCCGTGATAAGCATGGACGGTGTAAGTGGTGAGGACTGTATTTCTAATGCTCAAGAGATATTTCAATATTCATGTTCTCCTCCTAGATCTGCCTCAAACTATTTTGACAATTAGACGTAGAGGCAAGTAAATACTTAAACAGGGAATGAGTGGGGAGAGGAGGAGAGGAGCGGGGAGGGGAGGAGATGAGGAGGAGAGGAAGGGGAGCAGAGGAGAGGGAGGAAAGGGGAGGAGATGGAGGGAAGGCGAGAGGGAGGGAACCTTCGGACCTATCTGCTCAACCCCTGTATCCTCCCCTTTGCTCTCCAAAGTGTTTTGACAATTAAACCTATAGGCAAGTAAATACTTAAACAGGGAATGAGAAGGGAGGAGAGAGGTGACAGGAGAGGGGAGGGTTGCGAGGAAGGGAGGGATGGAAGGAGGAAAGGAAGGGGAGTAGAGGAGAGGGGAGGAGGGGGAGGGGAGAGGGGAGGAGGGGAGGGGAGAGGGGAGGAGGGGGAGGGGAGGGGGGAGGGGAGGGGTGAGGGGAGGAGGGGGAGGGGAGAGGGAAGGCGGGAGGGAGGGGATGTTTGGATTTACCTGCGCAACCCCTGTATACTTCCCTTCCCTCCATCCCATCCTCCCCTCCGCTCCCCATCCATTCACCTCCTCTCCTGCCACCGCCCCATCCTTTCCCCTCCCCATCCCATCTTTCCCTTTGCTTGCTCCTCTGTCTTTTCCTCAAACCACCCTGCTCCCCTCTCTCTGAATTCTACCCTCCCCCCACCACCTCTTTTATTCTATCCTGTTCCCTCCCCCACCTCCTCCTCCTCCTGTCTCATCCTCACTGATCGTCCCCTCTTGTTAAGTCCCCGCCCCCTCACCCCCTCCTTCTCTGACTCATACTGTCACATCCCCTCCTTTCCTTTCGCATCTTGTCGCATCCTGTTTCTTCCCCCAGCTTCATTATTGTCTTACGTCCCCCCATCTCCCCTTTGTCATCCCGTTCTCTCCCTTCCTTTCCTCACCTTTCCATCCTGCTCCTCTTGTTCTCTCCACTTCCTTCCTCTTTCCCCTCCTTCTCCTCTCCCACCTTCTCGCCTGCTTCTTGTCTCCCAACCTCCTCCTCTCTATTCCCTTCCAGTCTCCTCTACCTCCCTCCTTGCCCTCCTCCACCCTTCTTCCCAAACTCTACTGCCTCCTCCCTCCCATCGCCTCTGGTTCCTTCCCCCCTCCTTCCCAACTCCCAACTTCGCCTTTCAAAATGTCCTTTCCTGTTCCTTTCCTTTCCCTTCTCCTTCTCCTTCTCCTTTCTCACGCTCCTTCTCCTCTTTTTAAATATTTTTGAGCCTACTTGATTGATTTTTTTTTGGCTACAGACCTTTCTTGAATACAATTACACTCAGTTGGCATTTCTCACCCATCTGAAGCTGTTCACGACCTCTCCCAGCCCATTCTTGATCATTCCTGGCCCAATCTTGGTCCCTCCCAGTCCAGTCTGCACCTCTCTTGGCCCATTCTTCACTTGATCCCTGCCTCTCCTGGCTTGTTCTCAGCCTCCTTTGGCTCAATCTCCACTTTTCCTAGCTTTTAGCCAATCTCTGCCTCTCCATGCCTGATTACTGTTTTCCCTGCTCCCTGTGACCACAGCTCCAGTGTCTTATTAATTTATTGTGGAGCTCTTTTTGTTGTCTCCTTCCCTCTTCCCTACCCCTCTGCCCTTATGAGCAGAGGTTCGGGCCATCGGTAGAAGAGCACACATTTCCCTCGCTACTGATGAGCTGAACTTGAGGACTGGCCATGGGAAGGCTCATCTCCTCTTTGCCCCTAGCTGAGCTGAAGTTGGCAGTGAGAAGGTCTGTTCCTTCTGCTTCTGCTGAAGTTCAGGGCAGTAATGCGAAGGCCTGCTCTCCCTCCCTCCTCCCCTCCCCCAACTAAGTACATTTTGGGCAAACTTTGCTCCCAGTCTTATTTACCATCCCCATGCTGAGTGTGCAGGTTGGTCCTCTCGTGCTCTCCTTTGATATCCTAGAACTGGTCTCCACTATTGTTGCTGTCCTTTGTAGTGTCCCTACCGATCCACCCCATCCCTCCCCAAAATGGAAGTTATGAAGAGGACTACAAGCACTCAAAAATTCATACATTTATCATATCGCCCCCAAATTTTCAGTCCACTTCTTCTTCCCCTTCTTTCTTCTCTGTTCTTCCCCATCTCCATCATCTCATTGTCTGCCACCTTTCCATACTCCTCATCCCCTGCTTCTCCCTCATCCCCTCCTCTCGTTTCCCTATCCCCCCATCTCTTTTCCCCTTCCCCCTCCTATCTCCCTCCTCTCTCATTCCCCGGCTTGCTCCAATTATCAATCTGCCCTCTGATCATACTTAACCTGAATAATGCCTTTGCTCTGGACTCCCAATGTGTATAATCACGGGAGATAGACTGGTAAATATAAAAAAGTGCAAACAGAGAGAGAGAAAAAAAAAGTCCAAATAAATAGTTGACCAGATAACTGGGAATCAGGAGAATGCCTCTAAATATACATAGAAACTAATAAAAAAGTTTAGTACAAGTATTCATACAAAATATGATACAAAAATTAAATAATGAGCCATAGGAACGGTATCTAAATCTACAGTATCTAAACAAAGAACTGACAAATAGGAGCCAGGAAATCCTGCAAGAAAGGTTACATTGGAATAAATGCATCATAAAGGATGGAGCAGAAACAGGAGTGTAATAAAACTAGCCTGCAGCCAGAGTTATTCAGCGACAATTAATTGACCAGTGCTTTGACTATTCCTTTTCTCCCCAACCCCGCCCCCCTCTCCCCCCACCCGCATTAACAATCCTGAACACCAATCTTTACTAGTCCTTCCACCCTCCAACAAAGTAGTTGACCAACATTGAGATACATGACATCTGACATTGCAGCTGCAGCAATGTCAGTGGTCTCTTTGCTAATCCAGTGCTCCTACGAGGTGTTCTCCTCGTGGCTTCAGAATGAATGGTGGAAGGCTGCTGATGCTCAGATGAGAGGCTTGAGATGCTTGTGATCGGTGACCTCTAGGGCCTGAGAAGGCCCGGCTGCAGACTAACTCAACTGCTGCCGTGGCAATCTGGCCCAGCTGGCTTCCTTACACCAGGGTGAGCATTGGTTGACAGGGTGGTGAGAGAGCTAACTGTGCAGATGTGTGAGGCAGCTGAAAGGGAGAAGCAGCATGTGCGAGCAGGATGGGGAAGTGGTCATGTGAAAGAAAGTGGTTTTGGTGTGGTGTGAAATGTGAAAGCAGTCAGCAGAAGAGTGAAATCCTTAGCAGTTAGCAGGTAAAAGCAGAATGCTGTTAGTACCTGTTGTGGGGGCATCAGCAGCAGGTGAGTGTCTAATTGGAATGAGAAGGGAAGTAATTGTAGAGTTCTGTTGTGATTGTAGGGAAAGTATGTGGAGTTGGGGAGGGAAATGTTTGGAATGCTGAGGGGGGAGGGAAGTGCTGTGGCAAGGTCTCATGCTGAGAAATAGAGATAGTAAGACATCATTCTCATCCTTGCTGCCCAGGTAAGGTAGTTGAACTTCTTGCAGTACTGCACTCATTTCCTGGAGATGATGCTTTTTGCATTTACATTCTCTGCCATCTCCTTCCAGGCTTGCTGCAGTGTCTGGCTGGTCACCCTCCTGCCATAGGAGGAGAAGAGGACCTGTCTCCGGGCCATCACCTGTTCCACCAAAATCTCCACCATTGCATCAAGAACCTTGGACCTTGTACATCTCTCACCCCTAATCACAAAATTGCGCCAACAATTTCAACTGTTAAATTACACCTCACTTTAAGAGATGCTAACTATGCATCAATGAGCTGGCCATCATGGTCGAATGTACAGGCAGCTCACCAGTGAGATTCAAATGAGGCTGGACGGGTTGGGCCTGTCGCTTATGACATCGGGCGGGCGGTCTGATCAGTCTCCCATCCGATGTCCACCGAACGTAAAATCAGTTCCTATGTCTCATAATCGATGGTTCATTTACAATACATATTTAATCTATGCGGATGTCCAATACTTGTATTTTAGAGAAAGAAAGTATAGGGCATATCAGTAAAAGGTCCTCACCCATTGATATAATTTCAAAAACTGAAATAAATGTTTCCTACCTTTTCAGATATTTCTGTTTTTTATTCTCGCTCCCGTGGAGGCCATTTCAAAATTAATTTAAAATGCTGTAGAGCCCATGCAAGGCTAGTCAAAATTTATTTATGAAGGCACTGGCAATGAGCAAAAAAAAATACTGCATACTGTGCAAATTACAATACAAATATTATTTATTGAAATGAGATTCATCCTATTAATTGCCCTAATTGACTGTTTAGCAGTCGACTGGCGCTATTTAATTAAAGCTTTTGTAAGAGCTTTGTGGATTCTGTAGAGCAACGGTAATTCCTGCAAGTGGTACTCTACTGCCTGCAGTACCATTGTAGATTTAGCGGTAGATTTGTGGTAACAGTACGCCATACATCTAGCAGCAGAACATTGAACTGATTCACTTGTGCTACTCAGAGTTAGCAGTTTGGTAGAAAAGCAACTGTACTAATTCAACACCAATATGCACTTAATCGCTGCCAAATAACTAATCGTACTCAAAGTCATGAGTAAATGGAATTTTCTCACATTGTCCACTGTTTCCAGTGCTTTGTAGCAATTTAACCTGGCACTAAATGTATGAAAATCTTTCATTTTATCATTATTTACATCTAAGATGTTAGAAAATCAAATTGTCTGGCTATTTACAACCCAAAGGTGGGCCTCCATTGTCATTATTGATTATACAGGGCATAGTACATATTGTACTTACAACAAAAAAGGAGACATGACCTAATTTAAATGTATTAAAATTAAAGTATTTACAAACTGAAGGCACTTCCAAGATTAACAACTCAACAGTGTAAATGAACTGCTTAGTGAAACATACAAACCAGGAAGGTTCCAGGTTTAATCCATGCCCTGTATTGAGTTAGTTAATCTTAACCAGAGTTAGATGGAGTACTGCAATTTGCCTACAGTTTCCATGTTGAATGAACATTTCTGTATTAAAAGCTGTTTCACTCTAATGCTTGGCAGACAAGTATCTTATGTTATATTATTTTAGTAGGCCAATTCTCAATCGTAACAACATGGCATAGAAAAAAATGACTTGAACAAATCAAAGCTAATTTTCACCAAAGCACAAAATTGATTCTACATACATTTAACTTAGCTTTCTTCTAAAAGAAAAAGGGGCCAAATTTACCCAGCCACGCTGGCAGACTCCTGCAGTAAACCAGCAGGAATGCAGCGGAATGGCATGGAATCAGGCCAGGACCCAGATATAGCAGGTCCCAGCCTAGGCTGGCAGTTCTTAGTCAGCCTTGTTAGGGACGGTACCTCTGCCCACTCCTTATAGGTCAGTGAAGCAAAGCAAGCAGAGCCATGGGTGGGGATTTTCTACGCTGGGAGTTCCAGCTTCCTCAATCTCAGTGGGACCTGGTGTAAAGTATGCCCAGTGAGAAGAAGTACCAGCACCCAGAAGGGTGCAAATGGGCTTTACTGCACAGGAGAAGGAGGGGCCACCAGGAAAAAGGCCTGGACTCTCTAAGATACAATTTTTAAAAAAAAACATTTTTCATATTGGGCCCCTTTGTTAGGGAGTTTAAAAAAGTTTCTCTGAGGGGGGAAACTGGAAAACCCCCTCAGTGTCAGCCTGGCAGTGGAGTTTCGAACAACTTGGGGCTGACAGGAGCCTGGACTGATCCCGGCTCTCGCTGGTCCCCTGACCCTGCATACAATGTTGGGGTCAGTATAGGAGGGCACTGGTGGGTGTGATCCCAGTGTAAATGCTGGGATTGTAGCCTGAGGATTTTTGGGTCCAAAATGTTTTGTTGTATTTAGCGCTAATCAAGGCAAAGGATGTCAGTGCTGAGGAATGGAACACTTTTCCACTGTTGTCACCCAGTGTCAGCTTCAACCAAACCAGAGGGAGTACAGATCACTGTAGTCTTTCCAAACCGTGTGCCCAGCCCTCAACCACACCAGAGCCCTTGCCTGCATAAATTTGCTTAATTAGCTGTGTGTTGTGGACCCATATCCACTAAAAACTGGCTTGAGATTGCTGAAATTTATTCCACGTCAGAATTATTATGAAGAGGTGAAAAACAGACATTGAGTTGCACAGCAAATTCAAAGAGTAGAAACTGTTTCTTCGATACTCAGATTTAAACAGCATGACTACAAGGTTGTATCAAACCCAAATGAAGAGGCTGCATTCTACAAGTCACTACATAAATCAGAGTCAACACCAACTGAAGAAGAAAGAGAGTTCCTTTCAAATGAAACAAGCTGTCCAAACCTAACAAGTGATCAAAGAGAGATGTTGGAAGAACCATTTTCTCTGAAAGAATGTAACAAGGTCATACAAAGTCTTTCTTTAGGTAAAATTGTAGAGTTAAATGAGTTCTCAGATCCTCAAATTTCACCACTACCCTAGTAAAAGCAATTTTTTTTATCTCCATAAGATACTCATTAAAAATATGGGCCTTTTTCTTCATATGCAAAAGAATTGATATTCTGGGATCTTCATGCACACTCACACACATGGGAGGGAGGGCTAAAGCTATACAAGTAAGATGATTTATTTATTTATTTGATTTACTTTGTAAACAAAATAATTGAACCAACTGCTTGCCTCAGAATGCCTGAATGTGGTGGACAGGGTCATTTGAAAGGCCCGTTCACATTGCTGGTGCAGCCCTGCCCCCTGGCAGGGCCTCGTGTCTGGAGACAGGGGTGGGAACACAGGCGAGACTGCAGGACCGGCTGCCAGTCTCAGTGCCTTCTGGTTGCTGTTGGAAAACAAGTCTTAAAATTGTATGGAAGTAAAGGAAGGTTCATAAGAACATAAAAAATAGGAGCAGGAGTAGGCCATACGGCCCCTCAAGCCTGCCCCGCCATTCAATCAGATCATGGCTGATCTTCGACCTGAATTCCACTTTTCTGCCCGATTCCCATATCCCTTGAATCACCTACAGCCCAAAAATCTATCCATCTCAACCTTGAATATCTTCAATGAATCAGCATCCACAGCCCTCTGGGTAGAGAATTCCAAAGATTCACAACCCTCTGCGTGAAGAGATTCCTCCTCATCTCAGTCTTGAATGGCCGACCCCTTATCCTGCGATTATGCTCCCGAGTTCTAGATTCTCCAGCCAGGGAAAACAATCTTTCAGCATCTATCCTGTCAAGCCCCCTCATAATCTTACATGTTTCAATGAGATCACCTCTCATTCTTCTAAACTCCCGAGAGAACAGGCCCATTCTACTCAACCTCTCTTCATAGGACAACCCTCTCATCCCAGGGATTAATCTAGTGATCCTTCGTTACACTGCCTCTAAGGCAAGTATATCCAACCTTCGATAAAGTTCCCCTTATCTTCTCAGACCTCCTTTATTTTGCTGTCTGGCCCCTTTGATCATACAAGGCCTAATACCAGCTTTTTTGTGCACCCCTCAAGATGGGTGCCCTTTTTGTCACAGATGGAGAAAACGGAGGTGGGAGGGGCAAGAACACGCCTTTCCATTCTCATCTCCACGGCTATTGTAGGCCCAACCTCTGGTCCACAGCTTTGGGAAAGCTCCTGAAATTCCAGAGCCAACACAAAAGGGGCAGAGACCTGACGTAATGTGTCTCCACCCTCTTCTCTAAACACCTGGTAAATTAATGTTCCCCAGGTGAAATGGATAGGAACATCGGGGCCACTGTCCTTACTAAATGTTTGGCAAACTTTATTTGTTTCAGAATGGAGAAAAATCAGAGCAGTGGGTCATCATGATGACATCCCTTGAAAATAACACAATGATATAATTCAGCCTCGTTTACATGATCATATTGTGTGTTTGCAAACAAATGAAAAAAGATCAGCAAATATAACATCCTGTTATTTATTGCTTTTCTTAATAAGTACCTTTTTGGTTAAAGATTTACACCATTATAAAAATCATTTAAGTGAGAAATCTGTTTTTGTTTCTCCACTCTGTAATTCACAAACACCAACCTCCGACGCAAAGCACTGATACATAGCTGTTTGAATTAAAGTTGTTTAGTTAGTTTAAAAACAGAGTATTTACTCCTGAAATAAATGCTGGTTTAATCTCTAATAATCCTCTCCAAGTCCACTATCTGGCTTTCAGATCAACACAACCAACATATGACCAAGTAGAGATTATAATTGCGTTTCTATCAGATATTTGTGTTTATTGTAAACCAGAATTTGGATGAGAATTTAGGAGGCATGGTTAGTAAGTTTGCAGATGACACCAAGATTGGTGGCATTGTGGACAGTGAAGAAGGTTATCTAGGATTGCAACGGGATCTTGATAAATTGGGCCAGTGGGCCGATGAATGGCAGATGGAGTTTAATTTAGATAAATGTGAGGTGATGCATTTTGGTAGATCGAATCGGGCCAGGACCTACTCCGTTAATGGTAGGGCGTTGGGGAGAGTTATAGAACAAAGAGATCTAGGAGTACAGGTTCATAGCTCCTTGAAAGTGGAGTCACAGGTGGATAGGGTGGTGAAGAAGGCATTCGGCATGCTTGGTTTCATTGGTCAGAACATTGAATGCAGGAGTTGGGATGTCTTGTTGAAGTTGTACAGGGCATTGGTGAGGCCACACTTGGAGTACTGTGTACAGTTCTGGTCACCCTATTATAGAAAGGATATTATTAAACTAGAAAGAGTGCAAAAAAGATTTACTAGGATGCTACCGGGACTTGATGGTTTGACTTACAGGGAGAGGTTAGACAGACTGGGACTTTTTTCCCTGGAGAGTAGGAGGTTAAGGGGTGATCTTATAGAAGTCTATAAAATAATGAGGGGCATAGATAAGGTTGATAGTCAAAATCTTTTCCCAAAGGTAGGGGAGTCTATAACGAGGGGGCATAGATTTAAGGTGAGAGGGGAGAGATACAAAAGGGTCCAGAGGGGCAATTTTTTCACTCAAAGGGTGGTGAGTGTCTGGAACGAGCTGCCAGAGGCAGTAGTAGAGGCGGGTACAATTTTGTCTTTTAAAAAGCATTTGGACAGTTACATGGGTAAGATGGGTATAGAGGGATATGGGCCAAGTGCAGGCAATTGGGACTAGCTTAGTGGTATAAACTGGGCGACATGGACATGTTGGGCCGAAGGGCCTGTTTTCATGTTGTAACTTCTATGATTCTATGATCTGTTAGCAGCATTTAAGCAATATAATGGACGGGGAGGATAGAGGACAGGTTCAATTTGAGAAATCAATCCAGTTTCAATGCAAAGTATTTAATCAAAAAGAATACAATTTTTAAACACTGTGACTGAATCAAAATTCAATGATATTTTTCTCAAATGTTCCTTCTCTCTGCACATCATCAACAGACGTCAATATTTCATGGGGCATCCAGTGGCTTAGACTCTTAATTCCATGCCATATGAATTTAAAATCTCTATGATTTTTGAAAATAAATTGGAGGAACTTGCCTGAGCCATCATATTATATGAAGCGTTATAATTCAGTGTAGAGTGGGGCAGAAATGGTTACAAGAAACTCAAATGGTTACAAGAAGCGAGATGATGAAAGTTTTAAATAACATAATCTGTTCCAACCTACAAAGCTTTACAGATCTGGCTGAATGATCAGAAATTAATTTGAATGGATCTAGTGCTACATGTACAATTCTTGTAATTACAGTGAACTAATACAACAGTGCCTCCCTGTGGATCTAAACTGTTTTTTTCTAATGTTGTTCTGAAATCCTAAACTTCCAGTCTTCTCATTAAAAAGAGAATATCAATGACTTAGTACTTTCATACCAAACACAGCTAATCACAGTTAGCAACCAATGTCATTAAAAATAAATCCATAAATAATATCTAAAGTACAGGTTCTATGTGCACAACAATATAATTTGGATACATTTTAGGAGGGTAAATGTCACAAATTCAGCAGTATTTTCAGAGGCTTTGAGTGAGAATTCAGCTTCATGTATCCTTTAAAACCTTTTTTCAATGAGACAGAAAGAACTTGTACTTATAAAGTGTCTCATTACATCCTAAAGAGGCCTCAAAGTGCTTCATGACTAATTAATTATTTTTGAACTGCAGTCACTATTGTTATGTAGGCAAATATGGTAGACAATTTTGTGCATCAGATGATCCCACAAGCAGCAAATGAGATGAATGACCAGTTAATCTGTTTTTGATGCTGTTGGCTGAGGGATGAACGTTAGCCAGACACCAGGTGAAAAATAGTGCCATGGGATCTTGTACGTCTACCTGAACAGGCAGAAGGGGTCTTGATTTAGTGTCTCAGAATCGTCTTTACCGCAAAGACGTTAAGATCACTTGGGCAGAGTGCAGTCGAGAAAACATGTCACGTGAAGATCGCTCGCTGGTAACAGAGCCTGCCTGATTTTCCTTCTTTTGAAATGACTGAAATTCAATAAATCTGGTAATTTGTGGGCAGGCACCATAAAAATGACCATGAAAGGTGCTGCTATTTTGTCATGAAAATCCAGCTGGTTCATTAACGTCCTTCAGGGAAGGGAACTTGCTACCGCTACCCAGTCTGGCCTACATGTAACTCCAGTCCACACTATATGGTTGACTCTTAATGCCCTCAGGGTATCCAGGGATGGACCATAAATAGTGCCTCGACAGCATCACCCACATCCCAAAAACAAATATAAAAAAACTTACCTTTCGAGAAACTTCCCTTTATCCCTATCTTTTACTTTTTGCATTCCCCCCCACATCTTTCTATTCATGTGGTCGTATTGCCATTAGTCCCTTGTGCCATTATCTTTGTCACAACTCTCTTATATGGTACCTTGTCAAATGCTTTTTCAAAATCCATATAAAACCACAGTAGCAGTTATATGGAACATATATATATATATATATATATATCAAGAGCAATTAACCACACAGTCAATTAATTAACTCCTTTGCAAAAGAGCTGTCTGAATATCTGCTTAAAAGCAGGATCAGAGGATGTGTGATAAGTACAGACACAAATTACAAATATCCATTTGAATACTTTGGTTGCTGTTCAGTTGGGACTGTGGAAATCAACTCACGAGGGTTGAATAATATAAACTATAATGACAAACCGATATTCTGGAGTTTTTACTTGGTTATGTTCAGAGAGTGCAGTTTTTTTTAAAAAGAGTTTTCACTTATTTAAGTTTTACTGAGCTTATTCACCTCTCTAATGCAAGGAAACAGGTTGGGGAGAATCCATGGCTGTGCAAATTGTACATGGCTGATTGGGAAGAGTAGGCTCAGTGGTTGAAACATTTTTCACATTCCACAGGGAGGATAACATGTGATGCTTCAGCACCTAGTTAAACACTCTTACGCTCCCCCACTGCTCAACTTACTGGCTGTATTATACATGCATTATTACTTAGTCCTTGAGAAGGCATGCAGATGAGACCAGGTATAAAATTACAATGTATACACCTAAAAAATACTTAGTTTGTAATTGTTAAGGAATTTCCAACCAGGAAAACACTGAGCAGGTGCTTCAACGTCATATATCAGGCTGTCGAGAAGGAGTGAATCAAAAAGTTACATTCCCTACCTTACAAGTTCTTCATAGGCATCCTCCACACACCGTAGGAACTTAACTGACCTTGGTGGGTTCTGGGGGTGGAAACTATATTCTGAGCATGCTCATAAAAATGTTTTCATAATGACATCATGCAAGCTGGCAACACAGGTAGCCATCTGCTCCTGCTTTGTATAAAGCCCAAGTGCTGCATCATAGAACGAGTTTATTTTTGATCTGAAACTAATCTTACCTAACTTCACCCTAAAATTGCTAACCAAATCCCAAATCTAGCAAGGCCCAAGGAAATGGTCGGGAGGCATCATGGTGTGTGATGGACACCTACTGTTCAAAGAACGAGGAAGTTCCCACAAGTTAATCTATTAACAGTCTCCATCGTTCTGCGTCCTTGACACACTGTAGGAGCCATGACAAGTCCCTGCACCAATTTAGGAGGAGAGAAATCCTAGCTGAGGAGCTCCAAATACTGCTGTTCAGTTTTGCAAAAATGTCATCTTGCATACTAGCAAAATTAAACTAAAGTTTGGTAAACGATCCAGGAGTACTCCACATAGCTGCCTTACAGAGACTGTAATAAAAACCTGATGAAGGTATGCTTGATGAAGCAGTAGGGTGAGCATAATGATATTTATTTGAATCCTTGTGTCTTCTACCATCCAGATGATAACAGTGAAGAATATACTCCCCTAGCCATTTAGCGATTGCAGCAGAGTCACTGGGCTGCCGAGAACCCTTTTAATATAGAACGTAAATAACTGCCTTGATTTCCTGAACACCTGAATGTGGTTAACTTAGAACAGAGTGCTCTGTGAGCATTCACACAGTGGAACTTAGTCACTATCTAATTGATGTTTTGGTGGATAAAATGAGTAAGCAACAATTTCCTGATTTCAATAAAACCTGGAAAAAAAATCAGGGTGAATCCTAAGAACTGCTCTATTTTTATGCTAAAACAAATAGGATTGATTTACAACTAAAGCATGTAGTTCACTAAACTTCTGGATCAAAACTAATGCTGGCATAAAAATTGTCTTCTAAGTAAAAAGAACAATTTTAGATCAACATCTGAAACAACATTTCATAAGCTCTGATAGTGGGACCATTAGTTTACTGAGAATTAAGGTGCCAATCTGGATAGGTGCAACATTCATATAGCCCTCGAGAAGCAAGGCACCAAATTTTTCAATTGAAGCTTCATGGGAACTTACAAGGGTATTAACTGAATAGAGAAGGCCCTCCCTCACCAGTCATTATTGTTCATCAACCACACTATCAACTGAAAGTACTTCAGCTCTGGGTGCAGAATCTAAATCCCGAATCCCATAGCTGTCGGAGTAGATTCTGCCACCAGGCTGGCCTCAACCATCACCAGAACTTCTGGTTATGGCAACTGTGGTTTTCAGAATTGGTTGATCAGAACAAATTCTGTCTGTTCTGTGTGTGCTTTCTGCCAGACCCTGGGAATCAGGGGGATCAGAAAAAACACATGTAGCAATTTACGTGCCCAGGGAAAGGTGAGGTCTTTCAGCATCCGACCCAATGTGGCCCATTCAGTGGCAGAAAAAGGGGGAATCGAATAGTCTCTGGTTACCTCCGTACCTCAAAAATCCCATGAACTACCTCTGTGGGGATATTCTATTCAAGCAACTTCAAAATTGTGGGGGGTCTGTAATGAAATGAATAGAGTTTCCCTCGTTATCAGTTTTTAGGGTTCATGAGTCTGAAGTAATTGCCAACATGCCCTGGGTGACTTGGGAATAGGGTATTTAAACCCTGTGTCCCAGGAAGGACGGTAGCCACTAATGTTTTCGAATGAAAGTTGTTATAGAGTCCCCTGCAATTAAGTGCGGTTTCAGTGACCCATGTTTGTCATGACTTTAAAGGTTTGGAGATTTGTTTTAAAAGTTTATAATAAACTCTCCACCTGATCGTAAAAATGCCTTTCCCATCAAAGGGTAACTGTAAAAGCTGCTGAGGCAGCTTCCTATGAAGGGCTGAGAGATGCAGCTACACCATGTAACATAACAGAATCCTGTAGCTTAATTCTTGGCTAGACATAGCTATTGCTTATAATTGGGTAGGCTGTAGCCATGAATGTACTTGAGTGAAAGTTGTTCTCGAGGTCCCTGTAACTAGGCTGGATTCCTGTGGTCCACACTTGTCATGTTCTTCATATGAGCTTTGAATTATTATATCTTGTGTCAACTGAACATAAAAACCACTGCAAACTTGAAAAGGATGGAACTTGTTTGAGATGCTTGATGAGAAGCCTCAGGGAGTTGGACAGCCCCTTTTGCAAATATTCTGTAACCAAGAATATCCATCTATTTTGATAGCTGTTCATGTGTCCAAGATTAGCACCGAGTAGTGAGCTTCATATACTGGAACAGGATCGGGAAGATGACTGCAGAATCTGTCACTGGTACATGATCTAAAAGGACTGTTGATTCAGGGTGTATTCTATACATTAATTCTAACTTACGGGTGGGATGAGGCTAGTGTGAAATTTACAGAAAAGATTTAACTTGAGTTTCAAGAGTATCAGGAGTGGCAGACATCATTACAGCTTGTATCAACTAAGCATGAAAACCAGTGCAAATTTGCACTTGTTTCCATCATGTTACTTTCCTGTATATTTTATAATCATAATCCTGCTCTTCCTCGAAGAGATCCCATTCAGGATGTGACAAACTGGTAGAGACCTCCCATCTACAGAGTTTGTGTCTGCCTTGTAGCATGGGAAACTACATCAGCTAAGAAGCAGCTAAATAAGCAACTGACTGACTAATAAAAGTATTCCACCATCTATGGACATCAAGCACAAGCAACCTTGTCCCCAGTGGGAGAGGCCCAGTCATATTCGGGCTCCACTCAATGTGTAGAGAGGAGAATGGTAGACAATGTGGGGAAGTAGAACCCCACCTTGCTTAAAAGGGTGATGCTCTTCAATCTCCTCTCCTGCAGCTGGCGGTAGTGCCAAATCAATCTGTCAAATTGTGGGGGGGGGGGAGAATGGGGACATATCCCAGAGTTGTGCAATTATCATTGGTTTGGTTGAAAAATATCAGACTGTAAGGAAGATAAGCACAGCTATATGTATATTACTTTCTACAGACTATTTTATTTACCCCCAATTTTTTTTTGGTTACCAGAATAAAATATGATTATTCTTCTTATTTATGCCTTATTTGCTTCTTCCACACCCATCTTTCAAACTCATTTCATTTGTAGATACGGACCTTTCATAGTTTACCGTTCATCCTCTTGTGTAGGATTGCAAACGGTTCTGGAATGTTCAAGTCTAATTTGTGCTCTTTTCTACTGCAGTTCCTGACAACACTGTAATCTTCATATGTAGGAAGCCTTATCTTGTGACAGATGTGAAAGCATTGTTATATCCTCCATGTAAATGTTTTACATGTATCCTGTGAAGCAAAGTGAATTCATACCATTTGAAGCAGTGTTTAAAAATTATTTTTGCCCCTGCTCAGCATTGCCAAATGAAGCTTTCCCATGCAATAGCATAACAAGGTTACCTGACTTCTATAATGTGAAGAGTGACGTGTATTTCAATGGCATTAAATGTAAGCCTTGTCTGAGTGCAACTAAGAAGTATAGAAAATTGGATGATGTGATGATTTGGAAATTGAAGCCTGCTAAAGGTCATTGAAGCCCCCCCTCCCCCCGCCCACAAGATAAACCCAAAATATTCTTTCGAAGTATGGCATGAAAGTTGGAGCAGAAGACATAAATAGAAATTGGTACAAAGTAAATTTAGAACACAATCAAGAAAGATTTCTTTACACAGAGTTATAAATGCAATAATCTACTGAGCAAGGTAATAGAGATAAAACACTGGGATTATTTAAAATACATTTGGATGCTGTACAGTTAATGTAACAGAGAGATAAGTTTCGATAGCCCAATTGGCTTTTTCTCATCCCTGGTTTTTCTTGTGTCCTTACCCCCCGATCGCATTTTAATACCTAATCAGACATTATTTGCAATGGTGTAAATTTGCCATTTTCACCATGAAGGTTATCATATACCCAACTTAGACTTAGTCCTGTGAACTGACTGCACCATAGAACAGATTCTGGCTTCTGACCTTGCGCAGTGTTTATGTAGTAAGATCTTTGCAGTGACAGTGGCATGAAGGCCACCCAACTTGGAAGCTTTAGGTAACAGACTCCTATACTAAGTTATTTAATCTCGTTCATACTGTTCAAGTGTCCCATTTTAACCTGGAAATTCCAACCATAAACAATGTTGATGAAAAAAGTAGCAGCAAACTCTTAAGCAGGCACAAAAAAAATCAGCTGATTACTTGGTTCTATAGGAGACGAACAGCATAGCTGCATTTAAGGGGCAAGCCAGATAAGTCCATGAGGGAGAAAGGAATAGAAGGATATGTTGATAGGGTGAGATGAAGTAAATAGAGTGGGAGGAGGCTCATGTGGAGCATAAACACTGGCCTGTTTTTGTGCTGTAAATTCTATAAAACAAGCAGCTCTTACCCAAAACAGTGACCTAAATTTCACACTTTCACCTGTTGCAGGTTGAGACATATCATTACATTTACCCTCATTCCAACAATTTAAACTGCAGGATGGTACTCAATATAAAATAATTTAGATTCTAAAAGGGGCACAGGAACAGAGAGATCTGGGTGTATATATACACAAATCGTTGAAGGTGGCAGGGCAGGTTGAGAAAGCGGTTGAAAAAGCATACGGGATGCTGAGCTTTATAAATAGAGGCATATAGAGTACATAAGAACATAAGAAAAAGGAGCAGGAGTCGGCCAATCGGCCCCTCGAGCCTGCTCCGCCATTCAATAAGATCATGGCTGATCTGATCCTCACCTCAAATCTAAATTCATGTCCAATTTCCTGCCCGCTCCCCGTAACCACTAATTCCCTTTACTTCTAGGAAACTGTCTATTTCTGTTTTAAATTTATTTAATGATGTAGCTTCCACAGCTTCCTGGGGCAGCAAATTCCACAGATCTACTACCCTCTGAGTGAAGAAGTTTCTCCTCATCTCAGTTTTGAAAGAGCAGCCCCTTATTCTAAGATTATGCCCCCTAGTTCTAGTTTCACCCATCCTTGGGAACATCCTTACCGCATCCACCCGATCAAGCCCCTTCACAATCTTATATGTTTCAATAAGATCGCCTCTCATTCTTCTGAACTCCAATGAGTAGAGTCCCAATCTACTCAACCTCCCCTTATATGTCCGCCCCCTCATCCCCGGGATTTGTACTGCCTCGAGAGCAAGTATGTCTTTTCTTAAGTATGGAGACCAAAACTGTATGCAGTATTCCAGGTGCGGTCTCACCAATACCTTATATAACTGCAGCAATACCTCCCTGTTTTTATATTCTATCCCCCTAGCAATAAAAGCCAACATTCCATTGGCCTTCTTGATCACCTGCTGCACCTGCAAACTAACTTTTTGATTTTCTTGCACTAGGACCCCCAGATCCCTTTGTACTGCAGTACTTTCCAGTTTCTCGCCATTAAGATAATAATTTGCTCTCTGATTTTTACTGCCAAAGTGCAAAAGCTAGGAAGTCATGATGAACCTTTATAAAACACTGGTGCGGCCACAACTCGAGTAGTGTGTCCAGTTCTGGGCACCGCACTTTAGGAAAATGTGAAGGCCTTAGATAGAGTGCAGAAGAGATTTACTAGAATGATTCCAGGAATGAGGGACTTTAGTTATGTGGATAGACTGGAGAAGCTGGGGTTGTTCTCTTTGGAACAGAGAAGGTTGAGAAGAGATTTGATAGAGGCATTCAAAATCATGAAGGGTCTAGACAGAGTAGATAGGGAGAAACTGTTCCCATTGGCGGAAGGGTGAAGAAACCAGAGGACATAGATTTAAGGTGATTGGCAAAAGAACCAAAGGTGACATGAGGAAAATCTTTTTTTACACAGCGAGTGGTTAGGATCTGGAATGCACTGCCTGAGTGGGTGGTGGAGGCAGATTGAAATCATAGCTTTCAAAAGGGAACTGGATAAGTACTTGAAAGAAAAAAATTTGCAGGGCTACAATGATAGGACAGGGTGTGGGACTAGCTGGATTGCTCTTGCATAGAGCTGGCACGGTCTTGATGGGCCGAATGGCCTCCTCCTGTGCTGTAACCTTTCTACGATTCTATGGTTCTAGTGGAAATTCAGTGGGTGGTGAGGTCAGGAACTCAATAGTAGTTACTTTAAGTATTCCGACTGTTATGGCTATCTATGCAAATTGTTAGGCTTTCTCCAGTAGAGGGCAAAATAAAGCAACCACATGCCAATGTTAGGTTCAGTCTCACATGCAGGTTTTTTTTCCCATTTTGTTCACGACACTGACTCTTGCTGGAGAATCATTCCACAGACTACGGCAGCCACCTGCCACCTTGTCCAAATGATCATTTTTGACAAGTGAGCCAAGACAGTGAGTGTTGGAAAGCTACTTGACAATGGGGAGCATCACAGTTGAGTCCAGATATGCACACCTTTCAGCAGAGCTCACACGATAGCAATCAGGATTGGAAAGCTTGCTTTCCCCCTCAGTTATATCAAAGGAACTGTATCAACCCAACCGTTGTCTTGGCTGCGTTTGGGTAACAGCGCAAACAGGAATTAGCAAGGCTTAGTGCTACTCTAAACGTTGCCTTTACCAACTAGGTAGTGGGGAGGTTCCACTTAATAGTGTTCATAAGACATACAGGCTCCGTTTGCATAATAACATAAGAAATAGGAGCAGGGGTAAGCCATACGGCCCCTCAAGCCTGCTCTGCCATTCAGTGAGATCATGGCTGATCTTCGACCTCAACTCCACTTTCTCACCCGATCCCCAAATCCCTTGATTCCCCTAAAGTCCAAAAATCTATCTATCTCAGCCTTGAATATACTCAACGACTCAGCATCCACAGCCCTCTGGGGTAGAGAATTCCAAAGATTCACAACCCTTTGAGTGAAGAAATTCCTCCTCATCTCAGTTTTAAATGACTGGCCCCTTATCCTGAGACCATGCCCCCTAGTTCTAGACTCTCCAGCCCGGGGAAACAACCTCTGCTCTCGGCATCTGCTCTGTCAAGCCCCCTCAGAATCTTATGTTTCAATGGGATCACCTCTCATTCTTCTAAACTCCAGAGAATATAGGCCCATTTTACTCACTCTCTCATCACAGGACAACCCTCTTAATCCAGGTATTAATCTAGTGAACCTCCATTGGACCCCTTCTAAGGCAAGTATATCCTTCCTTAGAATAAGGAGACCAAAACTGTGCACAGTACTCCAGTGTGGTCTCACCATAGCTCTGTACAACTGTAGCAAGATTTCCCTACTCTTGTACACCAACCTCTTTGCAATAAAGGCCAACATGCCACTTGCCTTCCTAATTGCTTGCTGTACCTGCATGCTAACTTCCTGTGTTTCTTGTACAAGGATACCAGATCTCTCTGAACACCAATATTTAATAGTTTCTCACCATTTAAAAAATATTCTGCTTTTCTATTCTTCCTACCAAACTGAATAACCTCACATTTCCCCACATTATACACCATCTGCCACCTTCTTGCCCACTCACTTAGCCTGTCTATATTCTTTTGCAGACTCTTTGGGCCCGATTTTAGCACCCGGTCTCGGGTGCATTCTCGGCGGGGGGGGGGGCCTCTAAAATCCCGAAATTGAGGAGCGGGACTGGATCGCGCCTCGATCCTGCCCACTTCCGGGTTCCGCGCTGACGTGCTGGGGTGAGTGCGCAGCCCCCACTGGTGGGAATCCCGCAGGCAATTAAAGCCAGCGGGGTTCCACTTGAGTGTATTTATCTTGCTATTTCAGGTCATTAAATGACCTGATTGAGCTGTTTTTTTAACAAGTGTGGGATTTTACGGTGAAATGAGACTGTTTCCCATACTGGGGGAAACACTCACACTCACAACGGACGTGTTGCAGCCAGCAGCCCGTGGCAGCTGCCAAGGTGCATTCCACAGGTGGGGGGAGAGCCTTCACCAACGCAGGAGGACACTCCGTGACATTGGGCAACGCCTGCCCTCCACCACCCTCCTCCAAGCAAGAAGATTCACCGGCGTGGAAGTGCAACCCCTGTGCGAGGACACACTTTTCTACCATGCACAACCCCGCAGACCTACACCTGCCAGATGGGTGCTGCGTTGACATCCTCGGAGGACGAACAGCATGACCAGCCTCAGCAGCCTCGCAGTCCACGCCGTCTGCCTCAGAGACGTGCATCCCCACAACACGGTGCTGTGGCACATCCACCTGCACAGCAGGATGGTGGGCAACCGCAGAGAGAGATGCGTCGCAGGAGGCACTACCCTCCGCACAGGGTCCACAGACCGAGGCTCAGCTTCATGGACCTCTCTGAGCAGCAGTGCACACGTAGGCTCAGAGTCACTCGCCAGGTAGTCGCCGACATCTGCAGCCTCCTTAATGACGAGCTGCTCCCGGATGGACCAAGCAGCATCTTCTTACCCGTCGCCGTCAAAGTCACCACTGCCCTCAACTTCTTCGCCTCCGGATCCTTCCAGGGTGCCACGGGGGACATCACCGGGGTCTCTCAGTCGTCTGCACACAAGTGCATAAGGCAGGTCACCGATGGGTTGTTCCGCAGGGCCTCGACCGACATCAACTTCGCCATGGATGAGCGCAGCCAGACGGAGAGGGCGGTTGGATTCCATGATGTGGCTGGCTTCCCACGGGTGCA
This sequence comes from Heptranchias perlo, assembly GCF_035084215.1. Classification (NCBI taxonomy): domain Eukaryota; kingdom Metazoa; phylum Chordata; class Chondrichthyes; order Hexanchiformes; family Hexanchidae; genus Heptranchias; species Heptranchias perlo. Next base: position 42,661,291 of record NC_090331.1, on the reverse strand, counting down.
GGGTGTAATCGAATGCACCCACATAGCAATACGGGCACCTCCACATGAGCCAGGGCTGTTCATCAACAGGAAAGGGTATCACTCCATGAACGCCCAGCTCATTTGTGACCACCGCCAGAGATTCCTACACGTGTGCGCCAGATACCCTGGCAGCTGCCACGATGCCTTCGTCCTCAGGGAGTCCACCATCCCGCCCCTCTTCCACGCACCCAACACCGGCAACGGCTGGCTCCTCGGCGACAAGGGATATCCCCTGCACACGTGGCTTATGACACCTCTGAGGAACCCCATTACCGAGCCGCAGCATCGATATAACGACAGCCACATTGCTACCAGGTCTACAATTGAGCAGGCTATAGGGCTGCTCAAGATGCGCTTCAGGTGCCTTGATCGTTCCGGGGGGGGTGCTCCAATACACGCCACTCCGAGTGGGACAAATTATAGTTGTCTGCTGTGCCCTGCACAACATGGCACTACAGAGAGTGGTGCCACTGGAGGAGGCCCCATGCACACCCGCCACCCACATTGAGGACAACAATGAGGAGGAGGAGGAGGAGGAGGAGGAGGAAGAGTACGAGCGAGAGGAGGAGGAACGACCCATGGCCCGAACACCGGCTCACCTGCGTGCTCGTCAGGCCAGGGAGGCACTCATATGCCAACGGTTCTCCTAACATCACACTGTGTGAGGCGTTCACATGTCATTACGTGCACAGCCGAGGGTCCATACAGGCTCCCTCCACAGAAGAGTGGTGCCTGTACACCTGCACCCACTGTATTATGCCCAATGGGTGGGACGGGGTGGTCGTCGTCATGATGAGCCACACGGAAGCGACATATTGCACAAGCCGCAAAATTATGGACAAGAGGTGGCAGCATTGGTGAGAAAAAGTGACTTTATTTCGTGTTGCCATTCAAAGACTGGAAATAAAAAGATAACAAATAGACAAACACCCTGGTGCAATCCCTGTGTGCTCACAGAACTGTGGGTTTTCGTTTCCTGGTACCCCTACGTGGTGCTACCCCTGTGGCTCCAGCAGAGGTGGTGGCAGGTTGCTCCTGTTCATGCCCTGACCTGGTAGATGCTTTGGGCCGACGCCCCCTGGGTTTCGGTGCCCGTGAGGGCACCTCCACAGCCTTCCAGGCTGCAACCAGGGACATCCCCGGTGTCTCTCAGTCGTCTGCGCAGATGAGCCCTGCAAATACACCTACACCCACTCTGCAGTGACACACTGGGTGGCATCAGTGGTGGGTCCTCATAGGGATACCCAGGAGCGGGCATTATTGCAGAAACCGGACAGGATTCGCGAAGACATGGCAGTAGTGGAGCCAATATAATGTGTGATGTGAGTTGTTCATTAATTCAATAGAAGTAAGAACCATGACAAACCCTCAAACACCCTTGTGCATCCCCTTCATGCTCACGACACGTTTGCCTTACGCTGCCTACTGCACATATGTGATGCATGCCCTGTGGCTGCAGCACAGGTGGTGGCAGGTTGAGTGAGGCTGGCCGTGAGAGAGATGCACGAGAGGGTGAGTATGGGATAGAGCCATGAGATTGTATGAGGATTGGGTTGCGTGGTAGTGGCGGGATGAGTACTGGCGAGGTGAGTAGGTGCAGGTAAGATGAGGATGAGGTTTGAGTGGGTATGAGGGGTCATGTGACAGAGTAGTGTTGGCAGTGCCGAAGGAGATGTGGGGTGGGGGCGGTGATGTGGCAGGCGGAGTGTAGGGGAAAGACTACGTGTTCTCACTGTGGCTGACCTACTGAGGTCATTGGTGCGCCTCCTGCACTGTATGCAGGTGGGCGATATATTGGTGGCGCAGCTGACCCCCTCTGCCACCTCGAGCCAGGCCTTCTTGGTGGCAGAGGCAGGCCGCTTCCTCCCGGCCGCCGGGGGGAAGATCTCTGTCCTCCCCCTCCTCCTCACCCCATCTAATGATACCTGGGGTGAGGCATCATTAAACTGGGAGCAGCCTTCCCCCTGGGCTGCTCCATGCTGTAATTTTTTCTGTTTGTGGCAGCATCTGTCAGTGGAGGACTGCCCCTTTAAATAGAGCGCCTCCAGCTGACAGATCTTACTGCGCATGCGCAGCCCGCCCGACGCGCAGATCAGCGTCGGGGAACCCGGAGGAGCAGGTAAGTGGCTCCAATTAGTGTGTTGCCTGCTGCGATCGCGCGGACAACACACTAATTTCAACGCGCCCGCTGGCCTACCCGCCGGGAACCCGCACCCCTGGTAAAATCGGGCCCTTTGTGTCCTCACAGCTTACTTTCCCACCCACATTTGTATTGTCAGCAAACTTGGATACATTACCCTCGGTTCCTTCATCTAAGTCATTAATATAGATTGTAAATAGCTGAGGCCCAAGCACTGATCCTTGTGGCACCCCACTAGTTACAGCCTGCCAATCTGAAAATGACCCATTTATCCTACTCTGTTTACTGTCCATTAACCAATCCTCTATCCATGCTAATTATTACCCCCAAACCCATAAGCCCTTATCTTGCGTATCAACCTTTTATGTGGCACCATATCGAATGCCTTTTAGAAATCCAAATATACTACATCCACTGGTTCCCCTTTATCTACCCTGCTAATTGCAACCTCAAAGAACTCTAATAAATTTGTTAAACACAATTTCCCTTTCATAAAACCATGTTGACTCTGCCTAATCGTATTATGATTTTCTAAGTGCGCTGTTACCACTTCCTTAATAATGGATTTCAGCATTTTCCCGACGAAAGGAGAGAGAGAGAAAGCAGTGAACTACGAACTGGCCTGTAGTTCCATGTTTTCTCTCTCTCTCCTTTCTTGAATTGTGTTACATTTGCCACCTTCCAATCCGCTGGGACCATTCTAGAATCTAGGGAATTTTGGAATCCTACACACTGTTTTCCGTGTATTTTCATCATAGATTTAGGGCATGATTTTTTTTTGCTAGCAAAAGGGGGCATAAACCATCTCTGCTGGTTATATGTCTCAAAATCAAACTCACAAATTGTGCGTTTTGGCTTTTTGCACGGTCCACCCGCCAAGTCCCAAATAAGGTAATTACACTATATGTAATTGAGGGCCAGTGGCGCTGTATTCCTGAATCTCCTGGTTTTATGTTCACAGTGCACTCAGTGTAAGTTACACTGAGAAATATAAGGTGCAGCTGCAGTCAGGATGAGCTGAGACTGGCGGAAGTGAGGAGTCTTTGAGACTGAAGAGTGTGGAGATTTGACGAGAGATTTCTGTAGCTGGGAACTTTTTGGCAGCCTTGGATTCATTTTTCACTGTTTCTGGGAGTCTGAGACCACTGGGAAATTTTGACCCTTCCTCATCCCCAGTCATAGTGGGGGCTTTTCAGGATCAGCAATGACATTCCCTTTAGGCATACCATTGTAATGGAAAAGGAGCTGCAAAGAATAGAGGAAAAGAGTGTGAAGCAATAGTTAAGGAGGAGGCACCACCAGATATTACTCCTCCCATAGAATATACAGGCAACACGGGTCCAAGAGGACCTTAGTGGGTGGTGTATATTGGAAGAATGGGCTTCACCAAGAGGCAAGAGGGGAGTTCTGCACCTACTGCACAAGAACTTGCAGTCATATTCATTTGCCCAGTGTTCTGTTTATGGGTATGAAGGCAACGATCGCACTCAACATTTGTGACACAGGATCATTTTAGGCAGCCATGGGAGAATCTCTGAATATCAGCCAGGCTGCAGTATGGGTATGCATTCGCCAGGTGACTGACACACTTTAGAGCACAGCTGACCATCACAGCATGGCAGCAAAATAGGGCCATCCAGTTTTACAGCTTTGCTGGCCTTCCCATGGTCCAGGGTGTAATGAATGCCACCCACATTGCTTACAGACAATCTCCTCAACTTTTTAAAGAGGAAGGGCTTCCACTCCCTGAATATACAGATTGTGTGCGACAATATACAAAGCATCCTGCATGTCAATATCAGATATGCTGAAAGTTGTCAGAATGCAGTCATTCTTCAAAATTTGGCCCTCTCTGACCACTTCAGTGAAGAAAATCATGTTAGCATAGGCTTCTGGGTAACAGAGCCTACCTGCTGCTCCCATGGGTAATGCTCCACTCAGACTGGCCTGAACAGCAGCAGAGGAGTGCTACAATGGGGTACATGCCCCTACATGAGTGGTCATTCAGAGGCTATCAAGGCATTAAAAGGGCACTATCCCTCCTGAGACGGTTTGGAAGGACTCTGCAATATGCGCCAGCTCCTGTGTCATGCACAGTTATAGCCTATTGGCCTCTGCACAACCTCACCACACAAAAAGTCCTGGACTTGGACATTCCTGGGGAAGTGGCCCTAACTATTTTGCAGGCAGAAGTAGATGGAGGAGAGCATTATGATGACCGTTACTCACAAGACTCCTCATTGACTGCTGCACTAAAGTCTTCTCTTCGGTTTGACAGAAGTCTTAACTTCTATCTTTACTCCTTTTCACCTACCTTCAAATAAAGGGCCAATTCTTCAATCGAGTACCCATTCTAAGACATAACAGACATCAGACCTCTTTTCCTCAACATGACAATAATAATAATCATCACCTGATTAAGTCATCATGAAATAGGGGCATCCTTTCCTGTATGAGTCCAACCTCCATGAATCTCAAAGCATGACAGAAATGCATTCATTCTATTTTAAATACAACCAAGTTGAAAGTGAACAAATGCCAACCTACTCTTCCCTAACACCGTGCTTTCCCTGGGTGTCTAAAGGGGGATGAAATTGCTCTTGGGCAGTAGCACAAAACAGGTGATGGCGAATCAGCAGCCCGTTTTACACGGCACATGATTTCCATCAAAGTCAATGAAGATCAGTGGAGGCAGAAGCACAGACTGGTCCCTGGCTGTTTTTTAAGTGGGGGACTGCTGCAAATTCCAGTGCAGCTATCAAATACTCCATTGATGTCAGTTGCTGCATCGCTTTGGAGATTGACCTTAGAGCCTCCACGCTTGAACATCTTTTCAGGGGAGTACCCATGACTCCAAAGTCAGGGACAGCCTTCTCCGTTGAAGGTGGCACATCCTCAACCACTACCCCCTCCTCTGGCATCCTCATGGGCTGTGAATCACACACTCATTTACATTGTCTAATCCCTCCTACCCTTCCCCGGAGATGGTGTGCGGGGGTGAGATCGAAAGGGTTATTGCAGACGAGCACTTTAAGGTGGTCATTTCAAGTACTTATGGGTGAGCTTGAATCTGACATACTCGGTCTTCATCATCCTCCTCGCTTTTGTCATCCTCAATATCCACAAGGAAGTAGTTCCATCTCCCTTTGTCCTCCTCCTCCGTCCCTCATTGTTGTGGTGGATCTGCAGGACAGGATGGTACAAGCTAAAAATATGGGTTAACATTACCTTATTAGGAACAAGGAGACAGAAAAGAGGGTGGAAGGTGGTGGCTGTGTGGTGATTTACAGGGAGGCCGCAGCGAATATGTAGCTGTTTAGTCACTGACCTGGTGCTGGGACTATGCCCCCCATCTTGCCATCTCCCACGGCCAGAACACAGTGATTCCCCGTGAGCTCCACGGCCTGCTTCTTTTAGGTTGTGAGCTCTTTCAGGTCGGGGATGCCTCCTCTGCTAGCCTGCCTCACATGGGAATTGTGCAGCAGTTTGTCCTGCCACAAAATTGAGTGAATTAGGTGAAGGTTAGGAATTGAGGAATGTGTGCCAGGTGGCATGGGACACCTTAAGTAAGGTGTGGTGGTACCACCCTGGTAAAATGGAGGAAGGGATTTCAGGGTTGATCATGGAAGTAATTGCTGTTTGGGGAGCAGGGTAGCCATACTGTATGCTCCCAAGCTTTTGTCCCCTTGACCAGAGCGCATTGTGAATATCTGTGTAGCTGTTACTTTTAAAAAGTGAAGCGTGTGCTGGTGCCCTGGGATCCCAAGAAAGAAAAGGAAAAATGACTTATGTGTTACCTTGCTTGTCAGGACGGAGTCTAATTTGGAAGTAATGGTGTTCCCAAGTACCTGCTGCCCTTGTTTTTCTAGGTAGATAGTACATACTGCAGCCATGATAAGTCAGTGGAAAAGGTGGCTATTTAGGCTGGTGGATTTGTTGCCAATCAAGTGGACCACCTTGTCCCGGATGATGTCAAGCTCGGTATGACTCCAGCCACTAGGGAGTTTTCCCCCGATCCCCATTGACTGTAGTTTTACTAGGGCTCCTAGGTACCACACACAGTCGAATGCTGCCTTGATGTTAAGAGCAGTCACTCTCACCTCATTGGTGGAATTCAGTTCTCGTGTCCATGTTTGGATCAAGGCTGTAATGAGGTCTGGAGCCGAGTAGTCCTGGCGGAACCCAAACTGAGCATCGGTGAGCAGATTATTGGTGAGTAAGTGCCTCTTAATAGCATTGTTGATGACTCCTTCCATTATGTTGCTGATGATTGAAGACTGACAAATCCCCAGGACCTGATTGTTTCCACCTCAGGATTTTAAAGGAAGTGGGTGAGGAAATTGCAGATGCTTTAGCCATAATCTTCCAAAGTTCTCTTGATTCAGGAATTGTTCCTTTAGATTGGAAAACTGCAAATGCCACTCCATTATTTAAGGTGAGACAGAAACCAGGAAATTATAGACCTGTTAGTCTAACATTTGTTGTGGAGAAGTTATTGGAATCTATAATTAAGGACAGAATGACTAAGCACTTAGAGAAATTTGAGCTGATTAGAGAGAGCTAACATGGATTTATAAAGGGTAGGTCATGTCTGACGAAGCTAACTGATTTTTTTCAGGAAGTAAATAAAGTAGTAAACAAGGGAATGTCTACGGATGTAGTTTATATGGACTTCCTGAAGGCATTCGATAAGGTTTCACATGAGAGACTGTTAGCTAAAATTAAAGCTCATGGAATTGAAGGCAAATTATTGACCTGGTTAGGAGATTGATTAGGTAATAGAAGACAGAGAGTAGGGATAATGGATATGTACTCAAGTAGGAAGGACGTGACTAGTGGTGTCCCACAAGGATCTGTGCTGGGGCTTCAATTAGTCACGATATTTATTAATGACTTCAATAACACAATACAGAGCCATATATCCAAGTTTGCCGATGATGCAAAGATTGGCGGCTTAGTAAATAGTGTAGACGGGAGCATAAAATCACAAAGAGACATTGATAGATTAAGTGAGTGGGCAAAACTGTGAGATCATCCATTTTGGACCAAAAAAGGATAGATCCAAGTATTTTTTAAAATGGTGAATAGCTAGGAACAGTAGAAGTCCAAAGAGATTTAGGGATCCATGTACACAAATCACTAAAATATAGTAGTCAGGTACAAAAAATAATCAAAAAGGCTAATGGAATGTTAGCCTTCATAACTAAAGGGCTAGAATATAAAGGGGAGGAAGTTTTGCTACAGCTATACAAAGCCCTGGTTAGACAGTATCTAGATAACGGTGTACAGTTCTGGGCACCGCACCATAGAAAGGATATATTGGCCTTGGAAGGAGTCCAGCGCTGATTCACCAGAATGTTACCGGGAATCAAGGGTTAAATTATGAGGAGAGATTACATAAGCTAGGCTTGTATTCCCTGTATTATAGAAGGTTAAGGAGTGATTTGATTGAGGTTTTAGGATTTGAAAGGAATTAATAGGGTAGATAGAGAAACTTTTTCTACTGGTGGGGGAGTCTAGGGCAAGGGGACATAACCTTAAAATCAGAGCCAGGCTATTCAGGAGAGAAGTTAGGAAACACTTCTTCACACAAAGGGTGGTAGAAGTAAGGAACTTTCTCCCACAAAATATAGTAGATGCTAGCTCAATTAATAATTTTAAATCTGAGATCGATAGATATTTGCTAGCCAAGGGTATTAAGGGATATGGAGCCAAGGTGGGTAAATGGAGTTAGGATACAGATCAGCCATGATTTCATTGCAGAACAGGCTCGAGGGGCTGAATGTTACTATGATTTGGAGTAGGCCGATGGGGCTGTAATTGTCCAGGGTGGATTTTTCCTGTCCTTCGTGGACAGGACATACCTGAGCCATTTTTCACATTGTCGGGTAGATAACCATCAAGAAGTGGACATTTACCTGAGTCTACACATCCTGTTGCCAATGGTGTATGACAAGGTGCACCAGTGATTAAAGTGGTTTACTATTTTAATATGTGCCAAAATCTCATTGCTCTCTTTCAGAACATGCACTTATGCAGATTTTCAATGTAAACAGTTATCAGACTTTCCTAGATAATTTCTTATCTTATGGGAAAATATAAATAAACTGTTATATCCAATATAGCACAGCAAATATGAGAATGTCACAAAATGCACAAAAGTAAGAACTTCTGCACAACACTACTTGGATCAAAAGCCCATGAAGAGCAGAAATGAAAAGTAATCAGATTAATACAACTGTAAGATGAAGTATTTTCACTTGGTCTTTTTTTATTCAAAAGTTTTCCAAAAGAAAATGAACAGAAATACTAAGGTAACAATCTAAATTAATTTACAGTTCAAAAATGTTTTCTTGGCTTAAACAACACATCTTAGGAAACAAAACGACAGAATGAGTCATTTGGAACCGGACAAATAAGTTACCACTGGCAAGTTTGTGGCACGAGTAAAACAAAAATAAAAAATTAACTCTCTTGATCATATAGACATCTCTATGAAAATCTTTTTCAAACAATCTGTACAAAAGGTCTTTCTTCATAAATTAAGTTTCTTTATAATTTAATGGCTGTCTACAATGTGATGTTTTAGGTAACTGATCATTTCTTTATGTACAGAGGCTATTTTTTCCAAATCTTATCCAGATAACGAGTATGGCACTTAGTTCAGAAATTAACAGCAGCCAATTCCACACAGTTATATAGACCTCTCAGATTTCAGTCTTGAACAATACATAACAATCCAATATTTGTCTGTAGCTCTGATTCTGGCAATCATCCAAGTACATGGTAATGCTGCAATTTGCCTGGACTTTGACATAGCAGAAATATTCTAGGGAGTACTGATCAAGTAATACCACAACTGTTTTGCTTTTTAAAAGATGCATGTGTTGAGAATCCAACAAACACTATTTAAAAAAAAATCTCCTAAGCAGCAAATATTTTGAAACTATGAAATTTACTGATGGCATGAACTTAATACATTGACATATTATAATAATTCTGAAAAATAACTAAACACATGAAAAAATAACTTGTTTAGCCCTAGCTCCTGAGCTAGAGTGATTTGGTCTATTGAGGCAGGCAGGCCCAGCAACCTGACCCAGTACAACAGAAAACACAACCTTGAGGTAGATAACTGGTCAAGCAGCTGACCAGACAAATGCACAGTCTCCTGGAAGACGACCTATTTTATTTATTTTTAAATACAAAGTCATGAATAAATGAGGTGAGCTTTACTGGCTTGATGTGAAATAAAATTGATTCTATCAGATAAAGCTCCAAATAGTTATCAGTGATTTCATAGTTTCAAAATCATTTGTATTACCCTAGCACTTGTAGTGAAGATGATTATGAGGGTAATGAAAATTATATAAAGTGTGGCACTGCTTGGATCAAAACCTTCTTTCATGCTTCTTTGTGTCCCTACATTTAAAAAAATTAAATGCAAATGCATGTAAAAAGGCACATCTAATCCCAAACTGGTCCGGCACAAAATAAAGTAAGAAGAGTACAGAAGAAATTCTAGGCTGAGAGAAAACTTTTTTTTCCATTTGACTAGTTGCTAGCTCATAATTCTTTGGTAATATTAACTTTTAAAAGTGCCAAGTCTTTTTTTATATACCTAACAGAGAGCTAGTACCCATTCAAAGTTATGCCAATCTCAGCTTATTTTCAATGAACAAAACTTGTTTAGCTTTCATCTTTAATTGCCGTAATAGCAACTCATTTATTTGCTACCTTGTGAGCAATCATAAATCATCTTAGCTTTAACAACTCTTTTAAAACCTGCTAAAGCAGAGGAAAAACAACATTCTGTCATGACAGGCCCACCCACTCTTACCTCTTTTATCTACTCTAAGACTACAACATCTATTTATTTTGAAAAAAGCCAAAAGATTTTTTTCCTTTTCACTATATAGCAGAATTCCTAACTCATTTTTATTATCAGACGAATTTACAACCCAACCACCTTAAAAACACTTCCTTCTGTTAAAATTTCATCCAAGTCAGAAAATGTGTTTCACCCAACATGCCTTTTCCTCCTAAAATTTCTACTTCAATTATTACTTAGCTAAGAACAATGAAAATTATTAAAAACATCTACAATACATTAAAAAGGTGTGATCCACAACGAGTCAAATTAGGACTATCAACTCTATAAAAGTCTATTAATGCTAATTTACAAGGCATTGCTGAGCCATTTTGTATGGTCAAAGCACTATATCTTATAGAGGTCTTTAAAATGCTTCAAACAGCTACTGAAACAAGAGGTTTAAGGCAAATTGTAGTTTGAGGAAAAAAGAAAATCTAGATCACATCACTGTACCTCTAATAAAGTAGGCATCTAACAAAAAGACTCTATAAAAATGTAACACTTCACAACAACAACACTCACACAGCAAGCGTAGTACATCAGTGGAAGATATCTGTTCTAATTTGAAACTTCAGAAAAATTCTTAGTATATAATACAGAAGTAACATAAATCATATCAGAAGTCGTTAGCCTATGAAGACTAATCTGCCATGCACCTTGAATAATAAATTTCACTCTGTCAATCTGTGCATACAGAATATTTATGTTACTGTTTGAGACAAATTCTTAAAAATAAGCTTTCTTTCCTTACCAAAATAAACTTATTTCCCAGAGGTTTATTTACCCCTTGATGAATGTAAGCATTTATATGTACTTCACAGAACTTATACCAAAATAGTTTGTTTCAGTTGATTTTATTACAAATATTTTTTCAGAACCTGTGCAAAAGGTTGACAATTGTTAAAGCATATTAGATCAGAAGCCATGATTGTTTCAGTCCTTGAATGTTCTCCGCTAAGTGGGGAGGGGCCATCATTGCACATCTGAAATAGAAAAATGAGGAAGACAAGCTTTTACCAAGAAGGACATTTTCATTTGTGATGCTCATCTGTTTTTAAAAAATGTTTTTTTCTTCCCTAATTAACTTCTTTTCTTGACTGGTCCACTTTCCAGAGTGGACGAAAGAACATACAGACTCATACGGAGTGAATCAAGAAAGAAAAACTTGCATTTTATACAGCTCCTTTCACATCCTTCGGATATCTCAAAGTGCTTCAGTCAATTAATTACTTTTGTAATGTAGGCAAATGCAGTCCCACAAACAGCAATGAGATAAATGACATACAACAATGCAGCACTTCAGCAATAGAGTGTCTGCTCAGATTATGTGATCATATACTGGAGTGAGACTGGAACCCACGGCTTTATTACTCAGAAGTGAGAGTGCAACCACTGAGCCAAGGCTGAACACTCGCCGCCTCCCCACCCTTGCATTGTGGCCTCAGCAAATGAGATTCCCAAGTTAGTGTTGTAAACTCATGCACACTAGGAACTGCATTGAAGCTATCCAAATTCAAGTCACTTAACAGCCTTACAGCCAGCATAAGAACATAAGAAATAGGAGCAGGAGTAGGCCAATCGGCCCCTCGAACCTGCTCCGCCATTCAATAAGATCATGGCTGATCTGATCCTAACCTCAAATCTAAATTCATGTCCAATTTCCTGCCCGCTCCCCGTAACCCCTAATTCCCTTTACTTCTAGGAAACTGTCTATTTCTGTGTTAAATTTATTCAATGATGTAGCTTCCACAGCTTCCTAGGGCAGCAAATTCCACAGACCTACTACCCTCTGAGTGAAGAAGTTTCTCCTCATCTCAGTTTTGAAAGAGCAGCCCCTTATTCTAAGATTATGCCCCCTAGTTCTAGTTTCACCCATGCTTGGGAACATCCTTACCGCATCCACCCGATCAAGCCCCTTCACAATCTTATATGTTTCAATAAGATCGCCTCTCATTCTTCTGAACTCCAATGAGTAGAGTCCCAATCTACTCAACCTCTCCTCATATGTCCGCCCCCTCATTTCCGGGATTAACCGAGTGAACCTTCTTTGTACTGCCTCGAGAGCAAAGACCTTTGTTTCATTAAGTTTGGATCGGAATCATGTTCAGGTACCAAAGGCACAGAAGGTCATCCAAACCGCCCAGTTGGGACTCCTGCTCTCTGTGCGCCTTTGGTTATGTGCCTGAAAACTTGAAATGTTGATGGTTTCTCATCAGCTAACAGTACTGAGCCATGTTGACCAGAAAAGTCCCAGCTTTGATTCTTGGTCTATACTTAATTAACTAATCTTGATTGGAGTGGAGATGGAACAAAGTCATTCAGCCTCAGTGTTTCCAGGTCTGGGAGGGAAAATAAAATCAGGCTAAGGTCCAAATGCTAATTGCTATCTAGCGGCAGTACTGAAATGTGCACGTGTGGAAGTCAGTTGAGAGCCTCAACTGTGTTGCTACCCATAACAGACTAGCAATTAATTGTCTAGGCTCACATGAAGAATGGCCACTTGGTCATGGTACTGAAGAGCTGCTCGCATCCAGGGAATAGTATCCAGCATATGTAACACTGACTCTGACTTCTATTATGAGCATCAGCATAGTTATTGTGTGGCTACGGCAGTTGATGTGTGTAGTAAGCTAACATGGTATGATTTTCAGGGATTTTGTGCTTGGTGTTGGTGGGCAGGTCATGTGACGATCAGAAGAGTATGGTTTTGCACTTGTGAAAGAACATGTAAAAACACAGGCATACATTTTGCCCTGAAGGAATGTCGTCTGTGAGAATCAGGCCTTTGGTGTACAGGAAACCTGAAGGTGAAGGAGAAATGTTGTGTCCTGATTACTGAAATGTAATCATTAGTAAGATACACAATACAATAACGTGAAATAGATCATGCCTGATAAAAATTTCCAGGTTATAAAGTGATCTAATATTATAGAAAAATAAGCATCTTATTTTTGGGTAAATGTTAAATTGTATTTTATATAGTAATAACCAGTAAAAGAATAGAAATCCACAGGAATGTAAATAACTGATTGAACTACTTCTATTAAACTAAGCAGTACTGGCACATACACTGATGCACAGAGATCTGGTCATTCAGATCCTATTTCACAGAAGAACTGTGAGACTGCTGTAGTAATAAAACAAACATTGAAATGTAGATTTGGGCTTCGGCTTATTATCTGGCTGCAGATATATACATTGCGTAAAAATATGACCTGAATGAGCTCGTGCTCATTCAGTGTAACATTAACAAATTATTGTTTAAAACACAAATTACTCACTTAAATTGAAGTTGTACCTTTCTTCTGAGGAATTGTTGGATCCAAACATTTATGTCAAGAATTGATAGAATATTTGATTATAGTACCAAAATAGCCAGAGGAATGACCTTATTCATTTACCTTAAGACTTCAGGACGGTTCTAAAATCTATCATAAATACATGCATTAATAAACATTTCACATATTATCTTTTCAATGATTGCAATTATGCCATTCTAGTAACTGAACACATTTTGAAAATGCTACTAAAGATCTCAATTGATGATGATTCTGCTTTTAAATCAGCTTTAGTGCATAGACAGCTGGTTGCTGTCATTTTTGTCAATTTGACCTAAAAATCTTCACCAAAGGGATAATGCAGCTATAAATAAATCATCAACACTTGCAGTAATTAATAACTACCTGAGAATTACTTGCTTTGCTGATAGGAGTAGGGAGAGTGTTCAGTTGATGTTTCCACAGCAACTTGCTGCTGCTGACCACTGGGTTCCTGTGATATGAAATACAATCAATAAGGTACATCATAAGAATCTCACTGCAGTGAAGTCATGTGTCCTCAGAAAGTCACTTGTAGCTTCTCACAATTATCCATCTATTTGTAAAAATGGGTTAACAGCCAGCATTTATCAACATCTAACTGCACTAATCACAGATACGTGATCATTTTACTGCTGAGACAATAATACCAGAAAGGCAATACCGACAGGATAGTTTTCAAATTATAACATTCTATAAAACATGCTTTTTTAAATGGACAGAGTCTATATAAGTGTGTCAAACATTTCTGCCATTTCCATCAGTTATTAAGTTGAGACATGAATGTAACAAACATATTAAATGCTAAGTATAAAGCATAATACAATACCTATTTTACACTAAAATATCAATATGCATGCACATACATATTTAACCTAAAAATCAGAATCACTTTTTCTATACAAGAAGCCCTATTTCTGCATATCTAATAGCCAGATTATATATAAATTTCACTTTGTGCGGTTGAAAGTGTTGACAATGATACTTTATTTAGATTACAATAGTTATATCCCTCTACTTGAAAATATTTCTATTGACTTTGAGTGAGCATGGAAAGAGTAATTTGATCTTTTGAGAAATGGAAAGATCTGAATATACTTAATTGAGAACCCAATAAAAAAAGTTAAAAACAAAATTCTTGCTTCAATAACTGTTCACAATTGATGGATGTGTTATGCACACACACACACAAACTCACCTCCACTTGAACAGCAGCTGTTGGCACATGTGTGTACTGGGGGATATATGTTCCCTGCATAGCTGTAGCAGCAGGCATGTACTTTAAAATAAAACAAAAAAGAAATCAATATAAAAAGTCTTTGTTGCCCATAACCTCGCTGAATACACTAATAAATTATAATTGTGTGGTACAATCTAACCTTCATTCTAAGTGAAACTTAAAACAAACAAGTGTATTGAAATAATTTAATTCTGCAGCAATTCTAATTAATATTATGACAACATTTTTAAACTGACTAACATTTTCTATTCATAAATCACTTTACAAACAGAACTTCAAAATGTCTTGCATCTTTTAAAAATGCATATATATTTTTGTTCTCTACTCAATATATATTGTTCAACTGCAATTGTTCAAAGTTACCTATTACAATTAGAAAAGTTAATAAAGACAATTCTTGATCTGCTACTTTCTTTGAATAACTGTATGATGTGAGGGGGAACAGACTAGGCAAAACAAGATTTTCAAATAGCAAAGAAGGAGGGGAAAAATTGGGGTACTGGAAGTAGGAAGTTTAACAGACCAGCAAGATGGTAAATTAACACAAACAAAAGGGGCCATTGGATGGAGAGGGGGAAAGAATTTGACCAAATAAGGTGTCTTTATAGGAGTATTACAAATAAAATAGAGGGGCTGAAAGCACAATTTGGCAGGTACAGGAATAGATTTATTAAATGCATTCAAGTTTCCGAAAGCAACATTCCTAAAGCCAAGAAGGGAGCAGATGATACTTTATTTAGTTATAACTTTGAACGAAAAATAGTCACCAAGCTAGCAGTAAGGGAGGATCTTGGAAATAGTGGCTATAACATGATTAAGTTCACTATCAAGCTTGAAAGGGAGAAAGAAGGATCATAAGTCAAGGATTTGGACTTAAACAAGCAAATGTTGAGGAAGGAATTTAATAATAGGATTAGAGAAATTAGTTGTGAAATCTCCAGACCAATAATGGAATCTACAGACCAACAACGGATAATGAGTAGATTACAAAACAGTATCTACAGATGAAAGACAATAGAGTTACTTCTGATTTGATGGAACTATTGTCTGAGAGTAATTAGGACCAGCATTAAACGCAAGGGGATAGAAACCCATCCTGGGCGGTAGTACAAAACAGGCAATAGTGCATCGGCCGGCTGTTTTATACTGAAGTCATTTGAAAAGAAAATCGGGCGGAGTGTAAAACAGGTGGCTGATGTGCTAGCGGCTGTTTTGTGCTAATGCCCGAGACAAATTTATACCCTTAGAATGCTTATGTAGGGGTGAAATTCCAGGAATGATACAGAAAGAATTATTGAAAGCAGGAAAGTAACTAGGGTAAAGAGAGAATGTGGAAAGAAATAAATGCAGATGGTATAAGGGGTAATAGCAAATGTTTTTATAAGCACATCAAGTAACAGAGTGATACATGAGAAGATGGGGCCCATTAAAAACACATTTAAGTACAATATAAAGATAGTGGAGGTAAGGACATAGTGGAACGGCTAACTGAATATTTTGCTTTGGTCTTCAGAATGAAAAATAAGTGTACAATATCAGATGTAAAGAGAACATTAAAGATTAGCATAAGCAGAAAAATTGTAATGGGTAAACTAATAGGATTGAAGACAAATAACCAGCCAAGATGGTTTCCACCCAAAAGTATTATAAGAAATAAGCAAAGAAGCTGGAGATGCATTATTTATAATCTTTCCAAGCTTGATGGATTTGGGGATATTATCCGAGGATTGGAAAGTGGCAAATGTTACGTCATTATTCAAAAAGCGATGAAGACTTCATAAAATGTACACGTTTGAGAATTCTATTAAAAAAAAACACCAAAAAACAGAAGGGACATAACAAGTAACTACAGCTGAGTGATCAGTAGTAGGAAAATTGGTAGAATCTGTTACCAGAGACAAATTAAGTGATAATTTGGAAAAACGTAAGCTGATTAAGGGAGAGTCAGCATGACTTTGCCAAAAACAAATAGTGTTTACCTCACCTAGTAAGAGTTATGTGAGGTTTAAAAAAAGCAACAAACTTGCATTTGTACTGTGCTTTTCATGTCTTTATGATGTTCAAAGGAGCTTCACTGTGTATGAATGACCTTTGCCATTTGTCGCTGTTTTGATGCTGGCAAAAGAGATACCAATTTGGGTACAGCAGGATCTCATAGTAAATGTTAATTATTTTGTTGGTGTTGGTTAAGGGATAAATATTGACCAATGAAATGGGAAACTCTACTGCTTTTCTTTGATTAGTGCCATGGATCTTTAAAATCCAGCTGAGTAAGCAGATGGGGTCATGGTTTAACATTTCATCTGAAAGATAGGACCTCTGATATGCAGCAGGCACTCAGTACTGCATTGAAATGTCAGACTAGATTCCATACTCAAGTCCTGTAGTGGGGCTTGACCCCATGACTGTCTGACTCAGAAATGAGAGTGCTACCATTAATTTATTATTTGCGAATTTATAGTGATACAATATACATTGGGGGGAAAAAAAATCAAAAAACAAATTATAAAGTGGGGAGGTAAACTGTAAGTCAAAAATGTCTAAAGTGTCAAATATGTTGAGGGGCTTCAGTGGTCATCATACATGCTTTAGCTGTTCATTAGCCTTGGGGTTTGGAAAGTCCCCCTGGTAGACCAGCATGAAATGAGCAGCTGTTCAGTAGATGTGCGGTGTCCTCAACTGCACTGCAGCTACAAGAGGGCTGTTTGTGAATCCCCAGGTGTGGTCATTTGCTGTACACCTTACCACCCCACATCTAAAACGGTTAAGCTTGCACCAGAAATGGCGCGGTAACTCGAAGCCAGGCAGTTTCTCATGAGGCTGGGTGATGAGGAAGGAGTTTCTTACAGCTCTGTTAAGAACTCTTTCCTCATCACCCAGTCTGATGAGAGATTGCCTGGCTACGAGTTGCCATGCCATCTCTAATACAAGCTCAAAATGCTACCATTGAGCCAAGCTGATACTTGAGAGAATGAGAAATGCACATTATGTGCTTGCATTTTTAGAAAACATTTGATCAGGTTCCACACAAGACAGTACTGGCTAAAACTGGGATACGTGGAATTGGAGGCAGCATTGTGGCATCAATTGGAAATTGATTGGGAAGTCGGAGGTGGACAGTTGGGCTAAAGGGATGTTTTCCCATTAATAGTTGGTGACAAGTGGTGTCAAATATGTAATGTCCTGTGTTTGGGATGAGAAAGATGTATATCTAAATTTGTACATATTACTAATGTATGAGGTGCAATGAATTGTGAAGGAGAACACAAAATTGCAAAACAACATAGATAGATTAAATAAGTGGGTGGAAAAATGGTAAATGCAGTTTAATATAACAAAGTGTGAGGCAGTACACTTTGAAAGTAAGAATAACAGATCGAATAAATGGGGAAGCAACGCGAGGAAGTAGATGAACAAGAAGTAATGTGCGTCATTTTTGGGTGCCCCATCTGGGGAGGGAGAAAATGATGTTGGAGAAAATCTAACAATGATTCATCATAATAATAACTGGGAAAAACGAATTTAGCCATGATGAGAGACTGGATAAATTGAATTATATTTCCTAAATAGGAGGTTAAGGGATGATCTAATTGAGAGGTTTCAAATAATGAAGGAAATTAGCAAGGTAGATAGGGAACAACTCTTCTCTCCAATAAGGGAAATCAGGATAGGAGGACATAATCTTAAGAGTCAAGTTAATCAGGTTAGAAGTAAATCCAGAAAAAAAAACTTCAGCCAAAAGACGTATGAGGAATGTACTGTCCCATTAAGGCACAGAGGGACAATCACATGAAATGTCTTAAAGGGAGATAGAAAAAAAGAAACTGCATTTATAGATGGTGTTTGCTTGGGAAGTAAGGGCATTAAAAGATATGGAGAAAGAACAGGGAATTGGGATTAAAAAGATAAGGAGCTGAAATGGTTAATAAAATGGTGGAGCAGGTTTGATGAACCAAATGTCCTACTCCTGTTTCTATGACTTTTATTTCAGGATAGAAAAATACTGCAGTCCTGAAACGATTCCACTTTGCAGCTTTTCTGTCCAATGTTTATTTCTTTTAAGATCAGCTTCCTTCAGAGAAGCAGAGGTTAATAACTGGAATGACCCTGCTCTGGAACACCATGTACCGTTCCTGTGCTGCCTAATGAGAGGTGACTCATTTGCTGTGTCAGCGGGCTGATCATTGATGTAGGTTGCATTGACATAGGGTGATCCATAGATGGCGACATTACTGCTCCCTAAATGAAAGAGAAAAGCAATGTGTTAAGGACAATGATTTTTGGTTTGGTTATCATAAAAATAATTTGAAGAAATATTACAAGTATCACAGAAGTGACTAAACTAGTGCTCCGATGTTCTGATGATGACTAGTACAGGTAATGGCTCTGAACTTCCAATGAGGGGGCTTAAATTTGAATCTCAGCCCAAAATGACACTGGAACTCTTGCACACATAATGCAGTTGTTGGCCTTGTCAGTAGATTGAGTACTGCACAGATACAGATGATACACCACCTTACATAGAGTAACTTATCATAGAGTGACACTAACAGTGACATCAAGTTTACACCCCTAACCATTCCACCCGCCCAGATTTAAAGGGGGATAATGCAACAAAAATTGTTTGTCAAAGTTTTAACACAGTAATTTCATAAAATAACATGAAGGAATACCTAGAATACATTCAAGACACAATAATACTGTACTCATGAAATTTTTTTTCATTAAGAGTTTATGGTTCAAGTGGCTCAAAGAGTAGTGTGGGAGACAGGGGTTTCGATTCATGGGGCACTGGCACCAATACTGGGGAAAGAGGGAGCTGTTCCATTGGAGTGAGTTTCACTTAAACCGGGCTGGGACCAGTGTCCTGGCAAATTAAATAACTAGGGCGTAGATAGGGCTTTAAACTAAAAAGGGGGGGGGAGGGGTCAAGTGAGGGAAAAATTTAGAAATCAAAAGACAAAAGACAAGGCAACGGATCAGTGTAGTGATTTGGGTAAAGATAAACAGACTGTGGCAAGAAGGGATAAAGAGTTTAACGGTAATAGTGCATCAGCGAATAAGGTCAAAGCAGTGAAAAATGGTAAAAAGTTAAAATTAAAGGCTCTTTATCTGAATGCACAAAGCATTCATTACAAGATAGACGAATTAGTGGCACAAATAGAAATAAATGGGTTTGATCTAATCGCCATTACAGATACAAGGTGACCAAGGTTTGGAACTAAATATTCCAGGGTACTTGACGTTTCGAAAAAACAGGCAGAATGGAAAAGGAGGGGTGGTAGCCTTGATAATAAAGGATGACATAAGGGCAGTGGTGAGAAAGGATCTTGGCTCAGAGGATAAGGGAGTAGAATCAGTATGGGTGGAAATAAGAAATAACAAGGGGCAGAAAACATTGGTGGGAGTAGTTTATAGGCCCCCTAACAGTAGTTATACCTTTGGACAGAGTATTAATCAAGAAATAATAGGAGCTTGTAACAAAGCTAATGCAATAATCGTGAGGGTCTTTAATCTTCATATAGACTGGACGAATCAAATTGGCAAAGGCAGTCTGGAGGATGAGTTCATGGAATGTATTCGAGACAGTTTCCTGGTACAATACGTCATCGAACCAACCAGGGGACAGGCTATTTTAGATCTTGTCTTGTGTAATAAGGCAGGGTTAATTAGTAATCCCAAGTTATGATCTTCCAAAATTCCCTAGATTCTAGAACAGTCCCAGTGGATTGGAAGGTAGCAAATGTAACCCCGCTATTCAAGAAAGGAGGGAGAGAGAAAACAGGGAACTACAGGCCAGTTAGCCTGACATCAGACATCGGGAAAATGCTGGAGTCCATTATTAAGAAAGTGGTAACAGGGCACTTAGAAAATCATAATATGATTAGGCAGAGTCAACATAGTTTTATGAAAGGGAAATCGTGTTTGACAAATTTATTACGAGTTTTTTAAGGATGTAACTAGCAGTATTTAAAGGGGAACCAGTGGATATAGTATATTTGGATTTTCAAACGACATTTGATAAGGTGCCAAATAAAAGACTGTTACACAAGGGCTCATGGGGTTGGGGGTAATATATTAGCATGGATAGAGGATTCGTTAAAGGACAGAAAACAGAGAGTAGGGATAAACGGGTCATTCGCCGGTTTGTTTTTTATTCGTTCATAGGATGTGGGCGTTGCTGGCGAGGCCAGCATTTATTGCCCATCCCTAATTGCTCTTGAGAAGGTGGTGGTGAGCCGCCTTCTTGAACCACTGCAGTCCGTGTGGTGAAGGTTCTCCCACAGTGCTGTTAGGGAGTTCCAGGATTTTGACTCAGCGACGATGAAGGAACAGCGATATATTTCCAAGTCGGGATGGTGTGTGACTTGGAGGGGAACGTGCAGGTGGTGTTGTTCCCATGTGCCTGCTGTCCTTGTCCTTCTAGGAGGTAGAGGTCGCGGGTTTGGGAGATGCTGTCGAAGAAGCCTTGGCGAGTTGCTACAGTGCATTCTGTGGATGGTACACACTGCAGCCAGTGGTGAAGGGACTGAACGTTTAGGGTGGTGGATGGGGTGCCAATCAAGCGGGCTGCTTTGTCCTGGATGGTGCCAAGCTTCTTGAGTGTTGCTGGAGCTGCACTCATCCAAGCAAGTGCAGAGTATTCCATCATACTCCTGACTTGTGCCTTGTAGATGGTGGAAAGGCTTTGGGGAGTCAGGAGGTGAGTCACTCGCCGCAGAACACCCAGCCTCTGACCTGCTCTTGTAGCCACAGTATTTATGTGGCTGGTCCAGTTAAGTTTCTGTCAATGGTGACCCCCAGGATGTTGACGGTGGGGGATTCGGCGATGGTAATGCCGTTGAATGTCAAGGGGAGGTGATTAGACTCTCTCTTGTTGGAGATGGTCACCGCCTGGCACTTGTCTGGCACGAATGTTACTTGCCACTTATCAGCCCAAGCCTGGATGTTGTCCAGGTCTTGCTGCATGCAGGCATGGACTGCTTCATTATCTCAGGGATTGCGAATGGAACTGAACACTGTGCAATCATCAGCGAACATCCCCATTTCTGACCTTATGATGGAGGGAAGGTCATTGATGAAGCGGCTGAAGATGGTTGGGCCTACATGAAGTATAATATGGGGAAATGTGAGGTTATTTACTTTGGTAAGAAGAATAGAAACACAGAATTCCTTTAAATGGTGAGAAACTGTTAAATGTGGGTGTTCAGCGAGATCTGAGTGTCCTCGTACAAGAAACACAAAAAGTTAGCATGCAGGTACAGCAAGCAATTAGGAAGGCAAATGGCATGTTGGTCTTTATTGGAAGGGGGTTGGAGTATAAGAGTAAGGAAGTCTTACTACAATTGTATAGGGCTTTGGTGAGACCTCACATGGAGTTCTGTGTATAGTTTTGATCTGCTTATCTAAGGAAGCATATACTTGCCTTAAAGGGAGTGCAACGAAGGTTCACTAGATTTGATTCCTGGGATGAGAGGGTTGTCCTATGAGGAGAGATTGAGTAGAATGGGCCTATATTATCTGGAGTTTAGAAGAATGAGAGGTGATCTCATTGAAACATACAAGTTTCTGAGGAGGCTTGACAGGATAGATGCTGAGCTATTGTTTCCCCTGGCTAGAGAGTCTAGAACTAGGGGGCATAATCGCACGATATGGGGTCGGCCATTCCAGACTGAGATGAGGAGGAATGTCTTCACACAGAGGGTTGTGAATCTTTGGAATTCTCTACCCCAGAGGGCTGTGAATGCTGAGTCATTGAATATATTCAAGGCTGAGATGGATAGATTTTTGGACTCTAGGGTAATCAAGGGATATGGGGATTGAGCGGGAAAGTGGAGTTGAGGTCGAAGATCAGCCATGACCTACTGAATGGCGCAGCAGGCTTGAGGGGCCATATGGCCTACTCCTGCTCCTATTTATTATGTTAAGAACATAAGAAATAGGGGCAGGCTTGGGCCAAACGGCCCCTGAAGCCTGCTCTGCCATTCAATAAGATGATAACTGATCTTCTACCTCAACTGCACTTTCCTGCCCAATCCCCATGTCCCTTGATTCCCCTAGTGACCAAAAATCTAACGATCTTAGTCTTGACTATACTGAACGACTGAGTATCTACAGCCCTCTGGCTTGGAGAATTCTGAAGATTCACAAGAACTTCCTCCTCATCTCAGTCCAAAATGGCCGACCCCTTATCCTGAGACTATGCCCCCTAGTTCTAGACTCTCTAGCCAGGGGAAACAGCCTCTCAGCATCTACCCTGTCAAGCCCACTAAGAATTTTATATCTTTCAATGATATCACCTCTCATTCTTCTAAACTCCAGAGCACATAGGCCCATTCTACTCAATCTCTCCTGATAGGACAATCCTCTCATCCCAGGAATCAATCCTTCCTTGCACCCCCCTCTGAGGCAAGTATATCCTTCCTTAGGTAAGGAGACCAAAATTGTACACAGTACTCTAGGTGTGGTCTCACCTGAGCTCTATATAATTGCAGCAAGCCTCCTTACTGTTATACTCCAACCTCCGTGCAATAAGGGCTAACACAGCATTTGCTTTCCTAATTGTTTGCTGCACTTGCACATTAACTTTCTGTGATTCATGTACAAGGACACCCAATGCTTCTGAATACCAACATTTACTAGTCTCTCACCTTTTAAAAAAATTCTGCTTTTCTAGTGTTCCTACCAAAGTGGATAATTTCACATTTCTCCACATTATACTTCATCTGCCACCTTCTTGCCCAATCACTTAACCTGTCTACATCCCTTTGTAGCCTGTTTGAATTATCCTCACAGCTTACTTTCCCACTAGCTTGGTATCATCTGCAAACTTGGATACATTACACTCGGTCCCCTCATCTAAGTCATTAATATAGATTGTAAACAGCTGACGCCCAAGCACTGATCCTTGTGACACCTCACTAGTTACAACTGTCAACCCGAAAATGACCCGTTTATTCCTACTCTCTGTTTTCTGTCCGTTAACCAATCCTTAATCCATGCAAATATATTACCCCCAATCTAATGAGCCCTAATCTGTTGCAACAACCACTTGTTTAGCACCTGATTGAATGCCTTTTGAAAATCCAAATATACTACATCCACTGGTCCTCCCTTATCTACCCTGCTAGTTACACCCTCAAAAATGATTTCCCTTTCATAAAACGATGTTGACTCTGCCTAATCATATTATGATTTTCTAAGTGCCCTGTCACTATGTCCTTAGTAATATTTTCTTGCATTTTCCCTACTACTCATGTCATGCTAACTGGCCTATCGTTCCCTGTTTTCTCTCTCCCTCCTTTATTGAATAGCAGGGTTACATTTGCTACCTTCCAATCCACTGGGACCGTTCTAGAATCTAGGGAATTCTGGAAGTTCTCAACCAATGCATCCACTATCTCTGCAGCCACTTCTTAAAACCCTAGGATGTCGGCCATCAGGTCCAGGGGTTTGTCGGCTTTTAGTCCCATTAATTTCTCCACTACTTTTTCTTTACTAATATTAATTACTTTATGCTCCTCACTCTCATTAGACCTTTGGTTCCCCACTATTTCCGGTATTTTTTTTATGTCTTCTACTGTGAAGACAGATGCAAAATATTTGTTTAATTTTTTTATTCATTCATGGGATGTGGGTGTTGCCAGCAAGGCCAGCATTTATTGCCCATCCCAATGTCTCTGCCATTTCCTTATTCCCCATTATAATTTTGCCTGTCTCTGCCACTAAGGGATCCACATTTACTTTTGCTAATCTTCCTTTTTACATACTTGTAGAAGCTCTGACAATCTGTTTTTATATTTCTTGCTAGTTTACTCCCATTCAATTTTCTCCCTCTTGATCAATTTTCTGGTCATCCTTTGCTGATTTCTGAAACCCTCCCAATCCTCAGGCTTACTACTCTTTGGGCAACATTGTAAGCCTCTTCGTTTAATATAATACTATCTTTAACTTCTCTTTTTAGCCGTGGTTGGATCACTTTTCCCGTGGAGTTTTTATTCCTCAAGGGAATCTATGTTCATTGAGAATTATGAATTATTTCTTTAAATGTTAGCCATTGCTTATCTATCGTCATATATTTTAATCTGATTTCCCAATTTACCTCAGCCAACTCGCCCCTCATACCTACGTGATTGGCTTTGTTTAAATTTAAGACCCTAATTTCGAACTTAACATCACTCTCAAACTCAATATGAAATTCTATCATATTATGATCACTCTTCCCCAGAGGATCATTAACTATAATATTACTAATTAACCCTGTCCCATTACACAATATTAGTTCTAAAATAGCCTGTTCCCTGATTGGTTCCTCAACATATTGTTCTAGAAAACTGTCTCGAATGCATTCCATGAACTTGTCCTCCAAACTACTTTTGCCAGTTTGGTTTGCCCAGTCTATATAAAGATTAAAGTCCCCCATGTTTATTGCATTACCCGTGTTACATGCTCCACTAATTTCCTGATTTATACTCTGTCCAACACTGTAACTACTGTTAGGGGGCCCATAAACTACTACCATGTTTTCTGCTCCTTGTTATTTCTTAGCTCCATCCATACTGATTCTACATCCTGATTTTCTGAGCCGTTCTGCCAACCCAAAAATGACCCGTTTATTCCTACTCTCTGTTTTCTGTCCGTCAACCAATCCTCAATCCATGCTAATATATTACCCCAATCCCTTGAGCCCTAATCTTGTGTAACAACCTCTTGTGTGGCACCTTATTGAATCTTGAGCTTTCTCAAGAGAGTTAGCAACTACAGTCCCTCAAGGACTGTAACTGCAAATATACTAGTCAACAGATGATTGTGAGGTAAATGTTTTCAAGGACAACTTTGTGAATCAGTAATTTGGTAGGTCATATGCATTAGTCTGGGTAAAGGATTTGAGCTAAAAGTGGATATGTTCATAATTACTAAACACAAATCAAAAATGATTTGAGTTATTTGAAAAAAGTTCTGTGCAACAAAAGGCGTCAGATGAACTGACTGCAGGTGGTGGTTCAAATTAACTAGTAATTTTTGTAAGCTTCTGTACAAATATATCCTTTTTCTAACACACACATTTTCTGCTGAAGGTTTATGAGACCATCCAGGTGGTGCCTTCTCCAATTCTAGTACAATTTTATGGCTTCATATAAATACTTTGAGCTTTCATTTAGCTAAAGACCATTTGTTTGTAGGACAGAATTTGTCAACTGTTGAGATGTAAAGTTTATAGTCTGAAGAATGAGTTAAAGGGAATTTCTGTTGCATAAAGTTAGTGTAACATAGGTTAAATTTGCCTCCTCCAATACTCAAGCTGATATTAAATGATTTACAGGCTGCAGCTGTTTGAAAAGCTGAATCCACAGAAATAAGAATGCACAAGGTCACTACTAGCCTGATTATAAAATTCTCTCTGCAGTATACACTCATTTTACTATTATAGCAGAATATTTTTTATCATTCATCATGAACAGCAAACACAGCTGAGAGCAAGCTGATTTAGCTAGCGACAGCTAGTAATGCACATGAGCAGTTTGCTGACACTGACTTAATTTCTTATGGAAAGACAAAATGTTGCTTAGAAAAGAGCCTTTCTTTAAAATGTTGGCACAAAGCTGTTTAATATTCATACATATATGCTCAGGTGTACATTGAGAAATGTTTTGCTGATTCTTAGGCATGTTTCAATTAAATTATTATTCCATTGTATGCAATGCCTTTTGCTTGTCCGTCACTTTTGTAGTCCCAGTGCAGCACAGTACTTTGCTCTGTTAATTAGTGTACACCATGCAAAACAAGGAAAAAGCTGGCAGAAATTCCAGAAGACTAATTGCAAGACTATGCCAAAATATGACTTGAATGGAGTTTTTGTAATGCAGGAAGGAAACAGAAAACCACTTGGTGCATCTTGTTTAACAACAGCAACTTGCATTTATATACTTCGAGTCTACAACATAGAAACAGGCCTTCGACCCGACTGGTCTATGCTTGCCTTTGTGCTCCACATGAGCCTCCTCCCTCCCTACTTCATCTAACCCTATCAGCATACTCATCTATTTTATTCCCTTCTCCCTCATGTGCATATCTAGCTTCCCCTTAAATGCATTTATGCTATTTGCCTCAACTGCTCCTTGTGGTAGCGCGTTCCACATTCTTACCACTCTTTGGATTTATTAGTGACTATCTTATATTTATGACCTCTAGTTTTGGACTCGCCCACAAGTGGAAACATTTTCTCTACGTCTACCCTATCAAACCTTTTCATTATCTTAAAGACCTCTACCAGGTCACCCCTCTGCCACACTTTTCTAGATAAAAGAGCCCTGGCCTGTCTTGCCATTCCTGATAAGTATGTCCTCACAGTTCTGGTATCATCACTGTGAATCTTTTTTTCCTCCTTCTCCAATGCCTCTTCATCCTTTTTATAATATGGAGACCAGAACTGTGCTCAGTACTCCAAGTGTGGTCAAACCAAGGTTCTATACGACTTTAACATAACTTCTCTGTTTTTCAATTCTATCCTCCTAAGAATGAATCCCAGTGCTTGGTTTGCGTTTTTATGGCCTTATTAGCCTGTGTCGCTAATTTTAGTGATTTATGTATCTGTATCCCGAAATCCCTTTGCTCCTCTACCCTATTTAGTCTCTTATAATCTGAGCAGTATGTGGCCTCCTTATTCTTCCTACCAAAATGCACCATCTCTCATTTATCTATATTGAAATTAATTTGCCAATTACACGCCCATTTTGCAAGTTTATTAATGTCTTCTTGCATTTTGACACATTCGTCCTTTGTATTAACTACACCCCCCAATTTGGTGCCGTCCACAAATTTTGAAATTGTTCTTTTGATTCCCGAGTCCAAATCGTTAATGTGAATTGTGAACAACAGTGATCCCAGCACTTGTCCCTGTGGGGCACCACTTCCCACCTTTAGCCAGTCTGAGTAGTCATCCTTAACTCCTACTTCCTGTTTTCTGTTTTGTAGCCAGCTTGTCTGCTGTTTTAACATTGAGAAGAATAGTAGACTTCGTAATTATCGGGAATATACCGTTTATACTGAGTACTATTCATTTACTGGTTTAATGTTCAATAAATTAATCTGTTGGTTATTATCTGAGCTGTGCTCTGGTAGTGTGAATTCTTCTGCCTTCTGAAGTTGGGGAGATCACATGACAGCATACAATATATTAAATTAACTGGAGTGGAGAGGACAAGGTTTTCTCTGTTTGATCCCCGTTCTTGCTACATTTAGATAGATACTGGGTAGAAAAAGGCACATTCTGGTCATAAGGAATATGAGGTCCATTTACGAGAGTGGTTAGTAGCACTGACGCCAGGAGAATATCTAACATAAAAATCCAAAAATACAACAGTTATCAACAGTTGCAGCAAGAAAGTGACTGAAGCTTTGTTTGCAAGAGGCAACACTTCCACTGTGGAAAGACAACATCAGCTCGACAGTGCACAGAACTTTTCCCTGATAGAAAGGTTCGCAAGTTTAAAGGAGATCTAATTGAAGTATTCAAAGTTTCAAAAAGGTTTGAGAGCATAAATACTGAAAGAATATTTCCACTGGTTAGTAAATTGGTAACAAGGGGATGTAAATTAAAGATTAGTACTAAAAGTGTAAAGGGGTGGTTAAAAGATTTTTCTAATGTAAAAAGTTATTATAGTAAGCAAGTGCCAATCATGATGTTTAAGGGAGAATTAGAAAAACATTGTTTTCACTTAGCCATCTGTGGGACATGCTGATGTCATGAGTCACAGCCACACCATGCACAAAAATAATTTGCCACTGTCCACTGCAGTGTGTTTGTGGTAAGGAACTGAATGAGTAAACTGAAGGAGGTGGTTTAGTGTTATTGCTTCAGGCTAAATCAGTTAGAATTCAAATCACAGGTAGTTATACTCCCCAAGAGTCATAATTTGCATTTATATGTGCATATCAAAGTAACTTTTTAATAGGGTAGTATCTCTCATCCCTTTCAGGAAGAATATTAAATGTGACCTTTATACTATAAGGGTCACTCCAGGACAGAACCCTGAAGTATAAACAACTTTATACTCTTGCCTTTCAAACTAGCAACAATCTCCTGGCATGGGATTTTCACCCTCTGCTTCTTACCCAAACTGTTAGTGATAGCAAATGTGAATTTCACTTGCCAGTGGAAGTAGGTTGGATCGTATTTTGGTGTCTGGCTATGGGAAGGTCGACTTATCAAGCCACCTGCACAGGTCAGGAATTCCCTTTTGACAAAGCTGACCTGAACAGACCTTACCCGTGACATCAGGGTCAGACTGGCAAAGTTGCAAATGTGACATTGCAGTAACTGCTCATGCACAAGATTCATTCATATGCAGTAGCATTAAAGTCATGCTTGGAAAGAAATGAAAAAAAGGTTAAACCAAATACTTGATGAAAAACAGTGTCCCTTTCAAATATGGTATGCTAATCTAATTTGAATATTATTCCCTGCCAGGCACAGACAAAACTTTTCTTGTGCGAAAGACAGCTAACTTACAGCATGTTGCATAAGATAAGGTTGGTGTGGCATCCAGGAAGTACTCTGCACCTGCAACGCAATGTTAAGAGATCATCAAATTACATTAAGGAAAAAGGCAAGCATAGTGTTCAGTCCTTGACAAAGAACTTTGCTGTGTCATATGGCTGTTAGAACCCCTCATAGACAGGGTGTGGAAAACATAAAGGTAAAGCATATGCCTGATAACACAAATGCACATTTCAAAACACACACCCACCGAAGCAATAATGTTCTAGAATTACTTATTAATGAATAGTGAATAGGTAAAAAATGTTGCAAATGTGGCAGATGCAAAAAACTCAATATTACATGTGTTCAATCTTGATCTTGTTTTGAATGGTTTCCCCTTAGTTGCCACCAGTCAGAACATATGGTTATCAGCAAGAAGTAGCCTCTACACTCAACATTTTTATCATCTGCTATATGAAATAAAAACACACAAACAACTCTACAGTATGGCACCAGTTATTTGTGTTTCCACTATGTGTGGACTGTGGTAAAAATATGTGAGATACATATTTTATTTTTAATAGTGTAGTCATTCGTAGTCAGCATCAGACTTGATCCTGTGAAATGAAAGGTGCACCGTTGACAGGAATTTCTGTTCAGGAGGGGCAGTTTGAATTGGTGGGACCAGTAAACTTAGTTCCTTATTTTTGTAATAAAATAACTTGATAAATAATATAAATTGCAGTGATAACTTGTTTGTGGAGATCACTGTCGAGACCCCCTCAACAGAGAAGCATGTCAGTGAGCAGTTTCACAACATGTAAGGCAGTTGAGGTACTACACTATTAGCATATTAAAGGGTGTCATAGCCTCAGTATGTTTGTGTGTGCACACATGCATGGGTGGGTACAGAAGGGATAAATAAAGCCATGGAAGATCTGTATTGAAAAATCAACTACAGTACTCCCGTGGCAGGAAGGCCAACACCATGCTGTTATAAATTCTATCGGTTAGATTTTCTACCCATTGACTATCAATCAGCAGAAAATCTAGCCCTATACATGAAGTGCAAAAATTTATGTGGCGGCTTTTGAAATTGCAGCCAGGGTGGCAGTAGGGATGTGACAAAAAGCTTCAGTGCCTCTTGGTTTGGGAGGAGAAAATCAACCAGCGTTTCTATTTCTGATCAATATCCAGTGTCACCTGTTTGAATTCATTTAAGTTTGATTGTGCTGATGTCAGGTAAGGACAGGATTGGGCCTGGTTGCAACACCTCATGGTAAAACAGGTCATCAACACTGTCATCAAGGATCACACATGAATAACGGTCACTTGCGTGAAGTACTGAAAGGCGACATGTGTCTCAGTGAAGAATCAGTACCTTCAGGAGAGCAGAAGAGTGGAGGGGAGAAAACTGACAAGAAAAAAGTAGTTTTTAAAAATAATACATTTGTAACACAAGATGTGGTAAGCAGCAGGCCATCACATCACCAAACCATTGATCACACAGCAGCATTCCTGTTATTAATGGGATGATTTTATGAGCTGCATTTCTTCATGATTTGAGTGCTTTCATGAGGCATAGAAGCTGCACAATGTAATCAATGATGAAACCAATCGATCAATCTGACCAATTTTTTCTTCAGGCAGAAACTGTGTTTCCTGTGATCAGCCCTCTGGGTGAATTCAGCTATTGTGATTGACTATTGGAAAATCTACACCAATCACAAATACTTTTTTGGACATGAAAAGTTAAATCAAGATTATGTTTTACATTCTATAATGAAGAGTGGCTCTTGACGGTTACTTAAACTAAGTTCTGTCCCTGTTCCTCCATTCAATCTGTTGAACCTTCTTAAGTGGATGTGCCTGGGTGATGTATGCACCATAACAGTTCCTGATATAGTTAAACCTGATATATGCACACTTTGTCATTTATTATTGCTTAATTTTAAATCAATCAATTTGTAAAGAATAAAAGACACAGGAAACACTTATGTTTGACTCAGCTTAACTCAAATATTTTGTTTGTGCTGTTCAACACACCACCTTCGTCCACTTTCTGCTGCCTTGTACCTTCTCTAAACATTTCCTGTCTCAGTCACCTAGCTGACTGCATCTCTTACAAAAGATGAAAAGGATCCATCATGAAACACAGAATGGCTCAGTATAGCTACACAACACAATCCAATTTTATAATTATAGATTGTATAAAACAATTACATTTTAATAAGATTTTGGGATTCAGAATGGAGAGACCTTAACTAATATTCCAATATTTAACTGACTATGTTTAAGACAGATGTTGCCATTATAACCAGAAATCATTTTTGTCTTACTTTTTGTGACAGAATATCAGCATTGAAACTGCATTCCTAAACAGTTGGATTCATTAGTCTGTCTACCTTTCACAGCAAATTTCTCTCAGACTCACTCGCAACAATTTTGTGTGATGTTTTTTCTTCGTCCATTTTTTCTTCTTGCTTCCTCTTCTCAAAGTGTTGACTACTTGCCATGATATGGTTCTATAGGTGCTGTTTGTCTTCTGGTACTTCACCCAAGTAGCCATAATTCATGTGTGAGCTTTGACAGCAAATATCACCAGGCTATTCAATGACACTTCAATCTAATCTTATCCTCATCCACACTTTGGTACTTTCAACAGTGGTCACTTGATAGTGTTAAGAGCTGGAACCTTAACCCATGGGTTTGGGGTCAACTGCATTGCCTATACAGTTGCCTAGGTTCAGATCAGCTAATTCAGATGGGGAATTGAACCTGTGATCTTCCTAGTTGGTATGGTTCAGCTACTGACGGGATAAACTCACTGAGCTGTCAAGAGAGTCAACAATTTTTTTTAATGAAAAGTAATTCTGAAGCAGCCACTCAAATAATAATATAATACTAACTCACGTTTATATAACCCCTTATCATGTTGAAAGGCCTCAAAGCGCTTTACGCAAAAAACTACTGTTAAAATGTAGTCACTTGTTATGTAGAGACATGATTATTCAATCATGTTTTACACTATGCAACTTATACTGCATTCTTGCAGACTTATAATCAAAATTTGTGTAAAATAATTGGAATTAATATGGAAAGTTTCAATACCAACCTGATATGTTGAAACGGGAGATGCAATGTATGGTGTAAGAGATGTTTGAGCAATCATTCTATTTGTTGCAATACTGTATGGTGTTGAATAAAATCTAAAAAGAGTCAGCAAAGTGAAGAGATCAGTCATATTCAATATTTAACAGTGCAGGATAACACTACAGAACAATAATAGAACCCACTGAAAAGGAATATTACACCCAAGAGCAATAGGATGTTTTTAGTACTTTGTTTCAAAGGAGCATTTACTGCATACACAAAATCAATTTTGTTACTTACCCATTTTGCATAGCACTGGGATCATATGTGAGGGTCATTCCTGCCTGGTAAAAGAATCAGTATCACCTTCAATTATATGCTTAATATGTCCAGATTTATCTTATGTGACAAAATTCAGCTGCTTTTAAGTGGAGTGAAAAGCAACTATGAAATCAGTATGGCTTTAATCTATTATTTATAGGTTCTAACCCTTTATGGTACTCATGCCATCACACAGAGAACAAGAGAGTTCATTTTCAACATTATCAGTCAAAATTTTAAAAAATGACCATCCCTGTAATTCTGACAAACCACCAATTCTTGTACGTTGGTCCAATTCAACAGATCCACTTCTACAGATCGGAACCTTGATGGCATGGGTTTGTGTGCGCGCTACAGGTAATGTACAAGCACTTATGTGATACAAAGCTCCTACTTTAGAAGAAAAATCTTCTATAACCAGAAAACAGGTGATTGTTACTATAGGCCTGTCTTCGAGTTTACAATAATAATGCACAGTGGAACTTTCATTCAATCAGAGTCTTTAAAATGCAGTGCACAACTTATTAGCACCAGTGTATTCCATCAGTTTTTTCATATTAGTTTCCAATTCTGTTGGCTTCCTATCTATTGATAGTACCGTATTTTAAGAATATGCATTATCCAGAAAAATTGGGAAGAACAAAGGAAAGCTACAGTAAATGCCTATCTATTTATTTTTTTGTGTCAGCTCTGATGTATTTTTGTGGTGTTGAATGTTATTTATATAAAAGAAAAAAAAATTGAAAATGAAAAGCAGAGTTTGCTGCCAGCGTGCATGAGAAAGAACAGAGCCTTGTATAACTTAGACAGGACAGTGTTGAATGAAATATGATTGGAGAGGGCATATTATCTAAGTGGTGCTATTGTTTATTGGTGGACCATTCTCACCATAACTTTGCTGATGGGCCACTGCAGGAAAAAAGTTGTAACAATATCTTCTTTGAACAATATGCACACATCAGGTCCTAAACAATATTATTTCCACAGGCGTACTTCAAATTCATGGAAAGACTTACAAGTCTCACCTCGCCCTCTCGATGCCACGCTCGACCATTCTGCACATATTTGTTCTGATTTTGTCGCTTTTTCTGACCACCATCTGCAAACTTGCATAGCAAAGGTTCTATGGGAGCTGCAGAGAGAGAAATTTGTTTAAAAAAGTTATACTACTGTACGCATGACATAATGAAAAATATGATACCACATTGCAAAAATAGCATTGGAATACTGTAGTACATCACAACTAATTTTCCCACACCAGACTTCATTAAGTTTCAAAATCCTGGGGATTGGTTGGATTTATAAACCACCTGAACTCTCATTGCTTATGATGACACAAGAACTGCTTGGTTGTCTTACAACCTTGTAATACATAAATCCCATTATTTTATGAGTTAAACACAGTCTCAGTTTGTCTCCTGGTTGTTGAGTGGCCAATTCTAGCCAGTTGATTAGAACACAGGGAACAAATATAGTGGCAGCGACACTTGTACAACTGGAATTAAAAGTATTCACAATTTTTCCCCCAAGAAAGGTCACGACAAAGAAGATGGAAATCAATCAAAAGCAATCATAATGCCAGGACAAGAAAGTATGTGCAAACATGTAAATATGATTATAAAATAAACTGGTACAGTTCTTAAAACTGTAAGGTTATATTTGTAGTTTTAAATGTGAATTTTATGTTATTGCTAACAGTAACCCATCTTATTCAAATGGAAAGTTCCTTCCAGACAAATTTTAAACAAATTCATTGTGAAACAAAGTCACAGATAGGTTTGGTTAAAACTTAACGAAGTCTTGAATTTATTGGACTCAAAAGTTTGTGTCTTTAGGCACATAATTCTATTCATTATATAAAGTTTTTTTTTGGTCAGCTTGGTGTATAACATGCACAGAAACCCATCTCTAATGTTCACAAGTCTCCAAACCAAGATAATGAGAAATCCACAAACATAGAGTTTCTGTTAGCTCAATACACACACTCTCCCTGTGGGGATACATCCCATTTACCTAAAGCTAGAAAATTTAGGCACAGGTTGACAACAGCCAAGGCGTCGGAGTTCCCAAATGTACATGAATATACTGCTGGAATTTAGCTAACTAAAACCATGCAGTTTATCTGCCCAAAGCATTGGTGAGCTTCCTGTTGCTTGCTAGCTAGGTCACTCTGTCTGTCAGGGCTTATCTGGAGCTGAGTGGGAAATACCCCTGCTCCGAGTGACAGGTCTACACAGGTGCCATTAATAAATCAGGTTGCTGGTCAACCATCAACAGTCCCTTAGAATACTGCATACCTCCTTGGTTTAGATATCAGATTACTGAGTTTGCCATAGAAGATTGACTTGGTTCCAATCTTTCTTTGGTAGGCAGGTCATCTTGAAGCCACCTCAACCCAAAGTGACCCGGTTTACCTTCTTCTCAAGGAGGACAGTCATGAATTGTCATCAGGCAACTGACATGCCAGGGTTTGAGTCCTGCTGTGTTGACACCAGGTACCAGTAATTCCTCATGAGTTGCATGGTGGAGCAACATAACTTACCATAAAATGTGTGACTGCATGGTCACCATCCTTCTGACTACAACATGGACACATACCTTACTCTGAGTGGAAGTGGACTGGCGGCATTTAGATAAGGCCCTGCGGTTAAAATTACCCTGGCCTCCCGCTGCCTCTGCTGGATGGGAAATCAACTTGCAGAGCAGTTTCCTGCTGGAAATCTGCTGAGTTAAAATCTGTCTCCTGAATGGAGTAGAGTAGAAGGACCTTTGTCCTGCTTGATGCTACCACGACCTGGCAAAAGTGCACCATTGCCAACCAGTAAAATCCTTCACATTAATGAACACAAAAAATATATTCTTAACAAGTGTCCTCTGATGTAACATTACAGTGCATTTCCACTTGATTTTCTTGAATTAATGCATACTAGTTGATCTCCTGTGCCACTGCACAAAGGGAGTCAAGACCAAGTGTAGTTTTCAGGTGAAGTGGGATTGGAAGGCAAGAGATAATACAACCAGGGCATGCAGAGGTAATTTAGTCCCCAATTTAGAATCATGCATTCTATCCTTATGTTGATACAATACTTCGATATTATTTCTGGATAAAAAGCACAATTGCACGAAGTACAGCAATTTGTGTAGCAGAAATAGTTAGTTGGAGCATGGGAGTTTCTTTGCAGTACAGGTTGAGCAGCTGAGATAAGTAAAACTGAGCTGCTACGGTGCCGCCGCTGATGGAAGGGTGATACTACAATGTGACAGTTTACATAGGCAGTTTCTACTATAAATGTGGACATATGAATTTCGAATAGTAAAGATGACAGGAAGTGCACACGGATGCATGATTTTTTATATATTAAATATGGATATATCACCTTCACATGCTCATTAAAATTGTTGTTTTCCAGTGGAAAATTCATTACACGTATTATAAATAGAATATGTAAGACCAGAATTTCCACTTCTGAGCCTAACCATGAAACACTTTTGAGTGAACTTATCAATATAAACTATGTACAAATTAACTGAGGATTGTTAGAGCACAAATCTAACCATAAAATATTCGCAAAGTACAAAGCTCTTAATTCGACTTTATTTTATTTCCTTAGAATTACAAAAGCCATCTTTCAGATAAGACGTTAAACCAAGGCACCGTCTGCCCACTCAGTTGGACATAAAGATCCCATGGCACCACACAATGAAGAGCAGGGGAGTTCTCCTGGTGCTCTGGCCAATATTTATGCCTCAACCAACATCACCAAAAACAGATTACTTGGTCATGACCTCATTGCTGTTTGTGGGACCTTGCTGTGTGCAAATTGGCTGATGCGTTTCGAACAGTTATAACAGTGACTACACTTCAAAAGTACTTTATTGGCTATAAAGCGCTTCAAGAAGTCCTGAGGTCGTGAAAGGCGCTATATAAATGCAAGTTCTTTCTTTCTTCAAAAATAATTCCTGTTGTACATTCTTCTGAATCACTTCACAGTTTGCAGTGTTAACACAGCCCTTGGCCTCCACCGTATTCAACTGTAGTTACCATTACTTTTTTTTAAACCCAGGCAACAGTATGGGCCCGATTTTAGCAGCGGGTTTTGGGTGCGTTCTCGGCGGGGGGGGGCCTCGAAAATCCCGATATCCAGGTGCGTGACCGGATCGCGCCTCGATCCCGGCCACTTCCGGGTTCCGCGCTGACGTGCGGGGGTGCGTGCGTAGCCCCCGCTGGTGGGAATCCTGCAGGCAATAAAAGCCAGCGGGATGCCACTTAAGAGTATTTAGGTCATTAAATGACCTGATTCAGCTGTCTCATTAGGAAGTGTGGGATTTTAACTTCAACTGAGACTGTTTCACATACTGGGGGAAAACAGTCTCACTCCAAACGGATGTGTTGCAGCCAGCAGCCTGTGGCAGCTGCCAAGGTGCACGCCACAGGGGGGGGGGAAAGACCCCTCACCAACGCAGGAGGCCACTCCGTCACATAGGGCAACGCCTGCCCTCCACCACCCTCCTCCAAGCCAGAAGAAGCACCGACGTGGAACCGCAGCCCCAATGCGAGGAAACACCTACCTACTGTGCACAACTCCTCAGACCAACACCTGCCAGATG
Source organism: Heptranchias perlo (assembly GCF_035084215.1). Lineage (NCBI taxonomy): Eukaryota > Metazoa > Chordata > Chondrichthyes > Hexanchiformes > Hexanchidae > Heptranchias > Heptranchias perlo. The sequence continues at coordinate 42,624,196 of NC_090331.1, read as the reverse complement.
GGGGCCGCTTTGACATCCTCGGGGGATGAACAGCATCACCAGCCTCGCAGTCCACGCCGTCCGCCTCAGCGACGTGGAGCCCCCCAACACGGTGCTGTGGCACACCCACCTGCACAGCAGGAGGGAGGGCAACCGCAGAGAGAGATGCGTCGTAGGAGGCACTACCCTCCGCACAGGGTCTACAGACCGAGGCTCAGCTTCATGGAACTCTCCGAGGAGCAGTGCATACGGAGGCTCAGAGTCACTCGCCAGGTAGTCGCCGACATCTGCAGCCTCCTTAATGACGAGCTGCTCCCGGATGGACCAAGCAGCATCTTCCTACCCGTCGCCGTCAAAGTCACCACTGCCCTCAACTTCTTCGCCTCCGGATCCTTCCAGGGTGCCACCGGGGACATCACTGGGGTCTGTCAGTCCTCCGCACACAAGTGCATAAGGCAGGTCACCGATGGGTTGTTCCACAGGGCCTCGCACTACATCAACTTCACCATGGACGAGCGCAGCCAGATGGAGAGGGCGGTTGAATTCCATGCTATGGCTGGCTTCCCACGGGTGCAGGGTGTAATCGACTGCACCCACATCGCCATACGGGCACCTCCGCATGAGCCAGGGCTGTTCATCAACAGGAAGGGGTATCATTCCATGAACGCCCAGCTCATTTGTGACCACCGCCAGAGATTCCCACACGTGTGCGCCAGATACCCTGGCAGCTGCCACGATGCCTTCGCCCTCAGGGAGTCCACCGTCCCGCCCCTCTTCCACGCACCCAACACCGGCAACGGCTGGCTCCTCGGCGACAAGGGATATCCCCTGCACACGTGGCTTATGACACCTCTGAGGAACCCCATTACCGAGCCGCAGCGTCGATATAACGACAGCCACATTGCTACCAGGTCGACAAATGAGCAGGCTATAGGGCTGCTCAAGATGCGCTTCAGGTGCCTTGATCGTTCCGGGGGGGGTGCTCCAATACACGCCACTCCGAGTGGGACAAATTATAGTTGTCTGCTGTGCCCTGCACAACATGGCACTACAGAGAGGGGTGCCGCTGGAGGAGGCCCCATGCGCACCCGCCACCCACATTGAGGACAACAATGAGGAGGAGGAGGAAGAGGAGGAGTACGAGCGAGAGGAGGAGGAACGACCCATGGCCCGAACACCGGCTCACCTGCGTGCTCGTCAGGCCAGGGAGGCACTCATATGCCAACGGTTCTCCTAACATCACACTGTGTGAGGCGTTCACATGTCATAACGTGCACAGACGATGGTCCATACAGGCTCCCTCCACAGAAGAGTGGTGCCTGTACACCTGCACCCACTGTATTATGCCCAATGAGTGGGACAGGGTGGTCGTCGTCATGATGAGGTGCACGGAAGGGACATATCGCACAAGCCGCAGAATTATGGACAAGAGGTGGCAGCATTGGTGAGAAAAAGTGAGCTTATTTCGTGTTGCCATTCAAAGACTGGAAATAAAAAGATAACAAATAGACAAACACCCTGGTGCAATCCCTGTGTGCTCACGGAACTGTGGGTTTTCGTTTCCGGGTACCCCTACGTGGTGCTACCCCTGTGGCTCCAGCAGAGGTGGTGGCAGGTTGCTCCTGTTCGTGCCCTGACCTGGTAGATGCTTTGGGCCGACGCCCCCTGGGTTTCGGTGCCCGTGAGGGCACCTCGACAGCCTTCCAGGCTGCAACCGTGGACATCCCCGGTGTCTCTCAGTCGTCTGCGCAGATGAGCCCTGCAAATACACCTACACCCACTCTGCAGTGACACACTGGGTGGCATCAGTGGTGGGTCCTCATAGGGATACCCAGGAGCAGGCATTATTGCACAAACCGGACAGGGTTCGCGAAGACATGGCAGTAGTGGAGCCAATATAATGTGTGATGTGAGTTGTTCTTTAATTCAATAGAAGTAAGAACCATGACCAACCCTCAAACACCCTTGTGCATCCCCTTCATGCTCACGACACGTTTGCCTTACGCTGCCTACTGCACATATGTGATGCATGCCCTGTGGCTGCAGCACAGCTGGTGGCAGGTTGAGTGAGGCTGGCCGTGAGAGAGATGCACGAGAGGGTGAGTATGGGATAAAGCCATGAGATTGTATGAGGATTGGGTTGCGTGTTAGTGGCGGGGTGAGTACTCGCGAGGTGAGTAGGTGCAGGTGAGATGAGGATGAGGTTTGAGTGGGTATGAGGGGTCATGTGACAGAGTAGTGTTGGCAGTGCCGAAGGAGATGTGGGGTGGGGGCAGTGTTGTGGCAGGCAGAGTGTAGGGGAAAGACTACGTGTTCTCACTGTGGCTGACCTACTGAGGTCATTGGTGCGCCTCCTGCACTGTATGCAGGTGGGCGATATATTGGTGGCGCAGTTGACCCCCTCTGCCACCTCGAGCCAGGCCTTCTTGGTCGCAGAGGCAGGCCGCTTCCTCCCGGCCGCCGGGGGGAAGATCTCTGTCCTCCCCCTCCTCCTCACCCCATCTAATGATACCTGGGGTGAGGCATCATTAAACTGGGAGCAGCCTTCCCCCTGGGCTGCTCCATGCTGTAATTTTTTCAGTTTGTGGCAGCATCTGTCAGTGGAGGACTGCCCCTTTAAATAGAGCGCCTCCAGCTGACAGATCTTACTGCGCATGCGCAGCCCGCCCGACGCGCTGATCAGCAGCGCGGAACCCGGAGGAGCAGGTAAGTGGCTCCAATTAGTGGGTTGCCTGCTACGATCGCGCGGGAAACCCACTAATTTCACCGGGCGCGTTGAAAACGCGCCCGCTGGCCTACCCCCCGGGAACCCGCACCCCAGGTAAAATCGGGCCCTATATGTTCAGAGATCACAGACAGTGGAGAGTGAAAAAGACTAAATTAATCTATGGTCAAACGTGCCTATATGTGTTCAGTAATTATGCTGTTTGTTTAGAATGTGTAACATGCTATTTCACATTGTAATATATTGGTTATCTTCACTGAATTTGATGATGCCACGTCTTGAAGCTACAGTTCAATCTTGTTTGGCAGAAGGGCATTCTGATTCAGAAACAGAATGTAGGTACTTAATATGGCTTACAGTATGATAATTTTCAAATGTATTACCACAGAAGTTTTATAAACCAGTTTATTCTGCTTATGGATGATCCATCTCGACCTCCTCCCGAGATCCCCACCATTACAGAAGCCAGTCTTCAGCCAATTCGATTCACTCCACGTGATATCAAGAAACGGCTGAGTGCACTGGATACAACAAAGGCTAAGGGCCCCGACCACATCCCGGCTGTAGTGCTGAAGACTTGTGCTCCAGAACTAGCCGTGTCTCTAGCCAAACTGTTCCAGTACAGCTACAACACTGGCATCGACCCGACAATGTGGAAAATTGCCCAGGTATGTCCTGTCCACAAAAAGCAGGACAAATCCAATCTGGCCAATTACCGCCCCAGCAGTCTACTCTCAATCATTAGCAAAGTAATGGAAGGTGTCATCGACTGTGCTATCAAGCGGCACTTACTCACCAATAACCTACTCACCGATCCTCAGTTTGGGTTCCGCCAGGACCATTTGGCTCCAGACCTCATTACAGCCTTGGTCCAAACATGGACAGAAGAGCTGAATTCCAGAGGTGAGGTGAGAGTGACTGCCCTTCACATCAAGGCAGCATTTGACCGAATGTGGCACCAAGGAGCCCTAGTAAAATTGAAGTCAATGGAAATCAGGGGGAAAACTCTCCAGTGGCTGGAGTAATACCTAGCACAAAGGAAGATGGTAGTGGTTGTTGGAAGCCAATCATCTCAGCCCCAGGACATTGCTGCAGGAGTTCCTCAGGCCAGTGTCCTTGGCCCAACCATCTTCAGCTGCTTCATCAATGCAGTCCATGCCTGCATGCAGCAAGGCCTGGACAACATCTAGGCTTGGGCTGATAAGTGGCAAGTAACATTTGCGCCAATCAATTGCCAGGCAATGACCATCTCCAAGAGAGAGTCTAACCACCTCCTCTTGACATTCAACGGCATTACCATCGCTGAATCCCCCACTGTCAACATCCTGGGGGTCACCATTGACCAGAAACTTAACTGGACCAGCCACATAAATACTGTGGCTACAAAAGCAGGTAAGAGGTTGGGTATTCTGCGGCGAGTGACTCACCTCCTGACTCCCCAAAGCCTGTCCACCATCTACAAGGCACAAGTCAGGAGTGTGATGGAATACTCTCCACTTGCCAGGATGAGTGCAACTCAAGAAATTCGACACCATCCAGGACAAAGCAGCCCGCTTGATTGGTACCCCGTCCACCATCCTAAACATTCACCCCCTTCACCACCGGCGCATCGTGGCTGCAGTGTGCACCATCTACAGGATGCACTGCAGCAACTCACCAAGGCTTCTTCGACAGCACCTCCCAAACCCACGACCTCTACCACCTAGAAGGACAAGGGCAGCAGGCACATGGGAACAACACGACCTGCGCGTTCCCCTCAAAGTCACACACCATCCTGACTTGGAAATATATTGCTGTTCCTTCATCATTGCTGGGTCAAAATCATGGAACTCCCTACCTAACAGCACTGCGGGAGAACCTTCACCACACGGACTGCAGTGGTTTAAGAAGGCGGCTCACCACCACCTTCTCAAGGGCAATTAGGGATGGGCAATAAATGCTGGCCTTGCCAGTGACACCCACATCCCATGAACGAATAAAGAAAAAACTCACTTCAGGAAGAATTGCACTAAGACAGAATTTTATCTGTTGACCTGTGCACCATCTACCTGGAGCATCATAACTTGTATCCTGTTTTATGGGGACTGAACAGATAAATTGGTACTGTTATTTGCACTTCACTATGATTTAAAAAGAATGCTGCAGAAAAGGATTTTCTTCTATTTTTCTGGGATCAGTATCAACCACTGTCAGAAATGACATAGTTTGGATTAAGGGTAAAAATTCATTTCTTTTGAACAAGCAGAGGAAAAAGGGGAGAAAGAGAGAGTGATAGAAATGTATTCAGTTCGTCTTTCAGTCTGTATTGAATTTGACCACAATTTTTCCTTGTTCCACAAATACTGTCAGTACTATCATAGTAGGTGCAGTGTAATGGCAACAATGTCACTGCGAGATTCTACTTTTCTCAGAATACTATATTAATTCATAGTTGTGGAAACTTTTCTAATTCTATTTCACATATCATGCATTAAAGGAAATTTACAAAATCATGTTTGTAGATGGTGCAAGAAAGAAAAGGCATTGGGGAAGAAATTCAACTTACAGCCTGTTTTGTACCTGTAAAATGGGTGTTATACCTCCGAATTTCACGTTGTGATCTGTCATGTGCTATCTGGACCGGAATTGCAACGGATACCATATTGGTTCTGGCGACTCTTAGTCGTCCAGGGTGCCCACCTGAAATAGGCATTAGGCTGTTTCAATGAAAATTGGGGTTGTATGCAGGTTGTAGGACCCTGTATGCAAAATTCAGGTAGAAATGGGCGGAGCTTGCGCCGCACATACTGTGCCTCGTTGTACCAGCATTTGAGCGGAACTAACCGATGGTCTTTGAAGGGCTTGCTGGAAGCCGCTCAAAATGGCCCAAGAAATTTTCAGTTTTTATTTTTTGGGCCCAGGAAAAGCAGAAGTGCTCCTTCTGGGCCCACAAAAAACTCTAGCCCACTGCCGACATGTTCGATGCCTTTGGTCGGGATTGCTCCCCTCCCCTCCCACCAGACCCGACCTGCTGACCGGTGATCAGCAGGGAGAGCAGCCGCTTGGTGCCCACAGGTCGCCACTGGCATTTCAATGAAGCCCATGGGCTTCAGGCTGGCACAAATCAGCACGCAGAGAAGTCGTTCCCTGACTTTGTGCTCGTTTTGGGCGCGAGTTGAATTTCTCTCTCATTCATATTTATGTCCGTTCCAATTTTCTGACCCATTACTTTTGACCCAATTTCCTTTCATAGCACACACTGAGCTTCAAATGTTGGAGGAATGCATGTTTTTCTGATGAGAAACACATGAATGCTGTCCAGCTTGTACTGCAGTACATGCAATAAGAGTAAACGGAACTGACTATTCTCCTTTGTGGCCTCAGGAAAGTGCCAAGGCAGATTATCGACTTCCATGCCAAATTCCAGGCAATCAGTAGACAAAGTTGTGCTGTGGAAACCATTCAGGATAGACAGAGGAATGCTTCTCGTCATCTGTCCATGCTGCATGGTTATCAATTGTCAGTTGTGTACTACACCACTCTCAGGAGGACAGCCAGAATGTTCAGTAACATCTTATTCTGCTACTTGTCAGAAGAAACCTATTATTATTCACCTTCCTTTGGCCTCTCATTAATTCAGTATTCACTGATTTTAAAAACAGCATAAAACATGTGGCTTGATCAATAATTTTTTTGAAAAGTTTTAACAGTATTATGTGGACTCACATCATGTTAAAGCACAGAAAGAAGCCATTCAGTCCATCAAATTTGTGTTGGTGTTTTTCGCAACATGAATTACCTAATCTAATCACACTTCCCTGCTCCATATTCATATTCTTCTTTTTCACGGAAGTGTCTAATTCCTTTCTTTAAAAATTATGGACTCTGCTTAAACAATGGTTTGTCAAGGTGTATTCCAAATTCTAACCACCCTCGGTATAAAGAATTTTTTTCCAACCTCCCTTTAATTCTTTTTGTTATTATCTTAAATTTGTGCCCTGTTGTTGCCGTTTCCCCAACCAGTGGAAATATATCACACAGTTAACTTTTCATTACCTTTCATAATCTTTTGGATTTTCATCAGGTAATCCCTTAACCTTCTCAAGCCTTTCTTCCTAATTATAACCCCTCATTCTTAGTAATATCCTAGTGAATCGGTGTACCCTTTCCATTACTTTTTGCCAGTTTTTACCTTTCCGACAACGGGGTGCCCAAAACTGCACACAATATTCCATCTGTGGCCTAACTAAGATCTTGTACAAGTTCAATTTTTACTCCTTTGCTTTCGTATTCTACGCCTCTAGATACAAAACCAAGGATTCTGTTTGCCTTTTTCTGGCCTTATCTACTTGTGCTGGCACGTTCATTGACCTGTGTATATGCACAAGGCCCCTCTGATTGTTCACGCTATCTAAAATCGTATCATTTAGGATGTATTGCCTTTTCCTATTCTTAAAAATATATTACTTTTCTTTACATTGAACTGCAGTAGCCACTCATCAGTCCATCTTGTTAACCTACCCATGTACTCCAGCAATCTTTCACAATCTTTGTCACAATTTGGTATCATCAGCCAATTTTGACAATGTTCTAATTCCTAATTTCTATGGGCAATCATATTATTTTTGTACTGTTTTAAACTATTGCACCAATTTTTAAAATTGCAACTTTTCCAAACTCAAATAAGATTTTTCTGTAAGTCACAAGGGAATATCTATATTTCAAAACTGTCTGTCATGACTCAAGGATAGTCCTAGTGTGTGGAAGAGAGATTCGTACACAGCCAATGTTCAGCAGTCCTGGCCACCATGCTTAATAGAAACAATACATTTCCAGATGAAAATAATCAGAAATACCACTTTTTTGAAAACTGTGAGTCAAGTCCATATTTGGCAACACAAGCTCACATGGGTTCAATTAAATCTCAAACTTGTGAGAGCTTGCATTTCACTGCTGATTTGGATCTCATCTCTGGTGTTTGCAGTAAGACCCCCTCACTTGTGCTATTTAAAGGGTTCATGTATGCATACAGGTTAGTTGCTGGTTTCTGATTTCAGGCTACTGTGTGGTTTTGCTGTGTTTTAGATGTAAATAAATGTTCAGTTATTGCAAGAGAAAAAATTGCAAAGAAAGGTCCAGGGCTACTTGTCCAGGTAACATCTGCATCAGTTATGATACCCGAATCCATGAGCTCATCTAGTTGAGTGAACAAGCTTTGCCACAATAGTGACTCTATGTGTCCTGCTTGGAGGCCACATGTTCATGGCACACACTCCTTTATTTCAGAGCCCTGAGTGGAATTGGCTCAGCATGTACTTTGTGTAACATCACTGTGATCTCACTTAGTGATTTATTTGCTGCCTGGCTCATTACACGTGTGCACCTCAGTTAGCCTATTAGTAGATTGTCCTACAATAGTTAAATTTCCCCACAAATTTAAACTCCATATTTTTGTATAGCGTAAACACCTGCCTACAGTAGTGGTTTTAGTTGTGATTTGTTTAGTACTTTCTTCATGACCGATGAGGCAACAAACAGATTAGGCCATAATTATTATAGACCAGCAGTATGGATGGCAACAGATGAAGCAGCTGTCCAGCTTGTGAAAACTTTTTTAGTCATTAAGGAGAACATAACACCCAAACCAGAACAGGTGAAAGGCAAAGTGCATTTTATCAGCTCCTTTGAAAGAGAACTTGCATTTTTGTAGTGCATTTCACATCCCAAAGTGTTTCAATGCTAGTGAATTACTTTTGAAGTACAGTCACTGTTGTAATATAGGCAAACGTGGCAGCCAATTTGTACACAGTAAAGTCCATAAATGAGATAAATCACTAGTTAATCTGTTTTGGTGGTTTTGTTTGAGGAATGCATATTGACCAGGACACTGGGAGAGTTCCATTAAAATATTGCCATTTTACATCCACCTGAACCGGCAGGTGGGGTTGTGATTATGTGATCAAGACCTGGAATATGGCTTAAACCTATGATCCTCTGATATTACTGCCTTCCATGGAGTGATTGGATCCCTTCTTCTGAACACCTTTTACCCCAGGTTGTGATATACAATCCTTTCTCCTCCATTTTGGAGGATGCTTGAATATTTCTTCTGCACTATCTAATAGCAGTTTTTGTTAATGACTTAACAACCATGATCCAGAGTCTGGTTTTAAGTACGATTTAACATTTTGACAGTGCCTTTCACGCACAGTGTATTTGACCTGAATGTGGAACTGATTTTATCAGCACTCCTTGATTGTAGGGTTAATTGTAGTATGAATTTAAAGAGAGAAAATTAATAAGTAAATTACATTTAAAATAGAACAAGAGATTCCTGCCTCTACAAAAAAATCAGTGAGGTTTTCAATCTCATAGAGATAGGCACAAGACAAGAGTTTGATTGCAACATCTGTGAATCTGAAATTATATTTCCCATGCAATAAATTAGTCGTTCAAACATGTTTGAAATTACAAGTTAAGTCTGAAATTATTTTCCACTTTGAATTGGGTAGTCCAACTTTAAGTACTTAAATGAGGTACCATTAAGTGAATGGGTGTTTTCTCTTTGTACACATATAATGCGGTCTCCAACACTCAATTCCTGAATGATTGCTAATATCCAACAGCTGTAAAGGTTCATGAAGGCAGTAGCCTTCCAGTAAGATTCATTAATAGGTAGATATTGTTCAGCTTTTAAAATGGATATTTTTTCTTCATGGACAAAGAAAAAAACAATAGGAATTCTTTCAATGCCACAAGCTAAAATGGGTTTGACTTGCCTTACAAATTTCTGCCTTATTCTAGGTGCAGATAAAAACTAGATGGATAAATGATTACTTTCATCTACACAGTTAAATTAGCTAATGCAATTATTATCCTTTATTCAGTAAAAATCAGGATTATGAAATAAATGGATTGGGTTGTACCTATATCCTTGAAACTAGCAACCCCATAGTATATCTGCTGTGCTCAGAAGCAATCACATTTCATGCATTTTTTTCTTCATCATCGTAAACAAAGTAATTTGTTCCAACAATCCACATCTACAGCAGTTTAACAAAGGTCATCAAAACTTACCAGGGACGCCAGGTAGGATCTTAATAAATTTGCCATTAAAATGTGCTATGACTGCTTCACACTTCTCTGTTGATTCCATCCTGGAAAAGAGAGAAAAAGAATCAATTTACTGAAGAGGGTATGTATGATTATAAAATTATATGAAAATGTATTAACCATTATCTTTTAGTCTAAAAAACAATAGCTAGGAAGTGGATTTAAAAAAAATATTATTTTCTTTCCCCAATTATATCTACACTTCATAACATGAGGCACCCACCCAAAGCAGTTGGGAACCTCATGAATTTAAGCAAATCAGGATCTTATTGTGTCAATAGGACCCCGATGATATTTAAACTGGGGTCGGAGTGAGGAAGGTGCTGGTAGGAAGGACGAAGAGGCCCTTTAGGTGAGTGAAAAGATTTCCCTCGTGGGGCTGGGAGCAGCAGGAGTGTTCCTTTGGGCCCCACAAGAAAAGTCGCAGCCTCCCCTGCTCTCAACTACTCTACCACCCGTCCCTCCTGAAACTCCTCCCTGCCATTTACCTGCAAGCCGGCTGGTGGCCAAGGATTGCTCGATCTTACCCTGCTTGTAGCCGCTCTGTGCCCCTCTTCCTGCCATTCTGGCTGAGAAGGTGGCCAGTGGCGTTTAAGTGAGGCTCATAAGTTAAAAAAAACCTGGGCCTGAATTTATGCCTCCCAAGTAAGTTTCATTCTTGCCCTGCTCCACACATCCCAGAAACTGCTCCAGGTTAAGATCGACCCCATAAAATTTAAGCTCCTCATCCTTAGCCTCAGCCACTGTCTTGCTTTCCTTTGAAACCTCCTCCAGCCTTGCGTCACTTTCTGCACTTTTCGGCCCTCAAATGCACCTTTCACTCCACCAATCGTGGCAAAGCCTTGAATCTCCTCAGCTCTACCATCTGGAACTCCATCCCTAAATCTATCCTTCTTGCTACTTCTCTCGTGCCTTTAAAAGCCTTTTAAAAATCTAGCATTTCTATCCTTCTTGGCCATCTCTCCCATCATGGCTTGGTGCCCTTCTTTTTTTGTTTTTTCTTCTGTGAAGCACCTTGGGTTTTTAAAAATATTAACAGTGCTATATAATGCAAATTGTTCTGTTTTTATTATACAATACCAATGATTACCTTTTTTTAAAAGAAGAAAAAAGTTCCCAGTTTGACATTCTTCCCATTTCTCCCTAACAGTTCGCTCAGTATTGAAATATAGAGAAGCGATAAATATAACAATCTTTATTTTTCAAATACCTGTATGATACATTCCAAAAAAAGAAACAACATTTTTAATTAGGCTTAAAAAGATCATGGGCCGGAGTTTCCTGTGAGCGGCGAATGAACGGCACTAGCCATTCGTTAGACTTGCACTTACCCATAGACTTTCTATGAGCTTTTGCATGGCAAGTTCCTGGAAATTTAGAGATCCAAAAGGCACGGCGCCCTCTACAGAGAATCTGGGACCTGCGTGAACAGGGAAGCAGCTGTGTATCTCCTTAACCAATCAGATTGAAGCACGTTAATAGCAGCGCAGAGTGAGAATCAGGAACTTTAAGTTAGAATAGCGAATTCAATGTCCAATCAGGTACAGAAAGCGAAATAAAGAGAGGGTAAGAAAGATTGAGTTAAGAGATAGAGATAAAAGAGACAGAAATTTTTTTTTTTTTAAATGTATTTAAACTTTTTTTTAATGTCCAACAATTATTGAAATCTGAAGGAATGAGACTCCACACTTGTAACAGTTAATTTTTAGTGCCAGAGAAGTTGTTTGGCAGTGATTAAGACTTACAACGCCGTTAAAAGGGTACTTAGACTTGAAATGACTTAATTTAACTTTTTTTGGCGAGTTTAGTCCGTATCTATCAGGTAAGTATAGGAACTTCACGTCGTTCAATACATTTGAACAGTGAGCCAGGGGCAAGATGCCATTTTTGTGCAGCTTTTGGAGGAGCATCGCATCTCGGCCAGCAACTTCCGGATTTCCGTGTTTAACTTCACGTGTGCGGTCGCCAGAAGTTGCTGTCCGATTTGCACACAAATAACGGTGAGCATTGTTAGCTGTATCATTATTTTTACAGCAAAATCAAGCCCAATAAATTATTCAGTTTCAGAAGTAGTGAATCTTTAGTTAGCCCCCCATTTCCCATGGATTTATGGTCAGGTGCAAATGGTGGTGAAATGTACATAATATTACAAAAATGCTAATTTAAAAAAAAATCCCTTTGTTTCTGCTGAATATCTCTGCCCTGAAAATCCACAGGAGTTCCGCTTGTCCCTCCGCTGTAGAAATCAGTGGAACCCACTGGAAAATTACAGGGACCCATATGCAAGATTTCCCGTTGTAAGGGGCAGAATCTCTGTCAGTTTTGCAGCTGGACTGGGCAGGTGGCTTCTGGAGATGTGCCTGCCTACCCCATGCAAATTAGGTTCCCTCCCACTGACCACAAAGTCCTGCAAGGTCAGTGCTGGAGGGCATTAGCGGATGTGATCCCAGTGCAACTGCTGAGATCATGTCCTGAGAAATTTTGGAGCTCTCTTATTTAAAATTTAAATACTTGACAATTTATTTTTAAAAGGGATCCTTAAATTAGGCAGATCATGCTACTGCATACTATATGTATTCACATTCTGTCAGAAAAAATAACCTAGGAGGGTAGTGGCAATATGGAACTGCAGCTTCACACACTGATCCAGATCACAAACAGAAGATCTGGCTGAAGCTTAGTTTTATTAGGGATGTTCTTCATTTCACAAAAGCCTTTGGTTCAGTTGGTTAAAGCAATGAGCAGTTAGGGGCAAACACATCAGGAACGTGTCAGGGTTTATCATCCTGTGTTGAGTTAGCTTCTCAGCCAGGACAACAGTAGGGGTACTACAATTGGTCTTAGTGCCCCAAGTTAGGGAGTGCAAAAATCAGCCACGGTTCTGTACCATCAAAATATGTTGATACCTGCTGAAAATGTGTATGTGGCTGTCGGGTGAGGACAGAATAAGGTTTTACGGTAATGCCCTCTCTGATTGACTGGCCTGTCAACACTCACTATGCAGGTTCACGCATGAAGAAAGGTCACTTGGGCGAAACTGCACCCAGGCAAGGAGTCACACCTTCTGGAAAAGGGAAAAAAATTTGCAGAAAGAGGTGGTGAAAAATGCTTCTGCTGAGTTTTATAATTATAGATCAGCAGCATATAATTAATTTTACTACCAACTAAACTTAAAATAATTAAGTAATCATGCCAAGTCATTTCTCTAAACCTGAAGAAATGTGGCGATTTCATTAAGATATGTGCATTAGAAGCATAATCCAATTTAAAGGGAAACTGTTTTTATGACAAAAAGTTTGATAAACCTTCATTTTTTTCAAAAATGTCACAATGATGTAAAACATGTGTAAATGTATCATGCTGCCATCCATGCATGACATTTCAATGTCGCTGCGAACAGGTTTGCCAAACGTTTCTTCAAGACACGCCTTTTAAAATGATGTAAAAAATGAATATGTTGAATCACAGCTAATTCTTTAGGCAGATTCCTAAGATTGAACAGAGTTCTTGCAATAAAATGGCAATGTTCATCATAAATTTCTGTAATATCATTTCTTCACTATATATTAACTAAGAAAGTAAAAAACACAGTCAGCTACTCAGTTCCCAGAAGGAATAGCTCTTTCCTTTATATGTGTCCCATAAAATGTTGAACAAAGACAACTTTTCACCTGGAGGCTATTTTGAAGGGACCTATGAAGAACTGGGATAGTGTGTGCAGCTGTTGTTTTATTAATCTGTACCTTTTGTACCTTAGTAGAAAGTGAGAACAGTCCTTGCTGTTGCTGATTTCTGGAATGATACTCGCCAGTGTGTTACTGAATTACATACATGATAAGGTGTCCATCCTGAGACACCATGCAGGTTCTAAGCACAACAGATATAGTCTTCAGCACAACTTGGATCAATATGATAGTCATCAATCTAACAAAAGCCTGAAACACTGTAAGGCATCCTAGTCTATGGCAATTTGTCAGCCAAGTTTTAGATACCTAGAGATACACATTTACACCATTCGACAGTACTTGGGATGATTCTACTGGAATGAGATCTCCTATAGAACTTCCAGGATTTAAAATAGCATAAAAGCTTGCTGTGCACCGTTCAGCCAAATTTTAGTTGCCATATTCAATAATATCACAAAGAGTCTTAAAATAGCACTGTCTATCTGGTCACTTTTAAACAGCTAGCAAGCTGGTTCAACCTGAACAAGCTGCATACATCCAGCAAGGTAATGAGAGCTTTCATTCCTGAACTGCTCTTTGGAGATGATTATGCACCAGAAGCATTCACCCAGGAAGATGTTGGCTGAACATCGCATTCTTGGCAGTAGTGAAGAACCTTGGCTTCACCACCAGCCTCCGGAAAATGGAGGCTGCATACAAGCCAGTACCAGGAAAACTTTATATTTCACCCTTAGTCATCCATGACGGCATGGAGCTGACCAATATGATTCTGTTCAAATGATGAGGGAAGTGTGCTCTCTAACAAAGCACTGGTTGATCAGGAGAACTTATACATGAATGCACATGGTTTCAACATGGCATCACCTTGAAGACTAAGCTCAAGGTTTACATTGCAGTAATGCTTCTAACTCTTGTATGACTGCAAAGGAAAGATGTGCTACAGCTGCTAATTGAATTAAATCAACAAATTCTACAACTGAATGTACAAATAGGAAAACCTATAGGTAGGGTTAGTGATGGGAGTGAAAGGGTACAGATACACAAATCACTAAAGGTAGCGACGCAGGTAAGTAAGGCCATAAAAAAGGCAAACCAAGCGCTAGAGTTTATTTCTAAAGGATTGAAAAGCAGAGAAGTTATTTTAAACCTGTACAGAACCTTTGTAAAACCACACTTGGAATACTGTGCACAGTTCTGGTCTCCATATTACAAAAAGGATATAGAAGCATTGGAGAAGATGCAAAAAAGATTCACGAGGATGATACCAGAACTGAGAGGATATACTTATCCAGAAAGGCTGAACAGCTGGGGCTCTTTTCTCTAGAAAACAGAAGGTTGAGGGGTGATCCGAAAGAGGTCTTCAAGATAGTGAAAGGGTTTGATAGGGTAGACATGGAGAAAATGTTTCCACTTGTGGGGAAGTCCAAAACTAGAGGTCATAAATATAAGGTAGTCACTAATAAATCCAATGGGGAATTCAGGAATAAAAGGGTATGCTGATAGGGTTAGATGAAGTAGGGAGGGAGGGAGGAAGCTTGTGTGGAGCATAAACGCCGGCATAGACCAGTTGGGCCAAATGGCCTGTTTTTGTGCTGTAAACTCGATGTGGAAGGAAAAGGTAGGGATCATGATGGGAGTAAGGGAGTGTGAGAAGTATTGGGGGAAGGGATAAGAAGGGTATCACTGAGGGTCATGTTTTCCTCGCAACCTCCACCAGTAAAGTATAGCCTTTAGCCGTTGGTGGCTTTTAGACCAACCTGCCAGACCAGCCATCCAAAAGGAAAGAAAAAGATGGATAGAAAGGCAGAAGATGACAAACAGGGAAGGAAATAGAAGAGTCAAAGGGAGAGAAACAGAAGGGGAGAAAAGAAACGTACAGAAACAGAAAGGGGGAAAAAAAGAGAGAAAAGAGCAATACAAAGATTGCAGAGAAGACTAAGAGTACAACCATATTTTCTGGTTTACTGTGACCAATGCCACAAGAAATTGACTAGTTGAGTAGAAAATAAGAAAACTGCAGATGGTGAGTGCAGCAACAAACTGACTTCACCCAGACCATCCTACATGATGAACAGCACAAGATGATATGTGGTTCCAGCATTAGGCTCATTAGTCAGCTGTAGATGCACTGGAAGACCTGGAATCTTTAAAACAATACAAGGCACTACTGTGGAGACACAGTACCAGTTATTAACACGACACTGAAAGAATTCTGTTATGGCCCCTCCTTCCCAATTACATTGCCTTCAATAGCTCTGAACTGTGATTTAAACTCCAAACAGTTTGCAGCAAGTAAAAATGCACATACAGTTTCCCAATGTTTCAAGCTTTAAATATTGAGCTGGAAATTGCTTTAAAAAGAATGATGAGCTCACTGTTGTTAGTGGCCAAATGAAACAGCAAGTTCCGGCATCCGTACGTGCACAATTAAACGCGGAAATCCGGAACTTGCTCTTCCTGGTTTGCTGATGATCTGACAGGTTTGCGTTAAAGGGACATCGCCAGCTGCAATCAACAGAATTAACGGACCAGCGCCAACTAGCTCTTCTGCCCAGCTGGAAAGTAACTAATATTGCCACAAAACAGGTACGCTTAAATATACCAGGTCTAAACTAAGTTTTAACAGCATGGTAAATCTTAATGACAGTGAAACAACTAAAAATTAACTTTAAAAATGTGGAGTCTCATTACTCCTTATTTTAGTAGTTTTTGGTCATTAAAAAATGTTTTTCTTTTAAAATTAAAATTTTTTTTGTTACTTTTTCCTTCTGCCTCTTTTATTTAAGTCGGTATTTCTTACCCTCTTTTTTTCCACTGTCTATAACTATTTTTACAAATAATTTTATTGTTGCAGCTTTCACTTCCTGGTTTTTAACATTGCAGCTTGTATTCAAGGTTTTGACTCTTCGTGGCTTTTGAAGCATGCTGCAGTCGGATTGTTTGAGGGAAGACATCAATCCTCTCGCTTCGTCCTAGCTTTATTGGAGTTAACTCTGGGCTCTTCTCAGCTTCCTATCAGAGGAAGTTCCTGCAGTAAAGACTCCGCAGTAAGTTAGTGGGCGAGTATAACTCTATGGATCGGCGAATGCTGTTCGTTCGCCACACGGAGCAATTTATGAGCCAATGAACAGATACCAATCAATCCAACATATATATTCTGGGGTCCTAAAATCTAGTACGGATAATATATGTATTGGGATGAAAATGTAAACTGCCCAGTCTGATAGTACTATTAAGCGTTTAACATCCAAACAGCTACAATACCTTGCAAAGCCAACACCACGACTTGTGCCATTGGCATCTCGTAGTATTCGTGTGGAGATTACTTGTCCATATGGTTTCAGCATATTCTCTAGTTCTTGTTCATCCATCGATGGTGGTAGATTGGAGATATATAAGTTGGTGGGGTCCTGTTCTTGTTGCTGAAATAACAACAGATATTATAATGAATACTCTGTTTTGAAAGATTGACACACATTCCCAATGTTCTCAAAACTCACAGTGGCATGGCTTAGATACTCTGGTGATCGATCCTTTGTTGGGTGGTCCGCTTATTTTTCCACAGATGT
Organism: Heptranchias perlo; assembly: GCF_035084215.1. Taxonomy (NCBI): domain Eukaryota; kingdom Metazoa; phylum Chordata; class Chondrichthyes; order Hexanchiformes; family Hexanchidae; genus Heptranchias; species Heptranchias perlo. Next base: position 42,607,145 of record NC_090331.1, on the reverse strand, counting down.
GACCCATACATGCTTATGCTGCCTACCTACCAATTATAAAATGCATATTTTTGAATTTTGCTTAGAAAGCATCGACTCCAAATTATACATTTGTGCAATCTCTTAATCATTTCCCCCCAGTAAATGGCAGATGGGGTTTGTTTAATTTGCTATGAAAATGTTAGCAAATAAGCAATATATATTATGGATCCACACTGGCCCTCTCATTATCTTTTATGCAGTAAATCTAATTGATACAATACATAACTTAAAAATATTACAAGACAATCAGAATGCTATCCGGTTCCAAAGAGAAGTTTGTTGACTATAGATAAACGGCATAACATTATATTATTGTTTGTTCATACAGTTTTTGAAACCCGAATATGTGTAGACCTCATTGGAGCAGATTTTCCTCTTTAGCGCTTGAGTATAGAGCATCAAATGGGCGGAGCATTTATAGGAAAATCGATGGGGAGGATTGCATGTTGGTAACGTAATCCACCCAATTAAAGAGGAAATCTGCCCCAGCATCTCTTATGTCCTTTTAGTCACTTCTTTTTAAATAATTGAAAAGGTTTTGTCATGAATCTGTGAGCTAATACTTCGGCACATTTTTTTCTAATTTTAATACTACTTAAGTAATTACCAGCAATAACAGGACTGATGTAGCACATGGTTCAGTGATGCAGTAGACAAATAGACACATACATTCAAAGCAAATTTTTAAGGAGTTCCAGGTTTTCCTGTTCACACAATCAGTTGTAGTAAATTGAAAACAACAAACTGAACAAAATGACATATAGGATTTTATTTAAAAAGACAATTTCCTCTATCTATTCACTCCTAACTTGAAAAAGTTTTTAAAAACTCTATTTACAAAAGTATTTCATTGCCCGTGAAGTGCTTTGGGACATCCTGATTTCGTGAAAGAAGCTATATAAATGCAAGTTGGTTCTTTTTTTCTATTAAGCCTTTTAGTACAGTAATGGACAGATTAGTAAAACCTGTTCCATCAAAAATCTCTAAATTCAGGAATGTCTCCAGAAAATGAGGGATTAACCTTTGTTATATTAGAATTTTAGATTTTGGAGACATCATTTTAGTTTTACAATTTTAGCTCGTTTGTTACAGGTGTAATTATTTTTAGTTCCAGACTTACAAACAGCTTTCTAACATTCTCGGATACTTACAAGTATAACCTGTCTTCTGGGCTTTACCATTTCCTCCACCTTCGTCGCCAGTTTCTACCGAAACCGTATTATCTGCTGGACTGCCTCTAAGTAATAATTCAACTGCTCCTGCAGTCTTAGTTTTCTGCTCCTCTGTTGGGAATTTTTCACTCTAATCTAACTTTGATCTGTTCCTGCTCATTCCTATCCTGTTTTGAATTTTGCTCCATTGTTGCTGAACAATCTCTGCTTTGCTTCTTTCTGCTTGCTTCCCATGGTTGCTGATTCCACTTATCCTTCAGAACTCCTCTCACCCTTTACTGGACTGGGTTGAATCAGCTCCTCAATCTCCTACTGCTGCTCCCGATCTAGCGTGCTCCTCACCTCCCTACAGCTATTCTTGGGACTAGCTCCCTCATCTGCACTGATCCCATGGATATACTTTTCACCCTCCATGGCTCCTTGTTCCTCTGCTGGTATACTGGATCCACTGGTGCACACTGCCGACATCTAAGGCCAACATGCTCATCCGTCTTCTCGTCTTGCTCAACAGCTCTAAACTGTGATTTAAATCACAGTATTACAGTTGGAAGCAATTGCAAAAGCATGTGCACAGTTTCTCAATGTTTCAAGCTTTAAATAATAAAGAGATACGAATCCCCCGCCCAAGAACTCGCCGTTCCTCCGACTCTGGACTCTTGTGCATCCCTCCCTTTGATCAATTGGCAAGTGTGCCTCAGCCGCATGCACTGGCGTTCCCTCTCCCTATACCTCTGCAACTCCCTCTCTTCCTTAAAACTCACTTTTTTGACCAAGCTTTTGGACACCCCTCCCAATAGATCCTTCCTTGGCTCAGCATCCACTTTTGTCTGATTTGTCCTTTGTGAAGCGCCGTAGGAGGTTTCTCTAAGTTAAAGGTGCTATATAAATGGAAGTTGTTGTTGAGAAGGCTGAGTCGAGTGCATCGGGAATTGGTGCTGGGAGTTCTACGGTTCCTCATCATGATCAAGTTGGATTCAGAAACTCAAAGCAAACTATTCAAATTTGCACATGACACCAGACAAGGGAGGGCAATTGAATTTGAGGAGGCAGCTCAGGAACCACAAAATGAGTTAGATAAAATAAAATGTGGGTGGAGCAACAGGGATCTACAAGTTTTAATAGACACTCAACATGTCCAATCACTAATGAGCAGCAATCAACAAAGCAAACAGAATGATCCACCCAGATCAGACCTGCGCTGTACCCGGCAGGAAGATCTCTGATAGCCTGGCGCGACTCAGGGACATTATCGCCTACGTACAGGACAGGGGGATGAACACATGCCTGATCAGCCTGGACCAGGAGAAGGCCTTTGATAGAATATCCCACACGTATATGATGGATGTGCTCTCCAAAACGGGGTTTGGGGAGGGAATCCGCAATTGGATCCAACTACTCTACACAGACATCATTAGCTCAGTTTCAATCAATGGGTGGGAATCAGAAAGCTTTCCGATCAAATCTGAGGTCAGGCAGGGCTGTCCTCTCTCCTCCGTCTTGTTCGCGTGTTGCATCGAACCCTTTGCCGAGTCCATCGGGAGGGATGCGGGCATAAGAGGGGTGACGATCCCAGGCAGCGGAGGCACTCAGGTCAAGGCCTCCCTGTACATGGACGACGTCGCCGTCTTTTGCTCGGATCAGCTGTCGGTCCGCAGATTGACGAGCATCTGCGATCAGTTCGAACTGGCCTCGGGGGCCAGGGTAAATCGTACCAAAAGCGAGGCCATATTCTTTGGGAACTGGACCGACCGATCCTTTGTTCCCTTCACCGTCAGGTCGGATTACCTGAAGGTGCTTGGGATCTGGTTCGGGGGGGGGGGGGGAGGCTGGGGCGTGCACCAAAAACTGGGAGGAGCAGATTGCCAAAGTGAAGCAGAAACTGGGACTGTGGGATCGACGATCCCTCTCGATCGTGGGCAAGAACCTGGTCATCAGGACCGAGGTGCTCTTGGTATTGCTGTACGTGGCGCAGGTCTGGCCCATACCTCGCTCCTGCACTGCGACAGTCACCCGAGCCATCTTCCACTTTATCTGGAGATCGAAAATGGACCATGTCCGCAGGGACACGATGTACAAATCTCCAGAGAAAGGGGGGAAAGGCGTGCCCAACGTGGCCCTCATCCTGATGGCCACCTTTGTGTGCGGCTGCACCAAGCTGTGCGTAGACCCTCGGTACACAAACACAAAGTGTCACTACGTGCTGAGGTTCTACCTCTCCCCGGTGTTGAGAAGGATGGGCCTGGCCACGCTGCCACGGAACGCTCCATCCAGTTGGACTGTTCTGCCCCACCTGTCCTTCATGGAAAAGTTTGTGCAGAAAAACGCCTTTGACCACAAGGCGATCAGCAAGTGGTCCACATGTAACGTCCTCGAGACCCTGCGGGAAAAGGAGGGTGGATCCTGTCGGTTGGTTCCCCGAGCAGACTGTCAATGTCATTTGGCAGAATGCCTCATCATCAGAGCTTTCAAACAAGCACTAAGACCTAGCTTGGCTGATGGTGGAAAGAGCTCTTCTCGTCAGATCCTTAATGCACTCCCGGAGTCTCAGCGCCACCGCGCGCTGTCCCCGAGGAGGTTGCGGTGGAGAAGAGACCGTCAGACATCTCCTTCTGGAATGTGCCTTTGCAAAGACGGTCTGGAGAGAGATGCAGTGGTATCTGTCCAGGTTCGTCCCGAGCAGTTCCGTAACACAGGACTCTGTGCTCTACGGGCTGTTCCCGGGGACGCACACCGAGACGGACATCAACTGCTGCTGGAAGACCATCAACCCGGTGAAAGACGCCCTTTTGGTCTGCCCGAAACTTGCTGGTCTTCCAGTGCAAGGAGCTGTCCTCGACCGAGTGTTGCAGAATGGCACATTCCAAGGTCCAGGACTACGTGCTCAGGGACGCACTGAAGCTGGGTGCAGCTACAGTAAAGGCTCTGTGGGGTAAGGCAACCGTTTAGAGCCTTCCCGCCATTGTATACCGAGGGGCTGCAATCAGGGAAAAATCCCTCGGGCAGAATGTAAAATTCAAATTGATGTAATGTACCTGTAATGAATGTGTAATCAATAATCTGTATTGAGTGTAATGCAATGAGGCACCCTAGAGAGAGTCATGAACTTTAATTATGTACAATGTGTACATTGAACTGTACTTGATGTAACCTGCAGATTGTATAATCTGTACTGTGTATGTTTGGAATGTGATATGACAACTGCACTGTATGTATTGTTGCAAATTTTATGAATAAAGTATATTTTTTGAAAAAAAATCTGTTCTTATCAGTTTAATGTCCAATACGTTCCCTATCTGGGGATCATATATTAAACTGATTTTTGGAACAGGGAGATGGAATAGGGGCTTGCTCCGTCCACTCCACGCATCAACCCAGTATTGCAGTGTCTCTGGGAATGGTGCACCTCCCTGTGGGGAGATATTCAAAAGGAAAAACAGGTCTTTCCCAGCGTCTCTGTACGTGTGTATGTATTATTGCTGAGAATAAAGCTGATATATTGCACTTAAAAAAAAACAAAGCAAACAGAATGCTGAACAATGCAACCAAAACAGTTTGTACATGTTGGAAGAAGTTATGCTCAAACTGCATCCGGATTTGGCCAGACCTCATCTTCAGTAGTGCATCCAGTTGTGGCCACTGAGACACAAAAGAGACATTGAAGCTCTGGAGGCAATTAAGAGAAGAACCATGAGACTGAACCCTAGAGTCATGAGACTGAACCCTAGAGTCAGAAGACTGAGTTATGAGACTGGAAAAACTTCAGCTTTTCATTCTGGAAAAATGGGAGATCTGAAACACTATTTCAAACTAAACAATGAAAGTGGGGCAAGGGGACACCAGTAAAAGGGAAATTTAGGACTGATTCCAAGAAGTTTTTCATACAAAGATCAGTCTATGGAATGAATATCTGGATAGGGTAGTGAAGTCAAAAAACCTTGGAATTATTTAAGAGATAGTTGGATGCCATGATTAGGGGACTACAGGGTCTTGCAGAGTAAATGAGCTATCATAGACCGCATGGTCTTCTTCAACCGTATCTATTTCATTGCAAGATTAATTTAGGTCAATATTCTAACACAGATGGATCTAAGTCACTGATCATCTTAACAGCATAATAGCAACTTAAAAGATGTTAAAGTATAGAAAATTGTTTACAGTCAAATCTTGTTAAACGTTTTGCAACATTTAACATTTATTCATTGTTATGAACTTTCATTTTCCAACAGCTGCTTTCTTGAAACAGCCCTCTATCTAAAAGGAAAGATCAGGAAAGCAACCTGTCCTACTTTTATCAAATTCATTAGCAAATTAGCTGCTACATCTTGTGTGGTCCACTGTCACTTAATTCGAAGTGTTTCTACATTTTATTTTAATACTGTAACAGATTTAGAATCCTCTAGAATACAGCATTAAAATTCTCATTCTAAAAATGTACTGCTAATTTGTTGAAGAATAAATACTGCTGGGTTCTATGCATTATTTTCCACTCTTGCTGTAAATAAATTATAAATAAAGTAGCTTTCGGTCTTAGTGACATCTTTACAAGTATAAAGTGCCACAGCCTACATTCCTTCTGTTCTTGCTTGCACTTTCAACAGAGTCAGCAGAAATTGAGGATCTGGAAATGTGCCCAGATTTATATGAAGTACATTACATTCCGCCTCCAAAAGGGAAATAAATTGCATTAGGGGTAAAATTACACACAAAAAAGCTGCATAACTTAATATTTAACTCGATCTTCTGCCATGATGCTTTCAGGTGAAATATTCCAAGTATTCAGACAATGCCAAATAATTTTCTTGTTTTGAAGAGATGTGATATCGCTTATAGGTGGAGATTTAAATTGTAATGGTTTCATTCTGCTAAAAGGGGCACAGTCTTTACGGTAAAAGTATTTAACCCTTAAAGCAACAACGATTCTCAGGTTTGCTGGATGTCCTTTTTTTTGAAGTTTTCAGGGCACATGTTACAATACTGACATAAACCCTTATACTGCACTATTGAAGTTATTCGAACATCAGGGGTTATTACCCAATACAACTAAAATGTTTTTTCTATTTAACCTTTCTTCTTCCTCATTCTTCTCCATTTTTAATTCTTAAAAAAATATTTGTTCCATTTCTGACAGGGCTTTAACTATTTGATACACTAAAAAAGTAAATTTACTTGACTGTTTTCTTCTGCCTTTCAGGTCCCATCATTCATTTTGTAGGTTGCGCATTAGAGATATGTGCTTCTGATTGCCTGAAAAATGGTTGTAAAGGCAATTTTTTTCAGCTGATTTTAGGTGCGGTAGTCGAAGGGTTTACACAGATTTGTCAACGACAAACAGATGAACTTGTGAAGTGTTTAAGCATGAAACTTTACGAATGGACAAGTTACTTCATTGCATTAATGGTGGCAGCAGCATGATCAGTGACTTGTCCATGGTGCTCTAAGAGCATAAGAAAGCATGGAATGAGAAAAAGTCATTTTGCCCATCAAGCCTTTTCCTTCCATAGACTTTGTATAATCCATTCAATTATGGGCTTATTTCATCTCCAGAGGAAAGGTTCTCCTAGCTCTCCAAATGTACATCAAGTAAAACTCCAGAATACCTATCTGATCCTAATGCTTAAATTATACATTCTAGACTACTTGCATATCTTGGCATGATACTTCCTTGGTCTCAGTATCTCTGGACCATCATGTTCTGCACAGCATTTGATTATCTCTATCCATACTTATCCTTTTAATGTCCAATCCTGTTCCTTATCAAATATTCATCAAGTTTTTTTTTAAAAAGGGATTGATCAACAAAATATTAACTGCTTTGTCTGGGTGACCAACAACAATTTGCCTTTTTATAGTGCCTTTAACACAGAACAATGTCCCAAAGCACTTTGCAGAGGGGAAAAAAAGAACAAACTAATAGACATATCCATTACTCTATGGGGGGAAAAGTCCCTTCCAATTTCAAATCTTGGTTGAAGCTTCTTAAACATATGTTGATATGCACTGGTTTAATTCTCACAGTGCAAGCTAAAGAACATGCTTGCATTTTTGTTATCCACGCTTGGGATATTAAAGATGTGGAAAACACCTCAATCTTCTTTTCTCTAACAAAAACAAATTCAGTTATGCATGTCTCTTTATAACTTAGAGCCATAAATCCTGGAATCATCCTTATTGTTCTTTTTTGAACCTTTTGCAGTGCACTTACAGTCCGTTTGGAGGTAACGCATGAAACTTCACAATGTTCTAAAGGTTATCTTATCCAGAGTCCATAAATTTGTCCAAATTTTTTGGTTTGTGGAGGCAGAAAAGGCAGAGGAGGTAGTGATCAAACTGTGCAGTATTCTGGAGTTGTGGGAAAGGTGGGCGATAATACGTTCAAGGACTTGAGAGGAAAGGGAGGTAGGAGATGGGGCAGTAGTTTACAAGGACAAAAGAGTTGAGGGTGTGTTATTTCAGGAAAGGTAGCTTTGAAAGGGAGGGGACAGTACCTGAGGAGAGGGAACCGTTTACAGTATCAGCTAGCGTGGGGACCAGGAAGGGAAGTGAGGTGGTCAGCAGTTTAGTGGGAGTGGGGTTGAGAGAGCAGGAGGTGGGTCGCGTGGACAAGATAAACTTGGAGAGGGGGCATGAGGCCAGATAGGAGAGAAACTAGAGAAAGACATGGGTTCAGGGCTTGGGCAGGGGGGTACCGAGGGAGGTTTGCCTTGTTGGGCAAGGGTAAACGATGATGTGGCAGAAACAGCTGAACGGATGGTCTTAATCTTAATGACAAAGAAGTTTGTGAGCTCCTCACACTTGTTATTGGAGGTGAGGGTGGAAGAGGCATGGTTGAGGGGTTTAAGAGGATGATTGGTAGTGGAGATAAGGAGCCGGGGGCTATCTTGGCATTCCAGGATGATCCAAGAGTGGTGTGCAGTTTTGGGAGAGGAGAGCTGGGCCTGATAGTGCTTGATGTGGTCCAGTCAGATCTGGCAATGAATGGCTAAACCAGTTGTGCACCAGATACATTCAAATTTACAACTCTTGCACTTAAGGGAGGGTTGAGGAGGAACGACCAGGTTGGGAGAGAGTAAGGGTTTTATTGTGGAGAAGGGCATCAGAGGTGGAGGGAGTGATTGAGCAGATTGACAGCTGCAGAAGTATCATGGCCAGTGGAGGGCCAAAGGTTAGACAGTTGGGAGTTTGAAAGTGCAGTTGCAAGTGACTTGGAGAGGATTTTTTCCAGAGGTGGACGCAGAAAGAAGTGGGGTTGGAAAGGGGATGTAAGTGGTGAGGGATGCAAGGAAATGATCAGATATGGCTTTGTCTGTGTTTGAGACAAAGGGAACAGAAAGGCCATGTGAAATAACAAGGTTGAGCCGTGTCCGTGAATATGGGTAGAAGAGTTTATATGGAGGGAGAGGTTAAGGGAGGAGAGGAAGGAAATGAATGCAGAGGAGAGAGGGCAAGGTGAGTTGAGTTAGAAATTGAAATCACTGAGGATGAGTCACCGCTCAATGCAGAGGCTGAGGGATGAAAGCAGTTAAGATATCTTAGTGAGAAACTCGGGGTGGGCTTGGGTGGGTGGAAGAAAACAAAGTGAGATGCTCAAAAGGAGAAGGTGCCAGAGGAGTAGGGGGAGAGACGAAGGTGAGATTTGGTGATGAGGGCCACACTGCCACCAGGGTTTGGGGGGGGGGGGGGCAGGTGGTGGAAAGGATAGCCCAGCGGGAAGTCTTTAATAAGAGGCAAGTTTCTGTCAAGGCCATGATGTTAATGCAATCATCCAAAGAAGGTCGTGGATGGCAAGGGCCTTGTTCATAAGTGAACGGATATTCTGGAGGGAGATGTGGAGAGCAGCGGTGATTATAGATCCGCTGGAAGAATCTAAGGGACTGGTAGAGGAAGGGGTGAGCCAGATGGGAAGGATGTTGGTGAGATTAGCCCCCAGCAGGTGCGTTGGGTGGGAAGGTTGATGAGCGAGGAGGACACTTGGGGTTGGCTCTCGTAAGGAGGCAGGAATGAGTGCTCGATGGACCCTTTGGAGAATGCCGAGAAAGGCACAGAGGGTAGCTGTGGGGTTATCTCGGAGGGATTCAAGCCTGGTATGGTGGCAAAAGCATAGGAAGGCAGAGGAATAGTGAAGGGTTAGGATAGGGATTGGCGGGCAAAGTATCCGAGAGGGGGGAGATGAAAGGTTGCATGACTGGCTGACAGGAAAGAAGGAAGGCAGAAGAGAAGAGCCCAAGAGGGGTAAAGAGAAGAGAAAAACAAGAGAGATCGAAGTAATGAGCTCAGGTCCAGAGCAGCAGCCAAAATGCACACGTGAATGGACACATAGGAAATTTAGGTTACATAGGCATAGCAAAGATTAGGATAGATACGTTCTGGTTAGGGAGGAAAAAAATTAGAGGTCCCATTGTGAGGGAGTCCAAAACTAGGGGCCATAAATATAAGATAGTCACTAATAAATCCAATAGGGAATTCAGGAGAAACTTCTTTATCCAGAGAGTGGTTACAATGTGGAACTAGCTACTACAAGGAGTAGTTGAGGCGAATAGTATAGATGCATTTAAGGGAAAGCTAGATAAACACATGAGGGAGAAAGGATCAGAGGGTTATGCTGATGGGTTAGATGAAGAGGGGTGGGAGGGTGCCCGTGTGGAACATAAACACCGGCATGGATCAGCTGGACCGAACGGCCTGTTTCTGTGCTGTACATTCCATGTAATTCTATGGTGGGATGAAGTTAACTTGTAGATAGGGTGGGGTCAGCTTGGAGCATCAACGGAGTAATGACTAGGTTCAAAGACAATTGTGGAGGGCTGGTGATTCATGAACTACTTGACATTACTGCTTCATGGATGGATTTTACTGGATTCCTCTGATCTTTCTAACAGTCAACACCATTCTTGGGAATTGGGGACATAGCACTGCTCCTGTTGTTCTTTATGTTTCAATCTCCTGAGATACAGTAGATCGGGTGTGATTTACACTTGCACACAGAATGACTGCAGCAAAGCCATGTCAGAATTCAGTATTGTGTACACTAAAATCCGAGAATTTCAATTTTAAAAACTCAGCCGCCTAAGACAGACAACTATTTTGTTATTCTGGCATCCCACCGCTGCCTTCCACTGTTAAGAGACAAGTACTGCAGATCAAATGTAGACGCCAGTATTAATTAGTACCCAAGCTGGCAATGTGGTAGAAGTGATGTCATGAAGCACAGCTGGAAAAGGGTATGATCCTCATGTCAACGGTTTGCAGTACTCTTTCGAATCACAGGGATACCATGTGCATTCTGCCTTGAAACCTTTAGTGTAAATAACGGCCTTCCAAATACCCTTCCTCCATCTTTGGTGTTCAGGCTTTCTGCCCCATCTAGTCTTCCCTTCCTACCAGTTTCACACTTCAGAAAGTGCCATTTTAAAAGACTCTACCAACTCCTATATAATTTGCATTTGCATAGCACCTTTCACAACCTCAGAACATCTGAAAGCACTTTACAGCCAACAAAGTACTTTTGAAGTATGGTCACTGTTGTAAAGTAGGGAAACGCAACAGCCAATTTTCACACAGCGAGATCCTACAAACAGCAAGGACATAAGTGAGTTAATCTGTTTTAGTGATATTGGTTGAGGGATAAATATTGGCCAGGACACCGGGAGATCTCCCGTGCTCTTTAAAAGGGGAAAAAAAAGGAGTGACTTTAGGTATATGATGAGACATTAATAAAATGCCACCTTTTTGATTCAATGGTGTACTCAGGTTACTAAATAACTATTTTTAAAATGTTTCTTTTAGATGTGCAATAGTATTATGGTTAGTTGCAAAGCCAATAAATTTCACTGATGTCAGTTAACAGATATTTAGATACTATTGCCTATGATTACAACTTGAACATTCTATTCCATATAGAATTCTTGGAATCTATGATAAACCCTGCAGATGTGTTTTCTCTTGCATGGAACGAACAGGAATTCCATGTCTGCTTTACTCAGTAGAGAGATGATAATCTTCTGCTTACATGTTGTGTCATTCAACTGGTATGGCAGCCCTTTTAAAAAAATTTTTAAGAGAACAACCTTAACAGATTCATTTTAAGGTACTATTCATTTCTGAAAATGTGCAGGCCCACTGCACATCTCAGCCAAAATCTGACTTGCATTCCTAAATTCAGGCAAGTAGTTCACTAAAACTAAGATAAATCTAAGTCACTTCTGGCACATCTTGTAAGATTTCTATAAGGTTATGCAGGTCAAAAGCTCTACTGCCCTTTTATAGATCTGTATCATATAATCTTGGGAGATCTTTGGTTCAGAGAAAAGTCTACTGTTGAACGTAATAAAAAAAATACAATTAAACCCCAAAGAGAATCATTGAAAACTCAGACTGGTATCTTTAATAAGCGTTTCCTGTTATCAGTCCTTCAAATCCGCAGCCCTTCCAATGTAATCCCATCACAGCTTCTACGGGAGTCCACCAGAAGGGCTGGATGCTAGTCCACCTGAAACATAAGGGGAGGAGTTCCTGCATCCATTCCGACATTGGGAGTTCCCACATCCTGGACTCACAGTGAGACCTGGCATAATGTTGGCAGAGGCATGCCTGATCAGATTAGGCATACTTCCATGACAACCAGCAGATGGCGGGACCATTTTGGGGGTCAATGCTGGGATTGTAGCCTGAACCCCCGGAGAAAAAGAACACAAATTTAAACAAAATTAAAGGTGGCCCCTTTTCTTCCACCCACCCAAGACCAGTGGGATCAAGGTATATTCCAACCATATAAAACAACAAAAAGATTTTACAACTTGAACATTCTATTCCCTTTGAAGGAATAAAAACAACAAATACTTGGGTAAAAAAAACTTTAAAAGCTTCTAAAAATGCATTTTTTATTTTATGTATTGCCTCTTTCTTAATAATTCACGGGTACGGTAGCATAGTGCTTATGTTACTGGACCAGTAATCCAGAGGCCTGGACTAATAATCCGGAGTCATGAGTTCAAATCCCGCCACGGCAGCTGGGGAATTTAAATTCAATTAATTAAATTCAATTAATTTAATAAAATCTGGAATTAAAATACCAGTATCAGTAATGGTGGCCATGAAACAACCGGATTGTCGGAAAAACCCATCTGGTTCACTAATGTCCTTTAGGGAAGGAAACCTGCCGTCCTTGCCCGATCTGGCCGATATGTGACTCCAGACCCACAACAATGTGGTTGATTCTTAATTGCCCTCTGAAATGGCCTGGCAAGCCACTCAGTTGTAAAATCTCGCGAAAAAAAGTCATAAGAATAAAAGCGGACGGACCACACGGCATCGGATCACTAGGCACCTGACGCGACAAAGGCAAATCAAGCCCAGTTGACCCTGCAAAGTCCTCCTCACCAACATCTGGGGACTTGTGCCAAATTCCATCACCATCCCTGTGTACGTCCTATCCCACCGGCAGGACAGACCCACCAGAGGTGGCGGTATAGTGATATACAGTCAGGAGGGAGTGGCCCTGGGAGTCCTCAACATTGAATCTGGGCCCCATGAAATCTTATGGCACCAGGTCAAACATGGGCAAGGAAACCTCCTGCTGATTACCATCTACCGCCCTCCCTCAGCTGATGAATCAGTCCTCCTCCATGTTGAACATCACTTGGAGGAAGCACTGAGGGTAGCAGGGGCACAGAATGTACTCTGGGTGGGGGACTTCAATGTCCATCACCAAGAGTGGCTCGGTAGAAGCACAACTGACTGAGCTGGCCGAGTCCTGAAGGACATAGCTGCCAGACTGGGCCTGCGGCAGGTGGTGAGCGAACCAACACGAGGGAAAAACTCACTTGACCTCGTCCTCATCAATCTACCTGTTGCAAATGCATCTGTCCATGACAGTATTGGTAGGAGTGACCACCGCACAGTCCTCGTAGAGACGAAGTCCCGTCTTTGCACTGAGGACACCATTCAACGTGTTGTGTGGCACTACTACCGTGCTAAATGGGATAGATTCAGAAGAGATCGAGCAGCTCAAAACTGGGCATCCATGAGGCGCTGCGGGCCATCAGCAGCAGCAAAATTGTATTCCAGCACAATCTGTAACCTTATGGTCCAGCACATTCCTCACACTACCATTACCAACAAGCCAGGGGGATCAACCCTGGTTCAATGAGGATTGTAGAAGAGCATGCCAGGAGCAGCACCAGGCATACCTAAAAATAAGGTGCCAACCTGGTGAAGCTACAACTCAGGACTACATGCATGCTAAACAGCGGAAGCAACATGCTATAGACAGAGCTAAGCGATTCCACAACCAACGGATCAGATCAAAGCTCTGCAGTCCTGCCACATCCAGTCGTGAATGGTGGTGGACAATTAAACAACTAACGGAAGGAGGCGGCTCTGGAAACATCCCCATCCGCAATGATGGCGGAGTCCAGCACGTGAGTACAAGAGACAAGGCTGAAGCATTTGCAACAATTTTCAGCCAGAAGTGCCGAGCGGATGATCCATCTCGGCCTCCTCCCGATATCCCCAACATCACAGAAGCCAGTCTTCAGCCAATTCGATTCACTCCACGTGATAGCAAGAAACCGCTGAGTGCACTGGATACAGCAGAGGCTATGCGCCCTGACTGTAGTGCTGAAGATTTGTGCTCCAGAACTAGCTGCGCCTCTGGCCAAGCTGCTCCAGTACAGCTACAATACTGGCATCAACCCGACAATGTGGAAAATTGCCCAGGTATGTCCTGTCCACAAAAAGCAGGACAAATCCAATCTGGCCAATTACCGCCCCAGCAGTCGACTCTCAATCATCAGCAAAGTGATGGAAGGTGTCGTCGACAGTGCTATCAAGCGGCACTTACTCACCAATAACCTGCTCACCGATGCTCAGTTTGGGTTCCGCCAGGACCACTCAGCTCCAGACCTCATTACAGCCTTGGTCCAAACATGGACAAAAGAGCTGAATTCCAGAGGTAAGGTGAGAGTAACTGCCCTTGACATCAAGGCAGCATTTGACCGAGTGTGGCACCAAGGAGCCCTAGTAAAATTGAAGTCAATGGGAATCAGGGGGAAAATTCTCCAGTGGCTGGAGTCATACCTAGCACAAAGGAAGATGGTAGTAGTTGTTGGAGGCCAATCATCTCAGCCCCAGGGCATTGCTGCAGGAGTTCCTCAGGGCAGGTCCTAGGCCCAACCATCTTCAGCTGCTTCATCAATGACCTTCCCTCCATCATAAGGTCAGAAATGAGGATACTCGCTGATGACTGCACAGTGTTCAGTTCCATTCGCAACCCCTCAAATAATGAAGCAGTCCAAGCCTGCATGCAGCAAGACCTGGACAACATCCAGGCTTGGGCTGAGAAGTGGCAAGTAACATTTGTGCCAGACAAGTGCCAGGCAATGACCATCTCCAACAATGGAGAGTCGAACCACCTCCCCCTTGACATTCGACGGCATTACCATCGCCGAATCCCCCACAATCAACATCCTGGGGGTCACCAATGACCAGAAACTTAACTGGATCAGCCATATAAATACTGTGGCTACAAGAGCAGGTCAGAGGCTGGCTATTCTGTGGCGAGTGACTCACCTCCTGACTCCCCAAATCCTTTCCACCATCTACAAGGCACAAGTCAGGAGTGTGATGGAATACTCTCCACTTGCCTGGATGAGTGCAGCTCCAACAACACTCAAGAAGCTCAACAACATCCAGGACAAAGCAGCCTGCTTGATTGGCACCCTATTGACCACCCTAAACATTCACTCCCTTCACCACCGGCGCACAGTGGCTGCAGTGTGTACCATCCATCGGATGCACTGTAGCAACTTGCCAAGGCTTCTTCGACAGCACCTCCCAAACCCGCGACCTCTACCTCCTAGAAGGACAAGGGCAGCAGGCACATGGGAACACCACCACTTGCACGTTCCCCTCCAAATCACACACCATCCCGACTTGGAAATATATCGCGGTTCCTTCATCGTCGCTGGGTTAAAATCCTCGAACTCCCTTCCTAACAGCACTGTGGGAGAACCTTCACCACACGGCCTGCAGCGGTTCAAGAAGGCGGCTCACCACCACTTTCTCAAGGGCAATTAGGGATGGGCAATAAATGCCGGTCTCGCCAGTGACACCCACATCCCATGAACGAATAAAAAAAATAACAAGATGAGTTGAGCAAGCATGGCAATACTAGCTGCTTTGATGGCATCTTTAACAGGCTGAAAGTAGTTGAAAGAAAAACAGGGTTCACACAAAAGGCAAAATGAAGGTAATTAATGCTTCTTTAGGAGACACGGTTGTGATCAGTGGCCCTTCATGACAGCAGACTTCCAACCATAATAATAATCTGAAAACAATTAACAATATCTCCCTGTGTGTATGGGACATTTCCCAAAAATGCAGGGAAAAATGTCAGAAAGACAAGACATATACTTGTATACAAAGAATTGGGTCAGCAGTTGAACAGCCCACTGTTTCTTATCATGTCATTGTGAACACAATCTTCTCAAAAAGGCCCATTCAATAAATTTGAGATGCTACAAGTGATAAAACAGATTAATTGCTAGTTTCTTTTATAAAGTTACAAAAACTGCCTGATTTTCAGTTTTTAAATGTCCCACAGTGACATGGCTATAAGGGAAATATTTTGAAGTACATAACTATGCTACACAATTTTATTTTTTGGACAGCTGGATGTCTGATGTGCATGGAAACCAGTCCCATGCTTAAAATTCTCCAAACCGAACTTCTGAGAAATCAACAAAAATAGTTTTCATTTGCCTGATAAGTGGTTAAAGTCGGCTGGAATGGTGTCGTGCCTCTTAAATATAAATCTAGTGTTCATTGTATTTAGTTGCTTGCAATTTGTGTTCAACTGAGGAGTAAAAATGACTGAGGTTCGAGGTACAGAGATCTCTTAATGTGAGACCACAATTCCTTTTGAATCTTATCCAGGCAGAGTTCAGACTGCTGCAGTCCCAATAAAGCTGATTGATTCCAAGTTGTCAGTGAAAAGTTTGCAAGTACTCCCACCAGTACTTCTTGAAAATGACACAAAGATACAGCCAATCAGATGCAATACAATATTGGAAAATGTGAGGTTATGCACTTTGGCAGGAAAAATCAGAGAGCAAGTTATTATCTTAATGGCGAGAAACTGGAAAGTACTGCAGTACAAAGGGATCTGGGGGTCCTAGTGCAAGAAAATCAAAAAGTTAGTTTGCAGGTGCAGCAGGTGATCAAGAAGGCCAACAGAATGTTGTTATATAAGGTATTGGTGAGACCGCACCTGGAATACTGCATACAGTTTTGGTGTCCATACTTAAGAAAAGACATACTTGCTCTCGAGGCAGTACAAAGAAGGTTCACTCGGTTAATCCCGGGGATGAGGGGGCGGACATATGAGGAGAGGTTGAGTAGATTGGGACTCTACTCATTGGAGTTCAGAAGAATGAGAGGCGATCTTATTGAAACATATAAGATTGTGAAGGGGCTTGATCGGGTGGATGCGGTAAGGATGTTCCCAAGGATGGGTGAAACTAGAACTAGGGGGCATAATCTTAGAATAAGGGGCTGCTCTTTCAAAACTGAGATGAGGAGAAACTTCTTCACTCAGAGGGTAGTAGGTCTGTGGAATTTGCTGCCCCAGGAAGCTGTGGAAGCTACATCATTAAATAAATTTAAAACAGAAATAGATAGTTTCCGAGAAGTAAAGGGAATTAGGGGTTACGGGGAGTGGGCAGGAAATTGGACATGAAGCTGAGTTCGGATCGGTCAAGGCCCTGTGGATGGCGGAGCGGGCCCAGGGGCTGAGTGGCCGGGTCCTGCTCCTACTTCTTGTGTTCTTTAGATTTGAGGTTAGGATCAGATCAGCCATGATCTTATTGAATGGCGGAACAGGCTCGAGGAGCCGACTGGCCTACTCCTACTCCTATTTCTTATGTTCTTATAGCTCAAACCAAAAATATGACTCGGGTTTGGATAGCAGGGTGTTAAAAGATCAAAAAAAGAGTGTGAATGACTAACTGATAATTCACAGCATTTGGCCAGAGGCTACTGTTTTATGTTCACATGAAAAGGTTGCAGGGGCAAAGAGTGGCAGAGAATGTAAGTTCGAGTGGGAAGAGGATACAGGGAGAGATACAGTAAGACGGAAAAAGGAGGCTGAGCAGGATAAATCTGGAGATGATAGGAAAGGAAGAGAAAGTAAGGTAGTAGCAAGACAGAGAAAGAAGAAATAGGCATGGCTGGGGATGGGAAAAGGGAGCAATAGGGAGGGAGAGACAAAAAGAATGCAGAGAGACTGGGAAGACATGGGGCAGGGAAATAATGGCGAGACAGCTATGAGGGAATGATGTGGAAAGAAGGAGATGATAGGAAAGGGAGAAATAAAGGCTAACGAGGTGTGGGAGGCAGAAGTGGGGAGAATTGTAGTTAGGAGAGAAATGGAGATAGAGAGAAAAAGATTTTTAAGATAACATGAAAGACAGGGAAAGAGGCAGAGGAGTGAGAGGAATGGGGAAGGGGTGTGTCAGTGCATGTCCTATACATGAAAGTTGAGCGTCATATCCCGTTCTTACGAGGGCGTCTTTCAGCGTCTGTCGGTGTCCATCGCGTTCCTCCTCGTCTGAGCAGATCCTGTGTGTTCGCAGGGCCTGTCCATAGGGGATGGCCTCTTTGACGTGGTTAGGGTGAAAGCTGGAAAAGTGGAGCATCGTGAGGTTGTCCGTGGGCTTGCGGTAGAGTGAGGTGCTGAGGTGCCCGTCTTTGATGGAGATTCGTGTGTCCAAGAAAGAAACCGATTCTGAGGAGTGTCCATGGTGAGCTTGATGGTGGGATGGAACTTGTTGATGTTATCGTGTAGTCTCTTCAGTGATTCTTCGTCGTGGGTCCATAGAAAGCAAATGTCGTTGATGTATCTGGTGTATAGCGTTGGTTGGAGGTCCTGTGCAGTGAAGAAGTCCTGCTCGAACTTGTGCATGAAAATGTTGGCGTATTGGGGTGCGAATTTGGTCCCCATGGCTGTTCCGTGTGTTTGGGTAAAGAACTGGTTATCAAAGGTGAAGACATTCGATAACTGGTTATCGAAGGTAAAGAACTGGTTATCGAAAGTTCCGACGGGCCACAGCGAAAAATCGCATAGACCTCCTCAGAAGACTAACACGGGACACAACCAACAGGGTACCCTTCATTGTCCAGTACTTCCCCGGAGCGGAGAAACTATGCCATGTTCTCCGCAGCCTTCAACATGTCATCGATGACGACGAACACCTCGCTAAGGCCATCCCCACACCTCCACTACTCGCCTTCAAACAGCCACCCAACCTCAAACAGACCATCGTTCGCAGCAAATTACCCAGCTTTCAGGAGAACAGCATCCATGACACCACACAACCCTGCCACGGCAACCTCTGCAAGACATGCCAGATCATCGACACAGATACCACCATCACACGAGAGGACACCACCCACCAGGTACATGGTTCATACTCCTGTGACTCGGCCAACGTTGTCTACCTCATACGTTGCAGGAAAGGATGCCCCGGAACATGGTACATTGGCGAGACCATGCAGACACTGCGACAACGGATGAACGGACACCGCGCAACAATCGCCAGACAGGAGGGTTCCCTCCCAGTCAGGGAACACTTCAGCAGTCAAGGACATTCAGCCACCGATCTTCGGGTAAGCGTTCTCCAAGGCGGCCTTTGAGACACACGACAACGCAAAATCGTCGAGCAGAAATTGATAGCCAAGTTCCGCACCCACGAGGACGGCCTCAACCGGGATCTTGGGTTCATGCCATGCTACACGTAACCCCACCAGCGAAGAAAGGTTATCTGTTTTTAATACAACGGGTCATTCTCTGTCTTTCTCTTCCTTTCAGATGTTTCTCTCTCTCTCTCTCTCTGTCTTGTGTTCTGGCTGTTTGTATATTCGGTGGTCCTGTAGGTAACACCTCTCTGTCTGAACACTTTGATGGCCTTGACAACGGGCAGTTGGAAAGATTATCTGTAATCACCAGGTATTGTTCTCTGACTATAAATGCGAAGCGTTCAAGGAGTCCCACGCTCACCTGACGAAGGAGATAATCTCCGAAAGCTTGTGATTTTCAAATAAAATTATTGGACTATAACCTGGTGTTGTAAGATTCTTTACAATTGTCAACCCCAGTCCATCACCGGCATCTCCACATCACGGCAACTCAGCATTTGACCAGGGAACACACCAGAGAACTTACTGGTCTGTACTGTTCAGTGCAACATCAGTCAGTACATAACAGCGCTTATTTAAGATTGAATGCTACATTCAAAATCCTAAACCAGTAGTTTTCCTTGGCTTGATGTTTTCACATTTCCAGCAACTCAAGAAACATCAAAGGCCAGAAATCGCTCTGAGCGGCGAGGCAATGGTCACTGCCGCTCCTGTGAATTAAATTAACGAAATTACTTACTGCGGGCTCTGTGGCGTTCAATTACTTGAATTTGAACTTTAAAAAAATTGTGCACCATCAACCCAGCCTCTGAGCAGCATGAGTTGGAAAAGTCTGTGAGGAGAAGACACTCCCGCAAAATCTGTCAGGAAGAGAAGTCACGCTCACAGATTCAGGCTGCATTTCTCAAGCAGGCAAGCAGACTTCATTCATTGAAAGTTGGTATTCTGTATGTTATTGTAAATAAAAATTTAATTTTTTTAAAATAAAAAGCCAAAGAAATGATTGATTAAATTGAAAAGAGAGAAGGGAAAAGTAAAAAAAAGTGATTTTTTTTTAATTAAAAATTTTATTTTTTCATGACCAAAAACTATTAAAATAAAGAGTAATGTGAGACTCCACATTTTTAAAAGTTAATTTGTAGTTGTTTGGCAGTCATTAAGACTTACCATGCTGTTAAAACTTAGTTTAGACCTGTATTTTTAAATGTTCCTCTTTGGTGGTGTAATTGGTTATTTTGCAGATGGGCAGAGAAGCAAGTTTGCACTTTTTCAATGATTTTTCTGATTGCAGCGTGCAATGGCCCTTTAATTCAGAGCTGTGATATTGCTGGCGAACCACCAGGAGCAAGTTCCAGATTTCTGCGTTTCACTGCGCATGTGCGAATGCTGGAACTTGCTCCTTCAATGCGCCACTAACAATGGAGAGCGCTTTTGAGCTCCTCTGTTATTTCGGGAGCAATTTCTGCCCCCATGTTGCATGCTGCATCAGATTATCTCTATTTGTCCTCACCTTTATAAACCTCAATCCTTTCCCATACCAGATAATCACCCAGCTGTGTTTAACCCTGATTATATTACAGTACCGCAATATAAATGAGTAAGGATTGAGCCTTGGACGCACTTAAAACCACCTTATGAGGTGCACTCTCAAGGGCTTCAAAAAGCAAAGTGGCAGGGGTGATAAACAAACAATACAAGCAGCAACCTGCAAATGTTTTCTGGATGGCCAAGATTTTACGCTGTTGGCCAGGGAATGTCAGCAGTCAAAAACTCGAGGCCTTCTGAACAAGTCTGTGTGTGTAGTTTTGCACGTGAGTAGTTATATTAGCATCACTGACATTTCTCTGCATCATCACAATTTTATTCAGAACACAAGCACTCTTCTATGTTTTGAGGAAATGTGTAATTCCATAATAATGTGCTTTCAAAGATGTTAACTAGCACTTAACTATTCCACAGATATATAACTCAAGCAAAAAAATTTGTTCTAATTTCAAGATCTGTTTGAAGCTCAAATTTTCTTTTATTTGTGGCCTCTAATTCTTTATTTACAGTTCAAGAAATCGACTTGCTTCTGTATTATCCATTCCTCTCAGTATTTTAAAAACTTGATCATAGAACGCACCAGCAAACCATCCAATAAAAATACAACACTATCAGCTGATACTACAGCGTTATGACTACATGTAAAATCAACAGCTGGTACCATGATAGGATGACAAAACCCGTGATCAGTCGTTATCAATGTAACGTAACTGTTGTTGTACGTGTCCGTGTCAATGACGATTTGAGTGTCTTAAAATAATTCCCAGTAGATCAAATTCAGCACATGCTGTGACGAGAACCAGTTATTACACAACAGCATAAGAAAAAGCATGGATGAAAGAAGGCCATTTGACTCTATGATTCTATAGATAAGGTAGATAGTCAAAATCTTTTCCCAAAGGTAGGGGAGTCTATAACGAGGGGACATAGATTTAAGGTGAGAGGGGAGAGATACAAAAGGGTCCAGAGGGGCAATTTTTTCACTCAAAGGGTGGTGAGTGTCTGGAACGAGCTGCCAGAGGCAGTAGTAGAGGCGGGTACAATTTTGTCTTTTAAAAAGCATTTGGACAGTTACATGGGTAAGATGGGTATAGAGGGATATGGGCCAAGTGCAGGCAATTGGGACTAGCTTAGTGGTATAAACTGGGCGACATGGACTTGTTGGGCCGAAGGGCCTGTTTTCATGTTGTAACTTCTATAATCTATGATTCTATGACTCATTAAACATCATCCCTCTGATACTCTAACTCTCCCAGCATAGCACTATTTTGTATTTTGAACAGTCAGAATAAAATAACTGTGTTTTTGCCTGCACTGTCCTGTCTGGGAGATTATTCCAAATATCCATCATCTTTCGAGAAAATTTCTTGCTGATATCGGTTTTAAATTTACTTTTCATTAATTTCCATTTATTGCTCTCATCCTAGTTCTTGGCTTACAATAAAGTAATAATCTGCCTTTCACTTATATAAATTATTTGAAGTCCCCCTTCACTCTCTTTTTCCACTGCAAAGCTCAAACTTCTCTAATCTTTCCCCATAGCACGCCATCCCCCTTTACACTTGGGCTAGGTCTTGTCGCTCTTCTCGGTACCCTTTCCCATGCATTAATATATTTCTTGTCGCACGATGACCAAAACTGAACATTGTACTCTGGTCTGACCAGCATTTTTGTGAAGCCCTTGCAGAATTTTTGTAGGCTTGTATTCTACTGGTGTAGCTATATATCATAACATACTCGTAGCTGTTTTAATAGCTTTGCCATATTGTCTGGAATTTGAACTATTATTTCTGGGACCCTTTCTAACTGACTCTGTGAAAAGAAAGCTTTGCATTTATATAGCGCCTTTCACGACCTCAGGACATCCCAAAGCACTTAATAATCAATTAAGTACTTCTGAAGCGTAGTCATTGTTTTAACCCAGAGCAAGGTCGCACAAACAGCAATGTAATAACGATCAGATAGTCTGCTTTTTAAAAAAAATGATGTTGAGGAATAAATATTGGCCAGAACACCGGGGAGAACTCCCCTGCTCTTCATCGAAATAGTCACAGAAAGGTTACAGTACGGAAGGAGGTCATTCGGCCCATCGATTCCATGCCAGCTCTCTGCAAAAGCAATTTAGCTGGTCCCACTCCACCTGCCCTATCCATGTAGCCCTGCAAATTTTTTCCTTTCAAGTACTTATCCAGTCCCCTTTTGAAGGCCATGATTGAATCTGCCTCCACCACCTACTCTAGCAGTGCATTCCAGATCCTAACCACTCACTATGTAAAAAAGTTTTTCCTCATGTCACCTTTGGTTCTTTTGCCAATCACCTTAAATCTATGTCCTCTTGTTCTTGACCTTTCTGCCAATGGGAACAGTTTCTCTCTATCTACTCTGTCTCGGCCCTTCATGATTTTGAATACCTCTATCAAATCTCTTCTCAACCTTCTCTGTTCCAAGGAGAACAACCCCAGCTTCTCCAGTCTATCCACGTAACTAAAGTCCCTCATCCCTGGAATCATTCTAGTAAATCTTTTCTGCACCCTCTCTAAGGTCTTCACATCTTTTCTGAAGTGCGGTGCCCAGAACTGGACACAATACTCCAGCTGTGGCCGAACCAGTGTTTTATAAAGGTTCATCATGATTTCTTACTTTTGTACTCTATGCCTCTATTTATAAAGCCCAGGATCTCCTTTATGATCCCAAATCGGCCCCACCTCTCCTCTTACTACCCATTTACTGTTTATATGCTTTTGGATTCCCTTTTATGTTGACTGCCAGTCTATTCTCATACTCTCTCTTTGCCCCTCTTATTTCCTTTTTCACTTCCCCTCTGAACTTTCTATATTCAGCCTGGTTCACACTTGTGTTGTCAACCTGATATCTGTCAGACACCCCTTTTTTCTGCTTCATCTTACTCTCTATCTCTTTTGTTACCCAGGGAGCTCTGGCTTTAGTTGCCCTACCTTTCTTCCTCGTGAGAATGTACCTAGACTGTACATGAACCATCTCCTCTTTAAAGGGCGCCCACTGTTCAATTACAGTTTTGCCTGCTAATCTTTGATTCCAATTTACCAGGGTCAGATCTGTTCTCATTCCACTGAAATTGGCCCTCCTCCAATTGAGTATTTTTGCTTTAGAGTGGCCCATGTCCTTTTCCATAGCTATTCTAAACCTTATGATACTATGATTGCTGTTCCCTAAATGTTCCCCCACTGACACTGCTCCACTTGGCCCACCTCATTCCCCAGAACCAAATCCAGCAATGCCTCCTTCCTCTGTCTTGGGATCTTTTACATCTACCTGAGAGGGCAGACTGGACCTTGGTTTAACGTCTCTTCTGAAAGACGGCACCTCCGACAGTACCTGACTCCCTCAGTACTGCATTGACATGTTAGCTTAGATTTTGTGCTGAAGTCTCTGGAGTGGGACTTGAACCCACAACCTTGTGACTTCTGTGCTAAGTCAATTCCTTTCATTAAGACGTACATTTTTTCAGCCTATGTACAAACTTTACATTTATTACTGCTAAACTTCATTTGATGCCTGTCAAATTGCATTCCGATCGAAATTCTTTTGTAAATCTTTAGTTGCATTTTCTGCCTCTACTACTCTCCCTATTTTAGTGTTATCAGCAAATTTAACAAGTTTACACAAATTCTTGTATCCAGATCTGGATTAGAAACAACAGGCAGCCCAAGCATTCATCCCTCTGTGACTCCATTCAATATTCCTCTCCCCCACTCTTGCTTTACACTTCTCATGAGAACTCTCTATTTCCTGTTTTTTTAAGAAGCTTCTAATCCAGTTTCATGTTGTATCCTGGATTCTTGTGGCTTTCATTTTAATTGGAAGTCTATCATATAGAAACATATCGAAAGTTTTCTTAAAGTCTAATAAACTATGTAGTCTAATAAACTACCTTGTAGAGAGACTGCCATTATCTACTTTATGACATCCTCAAAGACGTCATGGGGGCTTCTAAAGCAGGACCTTCCTTTCTAAATCCTTGATGGCTGTTTCTTCTGAAGTTATTGTTACATAGCTATTTCTCCAACCTGCCGCTTAGTATAGATTATTATTTTACTTGTTATTGCTATTAGGCTAATGATATTCATTACCTGGGTAAGATTTGTTATCCCTTTTAAAGATATACTGGTTAATGTCCTATAGTGTGCACATGGGGAGGCAAGACCAAGTCCAGTATTCAGGTCAAACAGGTTAGGAAGCAGTGGGAAAATCTGAATCAGGTAGGGGAGGAGGTTCATGGAAGGGGGAGGAGAGAGATTGGAGATGGGAGGGTGATGGAGAGAAGGCACAGACAGGGAGAGGAGTATGGGGGAGGTGGATAGGGAACAGGATGGGGAGAGGGTAGAGAAGAGGGAGCAACAAAAGACTATGAAGGGTGGTGAGGCACTGAGCCAGGGCCTATTTCCTCACTAGTGGAGGAAGAAAGGGAGAGGAAAAAAGACAGGGAGAGGAGAGGTGGAAGGGGGGAAAGGAGAGAGAGGGGGAAAGGAGAGAGAGGGGAAACGGAGGAGGGGCGAAGAGGAGAGAAAAGGTGAAAAGGTACAGGAGGTGAAGGAGGAGGGTAACAGTGGATGGAGAGGTTTGAATGGCATTCAGTGCAAGGAAGCAGCTAGCTTCCCAACCAAACTATACCAAACCACTGCCATACCTGGAAAATAGTCCAAGGCGCAAACTGAAATTGTGCAACAATGTCTATGCTAAGCTTCTGTAGCAAAGAAATTTTTTTTTCTTTTTTTTTATTATTCGTTCACGGGATGTGGGCGTCGCTGGCGAGGCCAGCATTTATTGCCCATCCCTAATTGTCCTCGAGAAGGTGGTGGTGAGCCGCCTTCTTGAACCGCTGCAGTCCGTGTGGTGACGGTTCTCCCACAGTGCTGTTAGGAAGGGAGTTCCAGGATTTTGATCCAGCGACGATGAAGGAACGGCGATATATTTCCAAGTCGGGATGGTGTGTGACTTGGAGGGCAACGTGCAGGTGGTGTTGTTCCCATGTGCCTGCTGCTCTTGTCCTTCTAGGTGGTAGAGGTCACGGGTTTGGGAGGTGCTGTCGAAGAAGCCTTGGCGAGTTGCTGCAGTGCATCCTGTGGATGGTACACACTGCAGCCACAGTGCGCCGGTGGTGAAGGGAGTGAATGTTTAGGGTGATGGATGGGGTGCCAATCAAGCGGGCTGCTTTATCTTGGATGGTGTCGAGCTTCTTGAGTGTTGTTGGAGCTGCACTCATCCAGGCAAGTGGAGAGTATTCCATCACACTCCTGACTTGTGCCTTGTAGATGGTGGAAAGGCTTTGGGGAGTCAGGAGGTGAGTCACTCGCCGCAGAACACCCAGCCTCTGACCTGCTCTCGTAGCCACAGTATTTATATGGCTGGTCCAGTTCAGTTTCTGGTCAATGGTGACCCCCAGGATGTTGATGGTGGGGGATTCGGCGATGGTAATGCCGTTGAATGTCAAGGGGAGGTGGTTAGACTTTCTCTTGTTGGAGATGGTCATTGCCTGGCACTTATCTGGCGCGAATGTTACTTGCCACTTATGAGCCCAAGCCTGGATGTTGTCCAGGTCTTGCTGCATGCGGGCTCGGACTGCTTCATTATCTGAGGGGTTGTGAATGGAACTGAACACTGTGCAGTCATCAGCGAACATCCCCATTTCTGACCTTATGATGGAGGGAAGGTCATTGATGAAGCAGCTGAAGATGGTTGGGCCTAGGACACTGCCCTGAGGAACTCCTGCAGCAATGCCCTGGGGCTGAGATGATTGGCCTCCAACAACCACTACCATCTTCCTTTGTGCTAGGTATGACTCCAGCCACTGGAGAGTTTTCCCCCTGATTCCCATGGACTTCAATTTTACTAGGGCTCCTTGGTGCCACACTCGGTCAAATGCTGCCTTGATGTCAAGGGCAGTCACTCTCACCTCACCTCTGGAATTCAGCTCTTTTGTCCATGTTTGGACCAAGGCTGTAATGAGGTCTGGAGCCGAGTGGTCCTGGCGGAACCCAAACTGACCATCGGTGAGCAGGTTATTGGTGAGTAAGTGCCGCTTGATAGCACTGTCGACGACACCTTCCATCACTTTGCTGATGATTGAGAGTAGACTGATGGGGCGGTAACTGGCCGGATTGGATTTGTCCTGCTTTTTGTGGACAGGACATACCTGGGCAATTTTCCACATTGTCGGGTAGATGCCAGTTTTGTAGCTGTACTGGAACAGCTTGGCTAGAGGCGCAGCTAGTTCTGGAGCACAAGTCTTCAGCACTACAGCTGGGATGTTGTCGGGGCCCATAGCCTTTGCTGTATCCAGTGCACTCAGCCGTTTCTTGATATCACGTGGAGTGAATCGAATTGGCCGAAGACTGGCTTCCGTGATGGTGGGGATATCGGGAGGAGGCTGAGATGGATCATCCACTCGGCACTTCTGGCTGAAGATGGTTGCAAACGCTTCAGCCTTGTCTTTTGCACTCACGTGTTGGACTCCGCCATCATTGAGAATGGGGTGTTTGCAGAGCCTCCTCCTCCCGTTAGTTGTTTAATTGTCCACCACCATTCACGACTGGATGTGGCAGGACTGCAGAGCTTTGATCTGATCCGTTGGTTGTGGAATCGCTTAGCTCTGTCTATAGCATGTTGCTTCCGCTGTTTAGCATGCATGTAGTCCTGAGTTGTAGCTTCACCAGGTTGGTACCTCATTTTTAGGTACGCCTGGTGCTGCTCCTGGCATGCTCTTCTACACTCCTCATTGAACCAGGGTTGATCCCCTGGCTTGTTGGTAATGGTAGAGTGAGGAATATGCCGGGCCATGAGGTTACAGATTGTGGTGGAATACAATTCTGCTGCTGCTGATGGCCCACAGCGCCTCATGGATGCCCAATTTTGAGCTGCTAGATCCGTTCTGAATCTATCCCATTTAGCACGGTGATAGTGCCACACAACACGTTGGATGGTGTCCTCAGTGCGAAGACAGGACTTCATCTCCACGAGGACTGTGCGGTGGTCACTCCTACCAATACTGTCATGGACAGATGCATTTGCGACAGGGAGATTGGTGAGGACAAGGTCAAGTAAGTTTTTCCCTCGTGTTGGTTCGCTCACCACCTGCCGCAGGCCCAGTCTAGCAGCTATGTCCTTCAGGACTCGGCCAGCTCGGTCAGTAGTGATGCTACCGAGCCACTCTTGGTGATGGACATTGAAGTCCCCCACCCAGAGTACATTTTGTGCCCTTGCTACCCTCAGCGCTTCCTCCAAGTGGTGCTCAACATGGAGGAGGACTGATTCATCAGCTGAGGGAGGACGGTAGGTGGTAATCAGCAGGAGGTTTCCTTGCCCATGTTTGACCTGATGCCATGAGATTTCATGGGGTCCAGAGTCAATGTTGAGGACTCCCAGGGCCACTCCCTCCTGACTGTATATCACTGTACCGCCACCTCTGGTGGGTCTGTCCTGCCGGTGGGACAGGACATACCCAGGGATGGTGATGGAAGAGTCTGGGACGTTGGCTGAAAGATATGATTCTGTGAGTATGGCTATGTCAGGCTGTTGCTTGACTAGTCTGTGGGACAGCTCTCCCAATTTTGGCACAAGTCCCCAGATGTTAGTAAGGAGGACCTTGCAGGGTCGACTGGGCTTGGTGTTTTGCCGTTGTCGTGTCCGGTGCCTAGTGGTCCGATGCCGGGTGGTCCGTCCGGTTTTATTCTTATTATGACTTTTCGTAGCGAGATTTTACAACTGAGTGGCTTGCTAGGCCATTTCAGAGGGCAATTAAGAATCAACCACATTGCTGTGGGTCTGGAGTCACATATAGGCCAGACCGGGTAAGGACGGCAGGTTTCCTTCCCTAAAGGACATTAGTGAACCAGATGGGTTTTTACGACAATCCGGTAGTTTCATGGCCATCATCACTGATACTATGAAACTACCGGATTGAGGAAACTTGAGCATTTTTGTCAAAAAGCAACTCCCACAAACTGTGATCGCAGCAATATTCAGTGCTTACAACCTGTTAAGTTTATTTTCTTGTACACTCTGGGGTTCCTAAATTTATCATATATAAACTCATTTCAAACATGTAATTACTTTCCTAAAAGCTAAAACCATTAGAACAAATCAACATTCTCAGATCAAAGTTAGCTGAAAAGAACTTGGTTCTTTCTGGAGGTATAATGAAGATAAAAAAACAAAGCTCCTAATTGAAGTGTTTGTTACAATTGTCTGACTTTATACTGATAAGAGTCACTAAATAGTATACATTTACAATTCAGGGTCTGCACGTGATCCAAATGTGATTTAAGTCAAAATCTGCCCTAGTGTGTTCAGTATGGTGCCCTTAAGCCTTAAGCTTTGTTTGAAACTGAATTCCAACCAGTTTTTTTTCTGTCATCTAACATGAGACCGAAGTAAAGGATTAACCAAGTGTACTGTAGCAAGTATTGTATAAAGATACTAAAGAGGCAATACATCTCACCTTCTGATGGATATTCACTCGTAGAACAAAGACATTTTATCACATTCTGTAACAAAATGTAAACTTTCTCAAAGAGGAAAGACTGCATTATTATATATAACCAAGTCAAGTTAAACGTACTGATACAGTTGGATGACCTTGTGTCATGAGTAATGTGATCTTTGTTCAGCTTACAAGTCTCGGAGGAGCAAAACTAATTCATGTTTTTAGTTTGTTAGTACAACAGGGAAGGGAAATGGAAGAAGTGGTATTCGGCATAAATATTTTACAATTTTTTACAAATTAGTCAGAAAATGGAAGCCCTACCGTTTCTCATGAAACATGTATATTAGGTTAATTACAAAACAGATTTTCCCCGTAAGTAAAAAAAATGTAAATCTGTTATGAAACTTGGATAGATATGTAGTAATATTTTGGGCAAGAGAAGATCATTGGTCCATCTCGTCTATGCTTCCAAACCTCCCATTTGGTTCCTTACTGTGATTCGAAAACTAATAGCCCAGAATCCTATTGGAAAACAGGAATTTATTCAGTACTTATTTGTTTTGTAACACAAATGGCCAGAACATATTATACAAATAAGCATATTTCAATTAAATTAATCAAATATGCTATATCCAGCCAAGGCCCCAACTCCTTTACCACCCAGGAGAGAGCAAGGTTCAGGATGCCAGGAGAAACGGAGCTCTTTGTGAAATTGGAAAATACAACCACAATCTAAGCTATCATAACTTTAATGAATAATATGCTGTAATCCATCTCAAAAAACAGCCATCAGGCATGCATAAATCCTGCTTATTTAATCCAACAATATGAATCAAAAAATGTGGCCCTGATTTTAAACTCAACCTGCCCAGTGGGAATGGGGTGGGTGAGCAGTTAAAATCTAGAAAATCAACATACCACTCCGCTCCGACCAGAAACCTGTCAATCGCCATCTTAACTCCAGAGCTGACTCGTGCCAGAAACAAGCAGGTTCCTCATGAATACATTCAAATAGGAGTCCAATTACGTCATTTGGACCCCAATGCGATTTTAACTGGGCGGGTCAGAAGTCCCGCCCGGCAGCAAACCCGCTGAGTTATGCTTGCACCTGAATAACTGAGCATCAGGAATGTACCATCCAGAAGTTTTGAAGCTAATGAGATCTTCAACTGGATAAATAATATGAATGACCTGTTTATCATCTGCAGAAACTGAAATGTTTCCTTAGATGAAGTTCCTATTTTACCATCTCAAATATAAGGCTAAGCATTCACTAAGCAGCTTTTTAAACAAAAAGCAATCCGGGAATCAGAATTTTAGAAGTGGAGACCTTACTCGACTTAACTCCTATTTGCTATTCACACAGCGAAATTATATTGTGCTGACACAAATTTGTAAATGTGTCACAATAGTATTGTAACAGATCAGCCATCTGGCCAAAGGCTTCATACCAACATAAATTATTTACATTGATTGACATGGTAGAAACTGTTTTATATGCTAGGTACATGTCCAGGCAATACTAAATGCCAGGCTGATGCTATTCACTGTATTACCACCTTGAGTGTACTCTGTGTATCTTCCAATATGCTGTATTGTAAACACTGCAGACCAATGACCAGTAATTATGTGAACTGAATCTACTGGAGTCACTCTTAAAACAAAATGACATTTGTCCATTCATGCTGTGCAATGAGAAGCGGCGTTAGAGCCGTGCAACCCATGAATTGCACGGGGCGTTGAGACGTTCCAGTCAAAGGACACGTAGGCTCCATGGGACAAGCTGCCGTGCAATATAACGAGCACAATCAGAGGCCCCAAGCTGTTCGCCGAGCACCACTGGTTAGCTCCTGGGAATGTAGCTGCGGCGTTGAGGAACCCTTTGGCTGCGACTGCCTGATATCCTTCAGAATGCTGGAGCACACCAGAATTGCAGATTTAATGCGTCGTAGAATCAGTTGATGTTTGATTTATGGGGGAGCTCAGTCCGTACAGCCTCCCGTACTCGCTGCTTCCTGGTTCTCAGCGGCTCTGCTAAAGGGAATGCAGGCGCTTCCGATTTTGTAATAGTTTAAATCAATAGATACATTATATATAAAAAAATACAGTCACTGCTGCAGCAGAGGGAGTCTGTTTCATTCATTTATTCTTGCTTTTCGCAATTGTAACAAATTTAAGCATTTAACATTTGGGATGTAAGACTCTTGGGCTAATTTTTATCCTCTCTTTTCTCTTTCCAGATGCTAGGCATTTCCAGCATTTTCTGCTTTTATTTTGGATTTTCAGTATTTTGGTTTAGTTCTAAACATACATTTGTGTATCATACCAGTCATTTTGTGTTATTTATCTAAGTCCTGCATTTTTGCTGAAGCTGTAAGTGATAGTGGCACTATCCATCACATATTTGTTGCAATATAAACCTTGTGAAGTTGCTTGAAATCTCCACTGGTAAACATTTTTTGCTATTAAAAAAATCTAATGAGAGCTTGTTTAGGAATTGCGCACCACATGTATTTATTTTAAACCACAGGCTGAGCTATCTTCCGTCTTAAACCATTATCTGAGCAAGGATATTCAGAACAAATTGATGGACTGCATGCCATTTGTTAGTCACACGGGACAGCTGTCTCTGACTTTGCATATTGTTATATATTGCAAACATGCCTTTTCATGATTGTACGTGTACAGATTTGACACCGAACCTTTGCACTGGGCCCCAGCAAGGCAAACGCCGCCCCTGCATGCAATGCCTTGCATTTCTTTACGGTGTAATTGGTTTTATTTTTGGAAAGACAGTGAAATCATCGAGTCAGGCATAGCTTTTAGAAGCCTGTGTAACTTTTGTATTCTCGTTAGTAGAACTATCCAAGTTGTAAAGTTCACATCTTGTGAAAGTTTTTTACTTTCCTTTAAGTAGCCTATAAAGCACAACTGCACTAGTATCTATAGCAACATCCAATTATTTACTTTCAGTATTCAACACATTAATGTAAACTGCCAATTTGCAAAAGTCATGTTGTATAAAATTAGATGAAGCAATGAATACTTTAATCCACCAAAAATTAAGTTGCAACAGACAAGCAAAATCTGCTGCATTACTCAGTGACAGTTATGACTCATTAAACAGTTTGAAACTTGTCCTTAACTAATGTTGGCTTGTGTTATTAGTTTGCAAGCTTAATGTCCTTCGGCCCTGATACTGGAAGATCAGCAATTGGAGGTTTGTCTTCCTAGAATTAACCATCACATAAGGCAGTGACCTTCAAACCAGTATGAACTGACAAACTGAATGTGGAGCTGTTGGATTTATTATGTTAACCAATGTGTGTTAGGTTAGGAAAATAAGTGTTGAAGACTGAATGCAGACCCATGCCATGGTAGGTCAATCCAGTTAAGCTCCATGGAGTTAAAAAAATATTTTGTCAAAGACTAAAAATATATTAAAAATAATTAAATAAACCAGTATCTACAATATATTAAAAATGTTACATCTGTGTGCACTTACTCTCAACTTTTTCCATTATAAATTCCTATGTCCACATTTATAATGGAAACTATCTATGTAATCTTGTCACGTTGCTAATTACACCCTCTTATGTCCAGACTTGTAATGGAACTGGCCTATGTAAATGTCATGTTGTAATTAAACCCTTCCGCATGTGGAGGTACTGCAATGCTACCACTGGTGGGAGTGTGTAATTACAGCACAACCACAGTGACCATTATAAATGTGGACATAGGAATTTATAATGGACAAAGGAATATATATGGAAAAGGATAAAATGTATGGCTTTGAAATGGGGACTGAATTATATCTGTGTGCCCTGATCAAATTATCCTCCGACCTCTAACCCCGCTTTGCCCGACGACTGCACATGGTCTTAACTCCCTGTGCAGATTGACAAGGGAGATTGACCATTAATATATTAAAAACCTTGGTCTAGACATTTGTTGACAGCGCACCCATTTTAAAGGCGTAAAACAGGCATCCAAGCATCCAACATGGCATGCGCATTCAGTGCTAGAAGTGTGTTGCCTGCCATATTGGTAAAGGCTCCTGCATAGGCACCCACGGCCCGTGACTGAAACAGGCATTATGCCCTTTGCATATGCAAATAGGGGGCTTAATGCCTGTTTCAGGCTCCCTTTACAAAAATACAACTACTAAGTGTCAGTATTCACAGGCACCTGGCAGCCAAGCCAGCAGCCCTTAAAGGTAAATTGTAACTTTTTTTAAAAACTTACCTTACTGTGGAGCCAGGAGGAGCAGGAATGCACTTGTCACATCCTAGCAATAAGAGAATGTTCCCTTTATATCTACTCTCTGTCTCCTACTTCCCAACCAATTACCAAATGACAATTTTCCTATTTAGCTGAAAAGTTTCTACACTTTGAAGTCTATTTGTTGCTGTTCATCGACAATAATACGAATACTGTCACCATCGCACCCTACATAAATATATAATACTGATGAAAAACAGGTTAACATGATCATATCATACTGATGAAAAAGGCAATGCTAACATTGCCAAAAAGTGGGTATCATATCATTGAAAATAATTACCAAAGTCATTAAAGCAAATGGAGAGGGCATTTGAGTGACTTAATTTATTGTAAGAAAAATAGGCAAGATGGTCCCATTCTGCCTTTCTTCCAGAAGCAGGTTTTTTTTTAAAAAAAGAGTCTTTCTCACATTCCATCCCCTCTTGAATCTCTGTTCCATTCTTTCTTTAACACTAAATTTTATCTAACTCTATTTCATTTGATGTTGAAAATAGTACCAGTAAAACAAAGAAATTTGGGAGGCATGTAAACTGAGCCAAGAACGAACACAGTACGACTAAGAGAGATAAAACAACCAAGCTGCTAAGTAAGAAATAGACAGAGGAAATGAATTGAAAAGAAAAAGTTAGAAAAAACGCAATGCAACAAAGAGTAAGAAAAAGAGGTTCAGAAGAAAATGGACAGTTAGAAAGATAATAAAGAACATAGTTTAATGGTTCATTCATACTACAAGTTGATTACTAATGCAAAGCAGTTTATGCTTCACACCAACATTAAACCTGTGGAGTTTAAATTGGGTGTCAAGACCTGAATTGACTCTGAAGTGAAGCAAAGTGAGACTATCTCCACCAGCGATTCAGGCTGCAACTTCAGTGTTGGTGCAAAGGAAAACCCATTGTAATATGAATGCACCTTGCAGAAATGAAGAATTACACGAATGGGAAGAAAAAATAACAAGAAACAAGAAGGTAATCTATTCAACCAGAAAAACACCATCCCTCTTGGTTATGCCCTCTTAAAAAAAATGGAGTTTCCATAAATATCTGGCAAGGACCAGAATTGAAGGTTACAGGGTAAACCAATGTTTTTCACTGACTTTCAATAAAGGGCTTGATTCCCAAAGCAGTGTTGGCAGAACTCTCTTACAGCAAGGATCTTGGGACTTTCCCAGTTTGCATGGTTAAGCACTATACCATGGCATGCATTCACTCATTCAATTGTCAGAGAGCAGATTTTAGTTTCTTGATCTCACCCAACTAAAGCAATTTTGGCAATGTTACTACACTACTTTTCATTATTGTTGCTTTATTTTGCAACGCAGGTCTTAGGTGTGTGGTCTAAGTATGCTGTTCTTCTGCATTTACCTTCTTC
This sequence comes from Heptranchias perlo, assembly GCF_035084215.1. Taxonomy (NCBI): domain Eukaryota; kingdom Metazoa; phylum Chordata; class Chondrichthyes; order Hexanchiformes; family Hexanchidae; genus Heptranchias; species Heptranchias perlo. The sequence continues at coordinate 42,572,600 of NC_090331.1, read as the reverse complement.
TAAACTGGCTGCACTGTGGGTCTTGCTATTTCGTGAATGCCCAGACTGGCTGCGCCAGTTTAGCCAGTCTGAATGTGAAAACTATTGGTGTCACAATGTCAGTGAAAAGTGGAGCAGTTGATGCCACAGTTGGGAATTACTGTGCACATGCATTATGATGTTACTATTAGTGAATGCACCATTGCTGGAACAGCACGTTTACTGAACCCAGTAAGACCAGCAGCAGTTAAAAATGGGTCTTAAAAAATTCACCTTATTTAGCTTTAAGGTGCAGTTTGCAGTACAAAACTGGCATATTTGGAGCCATTGGCATAAGATCAACACAAAAACAGCTTTAAATGCCATATTAAAGGAATGAATACCCAAGTAGAGAATGTGCCCAGTACCAAGCAGCTGTTAAATCGAACCACTGCTGTATTAAAAATAAAATCTGTGAATACAGTTCCCACCAATTACCCTGTCCCTGTTTATCCCGGACAGCCGCCTATATCGGGTAAATGATGCTGACCATTTATCATTACCGTAGGCGTCAATCACAAACGCGCCGCTTAAACAGATTTAAGCGAGCCGGTTATTTTGGGCAGTTCAAGCAGCTGTTTGGGGTCAACTTCCGTTCATCCCTGTTCATGCTGCAGCACTGTTTTCATGTACTTTGCTAAAAAAGGAATTTAGTTGAGTATCTTCTTTGGAGAACTTGAGATGTTCAGTTCAACTGTACTCAGCAGATATGTTTCCTTCTTTGAATCACCTTCTTATTAAATGTTGATTTCTGAGACATTCACAAACACAGCCACAGCGATTAAGGAACTTTGAAAATGATTAGCGGCTTTCAAGTCAAAGTTGCTTACAAGTGCCATGATATTCTTTGCTGGCCCATAGAGCTTGGCAATATTCTTTACACTTGTAATAACATCTTATTAAAAGTGGTGGCGCTGATATTTGGGAGCTCACTTGCCATAAAGTTTGTCAAATGTTAGATCAGCCATCGCATGTAGCGGGCAAATCGTGTTTGCACCAACACGCCCGCCATATGCAGTGGGGTTTGTATTCCAATTACAGGTACCTTAAAATTAAATTGAACAATATTATAACATACATCTTTTAGCTTATTCCCTTTGAGCTGAGAGCCAGCTGAAATATGTAGTACTGATAGCTGAAAAGTCCTGAAAGTTACTCAACCTTGTGCACCTCTCCAAATGATAATTTTTGTGTCATGGAGCAACAAAACATGAACAAATTTAATATATTATATAGCTTTGGTGAGCTACAACATTTAGTGTGTCCTTTGGAAAGAGATACTTGAATCAAAGAATTGGAGCTATGTAGAGCTGTGTTGCCAAATAATGTCCTTCATGAAATTCACTAATTAAGAGAGAGACTGACCCTGCTTCTTCACTGTATTTGGCGTTAACCAGTTCAAAATCTTCAACCCACCATAAAGAAAAGATTTCCGTCTATGTATGAAAGTTTAAACGTGAGAATCACTCATATGGATGCAAGTGCAGGCTTTTTAATCTAAGTTCTCAGTGTTGGCTCTAGAAAGAATACTAATGCACAAAAATTACACTTTTGAGTAACTTGTTAGACTTCTCGTTAATCTATCCTATTGGCAAATTGCTTATTTGTATTTCTTTGTGATGCAAGTCAGTTTGGCTCCTCTGGAGGAATTAATTGAGTTTTCTACATGAGCAAGCACTGCATGAGAAATTCTCTAAAAGCCCTTGAAGTGACTTTGCAGCCTTTTATAAGGCTTCAAAATGTGAATTATTCTGAAATCCTTAGCATTCCAATGCTGAAAACTTGAGGTAAAATGGTGGCGGAGAAGGCTAAGTTCAGTTTTTGTAATATAACAAATCACAGCAAATTATGAAAATACGGAAAAGAGATCAGCATGAAAAACAAGGCTTTTTGCTTGTGTCCATCTTTTATGTTCTGTATACAATACCACTTTTCAACAGGGCTGGAGCTCAAAAATAATCAGCCAAATGTGATTAAGCTCTGCAAATTACTTGTCTTACAGAATTTCCTTTGCAACTTTCAGCATGAGAACACTTTCATGGTCACTTTACATTTACAAAAATAAAGGCATTTTAACATCTAAAAACTGCAGCTGACGGTAAACACACTGTTTTCTTGCTATAGATCTCAGTCGGAAATATAAATTATTGAGCTTTTCTTGATCTGGCATCAGCAGACTCATTTTCTCATAGATCTTAAGAGCAGCTGCAGGATTTGCCTGCTGGGGAATAATGCCCGGTGGAAATGTAAACAGAGGTGAGCAGTGTAATGTGATTGGTGTAGAACCACTCTCAAACTGATGCTGTAATTTGAAAACACCTTAATATTGTGGAAGCCATTACAGAAAGAACAAAATATATCTATTTTACACAGAATTACAACACAGAAACAGGCCGTTTGGCCCAGCCAGTCAGTGTTGGTGTTCACCCTCCACATGAGCTGTAATCTTAACTCTGTTCTCATATCCATTTATTCTCCTTTCCTTCAACTACCCATCCAACCTATTCTTAAATGTTGGCATGGTCTCTGCTTCAATCATTAACTCTGGTAATGCATTCCACAGCCTCGGTGAAATTAAGTGAACAATATTAATATCTTATTACTTGCTGAAATTAACTGAAAAGTGTTCATATTTTATTACAGTTGTGAAGTGCTACCAAAGTGTTTCTAGTCCTTGATGTTTTTAGAAGCTGTTCAGCTGACTACAGGAAAATGCAGTACGCTGCAACTGAAAACCAGCTTCACAAGTAAATATTTTAAAAGAAACAGTAACCTGTAGCAAACTGCATTATCAGATTTCAATGATAAAAGACTCCATCCCTTTGCTGTGCCCTTACAGATTCAGAAATGTGGCTTTTTCAAATTATATTTTGTCTTTTCATTCGAAAAAGCATTTAAAAAATTGATTTTAGTAATTCAAGTGCTACCATTAAGTAAAAACATTTCTGGCCATTCCATTTAAATCAAGAAAACATTTTATTAATTTTTAAGGAACAAAAGCAAGCCTTTAATTTTTTACACCCAATTGTGGGAACATGAACGTATAAGGAATGTAAATTGTTTTACAACAGTTATAAACTCTCTGAAAGATAAATGCTCGCCTCCCTTTTTTCCAACTTTTTAAAAACATTATTTTCTCCTACTGTCTTTCTAGTGTGCCTGGACCACACACCATTCCCAAGCTGAGGAATTAGGCATGTGACCTGCTCATATCTTTGTCAACGTCACCACTCAATACAGCTGCCACAAAGTCTGTCAGAACGTACAGGGAAGATCTGCTTTTTCATTCTCCTTCCCCGTCTGTTAAGATGCAACTTGTTTCCATTCAGCATTTACTCCCGAGGGCATGGCTAAGATCAGGAGCTCACTGAGCAGATGTTTGTACAGAACGGCCCAAATATACACATTAAAATAATGCAAGAACCAGAGCACAGAATGCAAAACCAATCATTATAGGATCTGGTATGATAACACGGAGAAAAAACATCATCTTTTACAAAGTTAACACCCTGTATCTAATGCTTATTTAATTCCAAACAGAATACTAACAGTGAAGCTTAACACATCACTTCTCCTGCTTGTGATACAATTTTCCAATGTCCTTACTTGGAAATCTGTGCTTCCAGCATCAAAGTTTAAGCACAGAATTAACCAACACTTGTTAAACCAATGTCACTGGAACATAAATTAAGCTCGAAGAATTTGTGAGTGCCTGTTGGTAGCCTAGAACAAATTCCAAGGACATCTGTCTCCCCAGCAACCACTAAATACATTACACATCTGTCCTTATATCATTGTCTCCAGCTACATCTAGTTATTATGCCATCTAAAAAAGACTACTGCTATCTAACAGTAATGAATTTAAAGGCTGGAACTGTTGAGCCTTGGAACGCCTATCTATGTTAAAGAAGCAATATAAATGCAAGTTGTTGTTGTCGTGGCACTGACACTTACCCATCCTTTCAAATTCCTGATCAATCTCTACATTTGGGTGGTTTGGTTGCTTGTGTTGAATAATTTCCTCTAGTGATTCAAAGTTTTCACTTCATTTTGCCCGAATGACTTGTAGAACGGGAAATAATTTTCTCAAAGTCAGTTACTGTAAAAGCATTTCAGTCAGGCAACTGGACAATTTTTATACACTGGCCTCCTCACAGAAGTGAGCATTTATGAGCCAACACCAGACCAACAAGTATATAAAAACAAACAGTCCAGGATGAGCAAATTGGTCCCTACAGCTGGTCCCCATCTCACCCAGCTTAGCATCCAGCTGCATTTTGAAGACCCGTGAATGACTTCGACTCTATTACATCATCTGTCACATTATACCAAACATGTATCACACTTTCATTAAAAAAACTTTCTAATACCTGTTTTAAAATTACTTTTCACATTTAAATCTACGTCAATTGGACAAATACAAACTGATCAGAGAGAGCCAGCATAGATTTGTAAAGGGCAAGTCATGTCTAGCTAATCGAGTTGAATTTTTTGAGGAGGTTACTAACGTGTTAGATAACAGAGTGACTATGATGTTATTTATATGGACTTCCAGAAGACATTCTATCTAGTTCCACACAGGAAACTGTGAGCAAAAATGAACGCGCGTGGATTTGGAGGCAACCTACTGACATGGGTAGGGAATTGGTTAGGAAGTAGGAGACAGAGAGTAGGGATAATGGGTATGGTACTCCAATTGGCAGGTTGTGAATAGTAGTATATCCAAGGCCTCAGCTTTTCACTATGTTTATCAATGACTTAGTTGAAGGAATAGAGAGCCATATATTCAAGTTTGCTGATGATACGAAGTGAAGTGGCACGGTAAGTACTGTAGATGGGAGCAGAAAGTTGCAAAGGGAAATTGATAGATAAAGTGAATAGGAAAAACTGTGGCAGATGGGAGTTGAATGTGGGGTAGTGTGAGGTCACCAACTTTGGACCTAAGAAAGATAGATCAGAGTATTTTCTAAATGGTGAGAAGCTCGGAACCATGGAGGAGCAGAGAGATTAAGAGGGGAATTTTAACCCCCCCCCCCCCCCCCCGAGGACAGGTGAGAGAGGGGCGGGGTTAAAATTTCAAAAATTAGAAACTCGACTCCAACCCGCCTCCAACATTTTAATGGAGGCAGATTGGGGTGGGCGACTAACCTGCTCTTCAGAAGCGGGTCCGTAATTTTTATGAGGTTGTGTGCCTCAAATTTTACCACAGTTTTAAATTTAATGGCTGCGGGACGGATTTCTGAGGGCTCGGAAATCCCGGCAGCTGAAGGGAGGTGAGAACAGCTGGATCCAGCAGGTACATGCTGAGCCCGGCCCAGCAAAGCTAACCTGCTTCCCTTCCTGCCACCCGGCAACACCCCACCCACCACGATCGTACCCCCACCCGCGATATGCCTCCGTCCCTGTGATCTGATGCCGCCGCCTCACCCCCGACCTGGCGTCCACGATCTCTCTCCCGACCTGGCGTCCACGATCTCTCTCCCGACCTGGCGTCCACGATCTCTCCCCCAACCTGGCGTCCACGATCTCTCCCCCAACCTGGCGTCCACGATCTCTCCCCCAACCTGGCGTCCACGATCTCTCCCCCAACCTCCTCTCCGCTCTGCCTTGCGGCTGCGGCCTACCAGTGCAGACCTTCCCCCACAGCAGCCAGCCAGCCTCTCAATCTGGCTAGCTGCCGGTTGTGAAACCGAGAAAAAAATTTCAAATGAGGTCCTGCCGTTAAATTAGATTCCCGCCCCCCCCTCATAAGTACTGGGGTCTAAGGGTCCATGTACAGAAATCACTAAAAGCTAGTTGACAGGTACGAAAAATAATTGAAAAAGCTAATGGAATGTTAGCCTTCAACTCAAGGAGGGTGAAAGTTATGCTACAGTTGTATAGAGCTCTGGGTTAGACCGCATTTGGCGTACTGCGTTCAGTTCTGGGCACCGCAGTTCAGGAAGGATATAGGGGCCTTGGAGGGGGTGCACGCAGATTCACCAGAATGATACTGGGGCTAAAAGGGTTAAATTATGAGGACAGGTTGCATAGACCAGGCTTGTATCCACTTGAGTATAGAAGACTAAGGGGTGTTCTAATTTAAGATGACTAAAGGATTTGATAGGGTAGAAAGAGATAATCTATTTCCTCTGGTGAGGGAGCCCAGAACAAGGGGGCATAACCTTCAAATTAGAGCTAGGCAATTCAGGGGTTATGTCAGAATGCACTTCTTTACATAAAGGGTAGTAGAAATCTGAAACGCTCCCCCGCAAAAAGCTGTTGAGGCTAGATGAATTGAAAAATTGATAGATTTTTGTTAGATATGGGTACTAAGAGATACAGAACCAAAGGGAGTAAATGGAGTTGAGATACAGATCAGCCATGATCTAATTGAATGGCAGAACGAGTTTGAGGGGCTGAATGGCCTACTCTTGTTCCTATGTTCATCTGTCCTACTCGCCTAACTTATTTTGAAGTAATAATCTAGGTTACCTGTTCTATCTATTTTAGCATTTAAATGTTTTATATTCCTTGATGAGGTTTCCTTTTAACCTAGTCAATTTTAAATTGTGGAGCTCAAACTTCTTTAATCTTTTTTCATAGCTCATACCTTGCTGCTCTGTATCTCAATGCATCCAGTGTATCAGTCGACACACCACACACAGCTGAACCATCTAGTATCCATGTAGTAAAGGACAGGATTTATATCAAACTTTGTTATTTTGGTCTTGCAAAAACATTCTTTTCGTTCCATTGCTGATTAAAAAAAATATTTGTCCTACAAATTGAGGCTGATGCATGAAATTCTTGCGGCTAACCTATGTCTGTCACACTCCAGACATCACACTTTAGTGTCAGACTTTGTTACGGATGCGAAACAACTTTAAGATAAAGAGTGTCATTTTCTGCTGAGTTCTTCTGACCTGGATCCTAAAATGTACAAGAGGCTAGAATTGTCCTCCTCTATTTTACCTCAACTTCAAAAGTTTACAAGCAGCTGCAATTATGTGGATGTTTCTATTTAGACCAGTTCCTCACAGAGAATACTTGAGCAGTGGCCTTAAAGTGGGGTCAGGCTAGATTAAACACAGCTCCATCTTAGCATTTAATTTTCACCACCATTCTCTAAACTAACTGCATGGGAGATCTGTTAGTTTATATAAAATTGCCTAATTTGTGTTAAGTGGATAGCTTCATAGTGCCAATAAATTTGAGTAAATTTTGGGCAATGTAGCCACTATCCTAGACAAAGTTTTTGCTCTGGATGGGCAGTAACTCAGTTTCCAGACACTTTTGTGAATGCCATAAATGGTGATAAGCATACAGAAAGCAATACTGATGACACCCTTTTTCTTTTAGATAAACAGGAATTTCACATTGTCCCTAGCTTTAACCATATTGACCAACCACTATGATCAGAAATCTCCATTTAAGTGCTCCATTCTCAGTAGACAAAAAACATTACAGAAGCAACAGGTATTACAATTTGAACAGATTTTACGATTGAGCTTGTCATTATTTGGAGTAATGCAAAGGTGAATGAATGAACCACATATAATTCAAATGTGTTATGAAGTTTTATTTTTTAATCATAAGAAACCATTAATTTTTTTTCTATATTGTTGTAATTTGGAATTACTTCAAATAGGAAGCTGAAATGTATAATTTGGTTTAAGGTTCAAAAACAGATGAATACACAAACACAAAATATTAGTAATTTAAATAAGGCAAAAATGATCTGCCGCTAGAAAATATACCTGGGTTCAAATAATCTTAAACAATCACATTTATTTTAATTCCTAAGTCTTTACCTTTGCCATCTGGGCTTGGACACCATTGCCCTTTAAGGCAGCCACTGCCTTCTGAGCAGCAGCTGGACTGTCAAAATCCACAAAGCCATAACCTGAAATGCAACATCAGAGAGCACAATTACTACTTAACCAAAGCAAAACGAGTTCATTAAAAATAAATGAAACACCTGCATTATTTCCTCTTCAACAGTCAGTTAACGTATGCACCCATTGCTATGAACAGTGTTCTCCAGCAGGCATATCAAAAAGATGACTGGAATATCAGGAATTAAGTTTTAACAGTAAAGGAAATAGTTATCAGATAATCTTGTTGAATCGATTCTGGCTTTGTGCAGTGTTAAACTGCTATATTTGTGGTCTGCTATTATTCTAATATCAAAGAAAACATAGGGAAAATGACGCAAACCACTTTGAAGTGCACACATGACCATGCATTCATCTCTATTTTATGAGAGATCTTGTACAACACAAGATCTACTCAATTATGCTGCTTAAAGTTCTTATTTAGATGTAGGTTGCTAAATAGATCATATACCAAAATTACACTCTGCTAAACTCAGTTACTACAGTATCTTAGAACTCATGTCTACCTCTTTTCCTGTTTTGACGAAATCTAGTAGAAATGCTTCACAGTATAATTAAACAAGCACTAATAAATTGGAGCATGGTGATCATATTGTTGATGTCACATTTTTGTGGTTAAGGTTAGCAAAACCCTCCAATTTACAGTTTTTCTAAATGTGCAATGAACTCAGACATTTATCAGTTGGCCTGTGTAGTGGAACATCTTATCGTGAGGATAGGGATACTGCTAGAGAAGGCAGGGAGCTGATTTCAACTGCACTCATCTCTGGCATCAGGAGTTGCCTCTGATTAGAAGGAACTTCAATACAACATCAAAATTGTGCATAAACATAGAATCATAGAATGATGCAGCACAGGAGGCCATTCAGCCCATCGTGCCTGTGCCAGCTCTTTGGAAGAGCTATCCAATTAGTCTCACTCCCCTGCTCTTTCCACTTCAAGTATTTATCCAATTCCCTTTTGAAAATTACAATTGAATCTGCTTCCACCACCTTTTCAGGCAGTGCATTCCAGATCATAACAGCTTGCAGCATAAATTTTTTTTCCTCATGTCGCCTCTGGTTCTTTTGCCAATTACCTTAAATCTGTGTTGTCTGTTTACCGATCCTTCTGCCAGTGCAAACAGTTTCTCCTTATTTACTCTGTCAGAACCGTTCATGATTTTGAACACTTCTATCAAATCTCCTCTTAATCTTCTCTGCTCCAAGGAGATCAACCCCAGTTCCTCTAGACTCTCCACATAACCGAATTCTTTCATCCCTGGTACCATTCTAGTAAATCTCTTCTGCACTCTCTCCAAAGCCTTGACATCCTTCCTGAAGTGCGGGGCCCAGAATTGGTCATAATGCTCCAGCTGGGGCCTAACCAGTGTTTTATAAAGGTTTAGCATAACATCCTTGCTTTTGTACCCTTTGCCTCTATTTATAAAGCCAAGGATCGCACATGCCTTTTTAACAGCCTTCTCAACTTTTCCTGCCACCTTCAAAGACATGTGTACGTACAACCCCAGGTCTCTCTGTTCCTGCAACCCCTTTAAAATTGTATCATTCAGCTTATATTGCCTCTCCTCATTCTTCCTACCAAAATGAACCACTTCTTTGTGTTAAGTTTCATTTGCTACGTGTCTGCCCATTTCACCAGTCTGTCTATGTCCTCCTGAAGACTGTTACTATCCTCCCCACTGTTTACTACATTTCTGAATATCATGTCATCTGCAAACTTTGAAATTATGCCCTGTACACCCAAGTCCAGGTCATTAATATGTATCAAAAAGAGCAGTGGTCCCAACACCGACCCCTGGGAGAGACCACAGCACACTGCCCTCCAGTCTGAAAAACAACTGTTCACCACTACTCTGCTGTCTGTCTCTTAGCCAATTTCGTATTCAGACACTGCCTCTTTAATCCCAATATACAAAATGAAATGGACACAAATAAACTAGTAATCTGTTGGGAGATATGATGCATGGCTGTGATCACACCTGGATAAACGCATTTCAGAGCAGATGAATGCTGGGATTTTCCCTTGACATTTGGATTTTCTAATTTGCATGCAGTGTCACAAGTTGGAAGTGCTACCTAATGATTCCGCAGCCTTCTTTTTCACTGTAAAGCTCAACAATCCATGAATGGATTTCTTTTGCCACACAACAACAAAAAAAAAGACCCGGAGAGAGGATTTAAAACAGTGAGAGGAATCTGAGTGGCGGCAGCACTGAAACAAATGGAGCGAAGAATTTGAAAAGTGACATCATAGCTGATGTAGGGGAAGGGAACGGCGGAACTCGAGGAATAAAAACTAAGTGCTCAATTATTTATTCACGCTTTAATATTTAACTATATAGTAGATTAAAGGGCTATTAACTTTAAAAAAATACATAAGAGACAAGGACATCAGCTATAAATAAGTAAATAATTAAATAAAACCAGTAGGCGCAATAGGCTTAATATGCAAAACTGAGCAATCAAAGTAACAAACAGAAATCACATTAAATTCATCTGTTAATCATAATTTACTACTAAAGGTCAGTTAGCACAAGAAATAGATAAATAGATATATAAATTAAATATTGACAGTAGTTTGTGCTGCCATAGAAGCTGTCAGAGCTGTCATTACAGGCTCCATCTTGGTGGGTTCCACCATGGTATTGATGGAGCTAGTCACTTGGTCCATCTTGGACAGAATGGTCTCCATGCTCGGTGCAAAGCCTTGAGACAAGTTGGAGCTGGACTCCTTCATGCTCCGTGACATTGTGCAAGCTCTCTGGCAGGCTGCCGAATGCACCTGGCTTTCCCTGGTAGATGCCCATCAGCCTTCTTCAGTAGCCTGGGCCCTCAAAGTCTGCATCCGAACCAGTATTCGATCTCGCCCTCCGGCGAGCTGGCACCTGTGGCATCCTATCCTCCTACCTTGGATCCTGCACACTTGCACCCAGTAAGTCACCACTAGTAGATATCTTCTCTAACCTAGCTTCTAAAGTCCACGTGGTGTCAGTATCTGAGCTGGTGCTTGCGAGAGTCAGATCAAGTGACAGTGCATCTTCTAGAAGGCTGCGCTCCTCCTCCTCCATTGGCTGAGGGGCGTCGACTTTCTTGGCAGCTGAAATGAAATAGAAGGACGAGGGTTAGCTTGTGGTGTGAAGGACAGTAGAGAGAAAGAAGTCGGTGTTGAAAGCATTTGCACCTTGTAATGCAGTGTGTGGGGTGAAGAAGAACTCAGAAGAGACAAAGAGGATTAGGTACGAAGAAACCCTGCACAATGTCTCATCTTGTATGACATCTCCCCCAGAGTTACCAACTGCCACGGCCTCCATTCTGGCCCTTCCCATGATGGCCAGCATGCTCTGTATAAGGAGGGGAGAGGGTGTGCAAGCAATCTCTTCCTCCTCCGGTGGCAGCTTTTTGCCTGGTGTTGTGTAAGACCTTCTCCTACAAGAAAGAGAGGAGTGTGTTAGTTAGAGTCTTGAGGTATTTGGAGTGTGTGGCTGTCGTGGTGAACAGCTGACATGGTGGAATAGTGTGTTAGCATGAGGAAAAGGAGGTTTAGTGAAGTGTGATGCAGAGATTGTAGGAGAGTGAAGGGTAGTGGAGGAGGGGAGTCTTGAGTGCTGTCAGTATTGTAATTAACCCATCTACAAGTGGAAGGGGGAGAGGGAAGAAATCAAAAATTGGCGACCTATCTCACTACTTAACGTGGACTACAAAATCCTGTCCAAGCTCATCGCCAATCGGGTCAAGTCAGCCCTGGAGGTGGTGATCCACCCCGATCAGACCTGCGCTGTACCCGGCAGGAAGATCTCTGGCGCTACTCAGGGATATGATTGCCTACGTACAGAACAGGGGGGTGAACACCTGACTGATCAGCCTGGACCAGGAGAAGGCCTTTGACAGAATATCCCAAACGTACATGATGGACGTGCTCTCCAAAAAGGAGTTTGGGGAGGGAATCCGCAATTGGATCCAAATGCTCTACACAGATATTAGTAGCGCCGTTTCAATCAACGGGTGGGAATCAGAAAGCTTTCCGATCAAATCTGAAGTCAGGCAGGGCTGTCCTCTCTCCTCTGTCTTGTTCGTGTGCTGCATCGAACCCTTTGCTGAGTCCATCAGGAGGGATGCAAGCATAGGAGGGGTGATGATCCCAGGCAGCGGAGGCACTCAGGTCAAGGCCTCCCTGTACATGGACGACGTCGCCGTCTTTTGCTCGGATCAGCTGTCGGTCCGCAGATTGATGAGCATCTGCGACCAGTTTGAACTGGCCACGGGGGCCAGGGTAAATCGTACCAAGAGCGAGGCCATGTTCTTTGGGAACTGGATCGACCGATCCTTTGTCCCCTTCACCATCAGGTCGGATTACCTGAAGGTGCTGGGGATCTGGTTCGGGGGGGCTGGGGCGTGCACCAAAAACTGGAAGGAGCGTGTTGCCAAGGTCAAGCAGAAACTGGGACTGTGGGATCGACGATCCCTCTCGATCGTGGGCAAGAACCTGGTCATCAGGTGCGAGGTGCTCTCGGTGTTGCTGTACGTGGCGCAGGTCTGGTCCACACCTCGCTCCTGCGCCGCGACAGTCACTCGAGCCGTTTTCCACTTTATCTGGAGATCAAAAATGGACTGTGTCCGCAGGGTCACGATGTACAAATCTCCAGAGAAAGGGGGGTAAGGCGTGCCCAACGTGGCCCTCATCCTGATGGCCACCTTTGTGTGCGGCTGCATCAAGCTGTGCGTAGACCCTCGGTACACAAACACAAAGTGTCACTACGTGCTGAGGTTCTATCTGTCCCCAGTGTTGAGAAGGATCAGCCTGGCCAAGCTGCCACGGAACGCTCCGACAAGTTGGACAGTTCCGCCCCACCTGTCCTTCGTCGAAAAGTTTATGCAAAAAAACTCCTTTGACCACAAGGCGATCAGCAAGTGGTCCGCACGTAACATCCTCGAGACCCTGAGGGAAAAGGAGAGGGTGGATCCTGTCGGTTGTTTCCCTGAGCAGACTGTCGATGTCATTTGGCAGAACGCCTCATCGCCAGAGCTTCCAAACAAGCACCAAGACCTCGCTTGGCTGGGGGTGAGAAGGGCCCTTCCTGTCAGATCCTTCATGCACTCACGAAGTCTCAGCGCCACCGTGCGCTGTCCCTGAGGAGGCTGCGGTGGAGACGAGACCGTCACCCACCTCCTTCTGGAATGTGCCTTTGCGAAGAAGGTCTAGAGAGAGATGCAGTGGTATCTGTCCAGGTTCGTCCCGAGCTGTTCCATAACACAGGACTCTGCTCTACAGGCTGTTCCCGGGGACACACACCGAGATGGACATCAACTGCTGCTGGAAGACCATCAACTCGGTGAAAGACACCCTTTGGTCTGCCTGAAACTTGCTGGTCTTCCAGTGCAAGAAGCTGTCCTCGACAGAGTGTTGCAGACTGACATATTCCAAGGTCCAGGACTACGTGCTCAGGGACGCACTGAGGCTGGGTGCGGCTGCCGCAAAGGCTCTGTGGGGAAAGGCAACCATTTAGAGCCTTCCCGCCAGTGTATACCGAGGGGCTGCAGTCAGGGAAAAAACCCTCGGGCAGAATGTAAAATTCAAATTGATGTAATGTACCTGTAATGAATCTGTAATCAATAATCTGTATTGAGTATAATGCAATGAGGCACCCTAGACTGTCATGAACTGTAATTATGTACAATGTGTTCATTGAACTGTACTTGATGTAATCTGCAAATTGTATAATCTGTATTGTGTACGTTTGGAATGTGATATGACAACTGTATTATATGTATTGCTGCAAACTTTATGAATAAAGTATATATTTTTTAAAAAAAATTAACGAGGCTGTAAGTGGTACAGCTGTGATTAGAAAGTACGAGAGCAGTCTTCTTACCTTTACAACTCTAGATCATTGAATGTTTTATGGAAATGCAGACATGTCATGGGTGCAATACTCCTGGCATTGACATACAGCAATTTCTTCCCACTGTATACGAGGATCCCTGGAAGGGGTGGCGAGGGGGAGAAGATGTCCCTCCAGTTCTCCACCAAGGTCTCCAGTACAGCAACGGAAAATTGGAGAACCTTGGTGTCTGCTCGCTCCCTCCTTCAGGAATTTGTTCAGCGTGTTCTTCCTGGGTGCCTTCAGCTAGAATGCACGTCCCCTTTAAGGATACAGACAGGCTGGAGGAATGAGCGGACACATGGCAGATGAAATTTAACGCAGAAAAATGCGAAGTGATACATTTCGGTAGGAAGAACGAGGATAGGCGATATAAACTAGAGGGCACAACTCTAAAAGGGGTACAGGGATAGAGAAATCTGGGGATATATGTGCACAAATCATTGAAAGTGGCAAGGCAGGTTGAGAAAGCGGTTAAAAAAGCATACGACATATTGGGCTTTATAAATAGAGGCATAGAGTACAAAAGTATGGAAGTCATGATAAACCTTTATAAAACACTGGTTCGGCCACAACTGGAGTATTGTGTCCAGTTCTGGGCACTGCACTTCAGGAAAGATGTGAAGGCCTTCGAGAGGGTGCAGAGGAGATTTACTAAAATGATTCCAGGGATGAAGGACTTTAGTTACGTGGATAGGCTGGAGAAGCTTGGCTTGTTCTCCTTGGAACAGAGACGGTTGCGAGGAAATTTGATAGAGGTTTTCAAAATCATGAAGGGTCTAGACAGAGTAGATAGAGAGAAACTGTTCCCATTGGCAGAGCGGTCAAGGACCAGAGGACATAGATTTAAGGTGATTGGCAAAAGAACCAAAGGTGACGTGAGGAAAAACTTTTTTACACAGCGAGCGATTAGGATCTGGAACGCACTGCCCGAGGGGATGGTGGAGGTAGATTCAATCATGGCCTTCAAAAGGAAACTGGATAAGTACTTGAAAGGAAAAAATTTTCAGGGCTAAGGGGAAAGTCGGGGGAGTGGGACTAGCTGGATTGCTCTTGCATAGAGCCGGCGCAGACTCGATGGGCTGAATGGCCTCCTTCCGTGCTGTAACCTTTCTATGAATGGCTGCTCATTTCATGCTTGTCTACCAGGAGGACTTTCCAGACTCCACAATACTGACCGTGCAACTACTAAATGACTAAAGCATGTATGGTGTCTACCTAAGCCCTTTGACATTTTTGAATTATAGTTCAACTCCCTACTTTACTGTATGTATTTTGATTTTTTTCCCAATCTTTATTGTATCACTTATGAATTCGCAAATAATAATGGGCCTCCTTCCCTAAAAGCTGGTTCTCCTTTGCTGGATTAGACAATAACACCTCAATTGAAGAATGTGTATAATTGTGAGCTCGGTCACCTGAAGAAATACCAGCCTAAAAGATTGCATTGAGCCACATGGATATTGACACAAAATTGCTCACTTGATCCTTTCAGTTGCTGCAACAGCACTAGACCCCGCCCCCCACTACCCAGAGTTAGACAGTCTGTAGTAGGCACCATGAACATATAATTAAAGTTCACTGAGAAAAAAAAAACAGTTCTAATGCATTTTCAGTAATAATACCACCGATGAGGAAAATCCAGCCCTTGCATCAGAAGAGGCTTTTGGACATAATAGAAAAAGGCAGCAGGCATTGTCACCCTCACAGAATCAATACAATGTTGAATAAGGTTGCCTTTTGAGTTCTCAATTACCCTCCAGTTAACAAATGCATGTTATTTGCAGCTGGTCACATCTTCTAGTATCAATGGCTGTTTTTTTTTATTCATTCATGGGCTGTGGGTGTCGCTGGCAAGGCCAGCATTTATTGCCCATCCCTAATTGCCCTTGAGAAGGTGGTGGCGAGCTGCCTTCTTGAATCGCTGCAGTCAGTGTGGTGAAGGTACTCCCACAGTGCTGTTAAGTTGGGAGTTCCAGGATTTTGTCCCAGCGATGAAGGAATGGCAATATATTTCCAAGTCAGGATGGTGTGTGACTTGGAGGGGAACGTGCAGGTGGTGCCTGATGCCCTTGTCCTTCTAGGTGGTAGAGGTCACCGGTTTGGGAGGTGCTGTCGAAGAAGCCTTGGCGAGTTGCTGCAGTGCGTCATGTAGATGGTATACACTGCTTACATGCTTAATAACAATGATAAATAATAAATCACATAAATTACACTGTTATTTGACTTTTTCTTCTAGCACAATTGGGCTAGAATGGCATATGCAGTAGTTCAGGGTTCTGGAGGTTTTCAGGACGGAAATATGCATCCTTATTATAGCTACTTTGACTTATTCCACTTTGTCAATTAGGAAAACAACTAAGGATTCTCCTTTGAATTTCAAAGTATTGCCACCTATTCTTTGACCTAGAGGTCATCAGTAAAAAATGTTATCAGTATTTCAACTATAAGAGGGCAGTCAGAGAAGAGGCAAAAACTATAAAAGATGCAAATAGGCTCAAAACTGAAGATAAACACACAATAGTAAATTTTCTGAATAAACGGCATCTAGGGTGCTGAGTGAGATTTGGGAAGAGGCTTTATGAAGCATTGACAATCATTACGAAGGACTCAATGGAAATTGGGAAGGTACTGATAGATTGGAAACCATCCAATGTAATGCCTTTATTCAAAAAGGTGACAAAACAGACAAAGCCAACTACAGACCTATTAGTTTTACATCCATTCTATATAAAATAATTGAAGTGATTACATCGAGCTACATCCAATCTACAGCACAGAAACTGGCCGTTTAGATCAAATGGTCCATGCCCTCGTTTATGCTCCACATGAGCCTCCTCCCTCCCCACTTCATCTAATCAACATACCTTTCTCCCTCGAATGCTTATCTAGCTTCCTTCCACATAGGACTATGATATAGTGGCTCAAAGAAGGGGAGGACAGGGGACTTAATGTTCCTGACTATATGATATTCAGGAAAGATAGGGAAGGAAAAAAGGAGGGGGATGGCAGTATTGATCCAAGAAATTAATATAGCACTGGAAAGGGATGATGTAGTTGAGGAATCAACGACAGAATCTATTTGGTTAGAATTAAGGGACAATAGAGGAGCTATTACGCTACTGGGTGTATACTATGGGCCACCAAATAGTGGGAAGGAAATAGAGGAGCAAATTTGCAGGCAAATTACAGAACGATGCAAGAACTATATAGTTATGCTAATGCGAGACTTCAATTATCCCAATATAGACTTGGATAGTAACAGTGTAAAGGGAAAAGTATAGGAGGAATTCCTGAAATGTGTACAAGAGAACTTTTTGATCAGTGTGTTTCCAGACCAACGAGGAAGGAAGCAGTGCTGGATTTAGTTCTGGGGAATGAAATGGGGCAAGTGGAGCATGTTTCAGCAGGGGAGCAATTGGGGAACAGTGATCATAATATCATCAGGTTTGGAATAGTTATGGAAAAAGACAAGGAACAATCAAGCGTAAAAATACTTAACTGGAGGAGGAGTAATTTCAGTGAGTTAAAAGGGGATCTTGCCCAGGTGGATTGGAATCAAAAATTGGTAGGCAAAACTGTTCTTGAACAATGGGAGGCCCTCAATGAGGAAATGGTTCGGGTACAGACTAGACACATATCCACGAGGGGGAAAGGAATGGCATCCAAAGCTAGAGCTCCCTGGATGACTAAAGATATAGAGATTAAAATGAAACAGGCTTATGACAAATGTAAGGTTCATAGTACAGGAGAGAACCAAGCTGAATACAGAAAGTACAGAGGAGATCTAAAAAAGGAAATGAGAGGCAAAGAGAGAATATGAGAATAGGTTAGCAGCTAATATAAAAGGGAACCTAAAATTCTTTTATAAAGATATAAATAGTAAAAGGGTAGTCGAAGTAAGGGTGGGACCGAATGGGGACAAAAAAAGATCTTTTGTGGAGGCAGAGGGTATGGCTGAGGTACTAAAAGAATACTGAGGTATTAAAAGAATACTGTGCATCGGTCATCACTAGAGAAGAGGTGTTGCCAACATAGCAGTAAATGAGGAAGTGGTAGCGATATTGGATAGGATTAAAATATATATAGAGGAGGTACTTAAAAGTAGCAGTACTCAAAGTAGAAAAGCCACCCAGTCCAGATGGGATGCATTCTAGGTTACTGAAGGAAGTAAGGGTGGAAATTGCAGAGGCTCTGACCACAATTTTCCAATCCTCTTTAGATATGGGGGTGGTACCAGAGGACTGGAGGATTGCAAATGTTACACCCTATTCAAAATGGGGGAAGAGGGATAAACCCAGCAATTACAGGCCAGTCAGCCTAACGTCAGTGGTGGGGAAACCTTTAGAGACAATAATCCGGGACAAAATTAATTGGCACTTGGAAAAGTATGGGCTGATAAATGAAAGTCAGCATTTGTTTAAGGAAAGTTGTGTTTGACGAACTTGATTGAATTCTTTGATGAAGTAATGGAGAAAGCTGATGAGGGTAGAGCGGTTGATGTTGTGTACATGGACTTTCAAAAGGCATTTGGTAAAGTACCACATAATAGACTTGTTGGCAAAATTAAAGCTCATGTAATTAAAGGGACAGTGGCAGCGTGGATACAAAATTAACTAAGGGACAGAAAACAGAGAGTAGTGGTGAATGGTTGTTTTTCAGACTGGAGGGAAGTATACAATGGTGTTCCCCAGGGTATTAGGACCACGGCTCTTCTTGATATATATTAGTGACCTGGACTTGGGTATACAGGGTATAAGTTCAAAGTTTGGAGATAACACAAAACTCAGAAATGTAGTAAACAAGGTGAAAGACTGTAACAGACTTCAGGAGGACAGACAGACTGGTGAAATAGGCACACACACGGCAGATGAAAATTAACACAGAGAAGTGTGAAATGATACATTTTGGTAGGAAGAATGAGGAAAGGCAATATAAACGAAATGATACAAGTTTAAAGGGGCTACAGGAACAGAGAGGCCTGGGGGTGTATGTGCACAAATCTTTGATGGAGGCAGGGCAAATTGAGAAGGCTGTTAAAAAGGCATATGGGATCCTTGGCTTTATTAACAGAGGCATGGAATACTAAAGCAAAGAAGTCATGCTAAACCTTTATAAAACACTGGTTAGGCCTCAGCTGGAGTATTGTGTTCAATTCTGGGCACCACACTTCAGGAAGGATGTCAAGGTCTTAGACAGGGTGCAGAAGAGATTTACTAGAATGGTAACAAGAATGAGGGACTTCAGTTATGTGGAGAGATTGAAGAAGTTGGGGTTGTTCTCCTTCGAACAGAGAAGGTTAAGAGGAGAGTTGATAGATTGGCAAAAAAGAGGCGACATGAGGAAACATTTCTTTTCGCAACTGGTTGTTATAACCTGGAATTAACTGCCTGAAAAGGTGGAGGAAGCAGATTCAATAGTAACTTTCAAAAGGGAACTGGATGAATATTTGAAAGGAAAAAATTTACAAGGCTATAAAGGAGCGAATTGGGACTAATTGGATAGCTCTTTCAAAGAGCCGGCACAGGCACGATGGAACAAATCTAAGCTGGCCAATTGCTGCCCGATCAGTTGACTCTCAATCATCAGAGAAGTAATGAAAAATGTCATCGACAGTGCGATCAAGCGGCACTTGCTCACTGACGTGCAGTTTGGGTTCGACCAGGACCACTCGGCTCCAGACCTCATTACAGCCTTGGTCCAAACATGGACAAAAGAGCTGAATTCCAGAGGTGAGATGAGTTTGATTGTCCTTGACATCAAGGCAGCATTTCACTGAGTGTGGCATCAAGGAGCCCTAGTAAAATTGAAGTCAATGGGAATCAGGGGGAAAATTCTCCAGTGGCTGGAGTCATACCTAGCACAAAGGAAGATGGTAGTGGTTGTTGGAGGCCAATCATTTCAGCCCCAGGACATCACTGCAAGAGTTCCTCAGGGTAGTGTTCCAGGCCCAACTATCTTCAGCTGCTTCATCAATGACCTTCTCTCCATCATAAGGTCAGAAGTGGAGATGTATGCTGATGATTGCACAGTGTTCAGCTCCATTTGCAACCCCTCAGATAATGAAGCAGTCCGTGCCTGCATGCAGCAAGACCTGGACAACATACAGGCTTAGGCTGATAAGTGGCAACTAACATTCATGACAGAGAAGTGCCAGGCAATGACCATCTCCAACAAGAGACAGTCTAACCAACTTCCTTTGACATTCAATGGCATTACCATCGCCAAATCCCCCACCATCAATATCCTGGGGGTTACCGTTGATCAGAAATTTAACTGGACCAGCCACATAAATATTGTGGCTACAACAGCAGGTTAGAGGCTGGGTATTCTGTGGCGAGTGACTCACCTCCTGACTCCCCAAAGCCTTTCCACCATCTGTAAGGCAGAAGTCAGGAGTGTGACGGAATGCTCTCCACTTGCCTGGATGAGTGCAGCTCCAACAACACTCAAGAAGCTCAACAACATCCAGGACAAAGCAGCCTGCTTGAATGGCACCCCATCCACTACCATAAACATTCACTCCCTCCACCACCAGTGCACCGTAGCTGCAGTCTGTACCATCTACAAGATACACTGCAGCAACTTGCCAAGGCTTCTTCGACAGCACCTCCCAAACCCGCAACCTCAACCACCTAGAAGGACAAGGACAGCAGGTGCATGGGAACACCACCACCTGCACGTTCCCCTCCAAGTCACACACCATCCTGACTTGGAAATATATCGCCATTCCTTCATCGTCGCTGGGTCAAATCTTGGAACTCCCTACCTAGCAGCACTGTGGGAGAACCTTCACTACACGGACTGCAGTGGTTCAAACTATAATGGTATAATTGACCTGTACGCTATTGTAGAATGAACTTTGCTGCATTGTGTTTCCTCTGAGCTGACACTCCTGACCACCATCTTCAGAATGTTTTCGCTGGCACATTTAAGTGCAGTACTGTATAAGCAGAACTACACTTGATTTTTAGTGGGAATAACAGGGTTATACAAGAACTGGAATCAGGCATCCTTTTAACAAAAATTTTGTCTGGTTATGAAGTGCTTCATGACACCAAATTTTCCAATCTTTTATATACAAGAACATATTGGTATATGAAGGCCAAATATTTAGACTAGAATGCATGTTTTAAGTACTGTGTTTTCAAGCTGTATTAATACAGAGGTACTTGCATGCTATAAACACTTAGATGCTTGATTTGTCTTGAGGGGGTTTTTACAAGGGATCAGGCAAAAAATTATAGAAAAATCACACAGCTTAAGTTAAAGCAATGTGCCCAAAATCGGAAAGATGGATTAACTGAATGTACTTGGGAGTCCTTTGAATTTCAATCATATATAAAGGGTTGAGTTTTTCTAAGTATAAAGCAAGAAAAGTAAAAATACCTGGGGCTGATGGGCATTTTATTGATAGTTTGCTCGTATCAAAAACTTCCAGCAGATAAAAAATATTACCATGCATGTTATAGCACTCCAGGTTAATGTAATCTATAAATTTTCCAGCTTTTAAAATTTGTAAAATAAATTGCAAGTGATGAGAGCTTTAATAGGTACAGTTTATGTCACTTTTATATCAATTTTCTTTTTTGTTCCATTTTCATTTGTTCAACTTTTCTGAATATTTTCGATCATAAGAATACAACTTGGCTCAGATAGATTAGTAATTGTATTATTAATTAGTTAGATTTTACTGGTTTGAAGTGTTTAAATGACCTAGAAAGGTACAAAACAACAAGAAATTTGAAGATGCAAAATATATAATCAAATGGTGCTTAAGGACTATTTATTATAATTGAGAGAACTAATTCAGAGAATGCGCAAACCTTTCAGATTCAGATTGCAGGCAAATAGCCTGCCAACAGCATTTCTGATTCTGTTAAGGCAAGGGCAAAGAGCTGTATTATAATTACATTACCATTTCAGCCAGTGTGTTTAAGTGTTAGCTAAAATTGTGTGCATCAGCTTCAGAAAAGACAATATAGCAATCTTGGCACCGCAATGCACATGGGTCATCTGCCAGTTCTGATGGGTAGCTTGCTATTTTTTACCTAAGATGGAACTCTGCAGAGCAGTTTCTTATATTTCCAAGACATAAATCTAAGAAATAATAAATAAAAAGAGAAAATGCTGGAAATACTCAGCAAGTCAGGCAGCAGCTGTGGAGAAAGAAACAGAGTTAACATTTCAAGTCGATGACCTTTCGTCAGAACTGGAAGAAGTTGAAGATTAAACGGTTTTTAAGCAAGTACAGAACCAGGGAAGGTGGGGGAGAGGAAGGGAAGGGGAGGAAACAACAACAGGGAAGATCTGACAGGATGGAGAGCAGGAGTGATTAAATGACAAAAGGGATGATAGTGTAAGGCAAGGAGGGTGGTAATGCGACAAGTAAAGAAACAAAAGATGGGTCAAGAGGAGCTGTAAATGGTAACATCAGAACCATTACCAGCACTTGCAGTGGTTATGATCTGAAGTTATTGAAATTCCAACAAAGGAGAAAGGTGGGGCAAATAAAGCCAGAGCTCCCTGGATGACAAAGGAAATGCAGAGTAAGATGAAGTGGAAAAAAACGGCATATGACAGGGGTCAGGTTGATAACACAAGCGCCAACCAGAGAGAATATAGAAAGTTCAGAGGAGAAGTGAAAAAGGAAATAAGAGAAGCAAAGAGAGAGTATGAGAATAGACTACTGGACAACATAAAAGGGAATCCAAAAATCATCTACAGACATGTTAACAGTAAACGTGTAGTAAGAGGAGGGATGGGGACGATTAGGGACCATAAAGGAGATCTACTCATGGAGGCAGTGGGTATGGCTGAGGTACAAAATGCATTGGTCTTTACCAAGGAAGATGCTGCCAGAGTCTCGGTAAAGGAAGATATAGTTAAGATACTGGATGAGCTAAAAATTGAGAAAGAGGTACGAGAAAGGCTTGCTGTACTTAAAATAGGTAAGTCACCTGGTCTGGCTGGGATGCGCCCAAGGATGCTGAGGGAAGTAAGGGGAGAAACTGCGGAGGTACTGGCCATAATCTTCCGGACATCCTTAGATACAGGGGTGGTACCAGAGGACTGGAGAATTGCAAATGTTACACTCTTGTTCAAAAAATGGTTTAAAGATAAACCCAGCAACTATAGGCCAGTCAGTTTAACCTCAGTGGTGGGGAAACTTTTGGAAACGATAATCCGGGACAGAATTAACAGTCACTTGGATGATTGTGGATTGATTAGGGAAAGCCAGCACGGATTTGTTAAAGGCAAATCGTGTTTAACCAACGTGATAGAGAAGATAGATGAGGGCAATGCAGTTGATGTGGTGTATATGGATTTTCAAAAAGCATTTGATAAAGTGCCACATGGTAGGCTTGCTATTAAGACTGTGGTCCCTGGACTAAAGGGGGCTATAGCAACATGGATACAGAATTGGCTAAATGACAGGAAACAGAGAATAGTGGTGAAAGGTTGTTTTTCGGACTGGAGAGAGGTGTACAGTGGTGTTTCACAGGGGTCGGTGCTGGGACCATTGCTTTTCTTGATATATATTAATAACTTGGACTTGGGAGTACAGGGCACAATTTCAAAATTTGCAGATGACACAAAACTTGGAAGAGTAGTGAACAGTGAGGAGGATTGTGATAGACTTCAAGAGGATATAGACACGCTGGTGGCATGGGTGGACACGTGGCAGATGAAGTTTAACGTGGAAAAATGCAAGGTGATGCATTTCAGTAGGAAAAATGAGGAGAGGCAATATAAACTAGAGGGCACAATTCTAAAAGGGGTGAACAGAGAGATCTGGGAGTATATGTGCACAAATCGATGAAGGTGGCAGGGCAGGTTGAAAAAGCAGTTAAAACAGCATTATGGTCCTGGGCTTTAAAAATAGAGACATAGAGTACAAAGGCAAAGAAGTCATAATGAAACTTTATGAAACACTGGTTCGACCACAACTGGAGTATTGTATCCAATTCTGGGCACCGCAATTTAGGACAGATGTGAAGGCCTTAGAGAGGGTACATAGAAGATTTACTACAATAATTCCAGGGATGAGGGATTTAAATTATGTGGATAGACTGGAGAAGCTGGGATTGTTCTCCTTGGAACAGAGAATATTGAAAGGAGGTATTCAAAATCATGAAGGGTCGAGACAGAGTTGATAGAGAGAAACTGTTCCCATTAGAGGAACAGTCAAGAATCAGAGGGCATAGATTTAAGGTGATTGGCAAAAGAACCAAAGTTGACAAGAAGAAAAACTTTTTTACACAGCGAGTGGTTAGGATCTGGGATGCACTGCCAAGGGGGTAATGGAGGCAGATTCAATCATGGCCTTCAAAAGGGAACTGGATAAGTACTTAAAACGAAAAAATGTGCTGGGCTACGGGGATAGGGCGGGGTAGTGGGACAAGCTGGATTGTTCGCGCATCGAGCCGGCGCGTACTTGATGGGCCGAATGGCCTCCTTCTGTGCTGCAACCTTTCTATGATTCTAATCAATGTTGAGTCCAGGAGGTTGTAAAGTGCCTAATCGAAAGATGCGATGCTGTTCCACAAGCTTCCGTTGTGCTTCATTGGAACAGTGTAAGAGGTCGAGGACAGAAAGGTCAGAGTAGGAGTGGGATGGGGCATTAAAACGACAGGTCAGGGTCACGCTTGCGGACTGAGCAGAGGTGTTCAGCAAAGCGATCAACCAAACTGCGTTTGGTCTCCCCAACGTAGAAGAGACCGTATTGTGAGCAGCAAATACAGTACACTAAATTGAAAGTACAAGTAAATCGCTGTTGCAACTGGAAGGAATGTTTGGGACCCTGGACAGTGGGAAGGGAGGAGGTGAAAGGGCAGGTGTTGCATCTCCTGCGCTCGCACGGGAAGGTGCTGTGGGGAGGAGAGCGGGTGTTGGGGATGATGGAAGAGTGGACCAGGGTGTCGTGGAGGGAGCGGTCCCTTCAGAATCCCATTAAAACGCAGCTTCCCTTCCCCTCCCAGGGGATGTGTTGAATGTGGAGGCTGGTGGGGTGGAAGGTGAGGACGAGGGGGACCCTATCATGGTTCTGGGAGGGAGGGGAAGGGGTGAGGGCAGAAGTGCGGGAAATGGGGCGGACACAGTTGAGGGCCCTGTCAAATAATAACCACAATGCATTAACTGAGAGCTTAACAATTATTCTATGAGTTTTTGCATTAAAATATCTAATAACCTTTTTTGTACATGTGAACAAACATAATAATGAAAGGATTTAATAAGGTTATTTTCTATTTCCATCACCTCATCATGCAGATGATATGCGGCAATTATTTTAACTCTATGCAGCTTAGGATATACTTTGAAATGCACACAAAGCAACAATAACAAAGATACACTTGTTGGATATTCTACAAGAGGAGGGTTAATATTGAAAAATGCACTGTGTTAAATTAAAATGTTAAAAAAACATTGGGTATATTTTATGAACTAGTGCTCCTTATGCAGAGCTCCAATGCAATGGAAGTTTTTACTGGGAATTTAAGCATCCCACATAATTTTATATCCATTCTACACAGATTTATGCAGGGCGCGCTGACCTGTGCCTAAATTCCTGATTTGCATTCCTTTCACGTGAAACTTTGCAAGGGAATGTTAATTCTTCAAATCTATCACATATTATTAAAAAAGTTTCACATATCACACACAATGAATGAACTGTTCATTTACATTTGTCCACATTGTCCACAAAAAGAGAGTATGAAAGGAAACTCGCAAGGGATATCAAAACCAATACGAAGAACTTTTATAGTTATATTAGGAAAAAGAGGGTGGTCAGGAGCAGTGTTGGCCCCTTAAAAACTAAAGTGGGGATATTGTCATTGACAATGGGGAAATGGCGGACATGTTGAACGATTACTTTGCGTCAGTATTTACAGTAGAAAAAGAGGATAGCATGCCGGAAATCCCAAGAAAACTAATATTGAATCGGGGACAAGGACTCGATAAAATTAACATAAGTAAAGCAACAGTAATGAAGATAATAATAGCACGAAAGAGTGACAAATCCCCAGGACCAGATGGTTTCCATCCCAGGGTTTTGAAGGAAGTAGGTGAGCACATTGCGGATGCTCTAACTATAATCTTTCAAAGTTCTCTAGATTCAGGAACTGTCCCTCTAGATTGGAAAATTGCACATATCACTCCGCTTTTTAAGAAAGGAGAGAGAGGGAAACCGGGGAATTATAGGCCAGTTAGCCTAACATCTGTTGTGGGGAAAATGCTAGAGTCTATAATTAAGGATAGGGTGACTGAACACCGAGAATTTTCAGTTAATCAGAGAGAGCCAGCATGGATTTGTGAAAGGTAGGTCGTGCCTGACAAATCTGATTGAATTTTTTGAAGAGGTGACTAAAGTAGTGGACAGAGGAATGTCAATGGATGTTATTTATATGGACTTCCAGAAGGCATGTGATAAGGTCCCACATAAGAGACTGTTAGCTAAGATAGAAGCCCATGGAATCGAGGGAAAAGTACGGACTTGGTTAGGAAGTTGGCTGAGCGAAAGACGACAGAGAGTAGGGATAATGGGAAGGTACTCACATTGGCAGGATGTGACTAGTGGAGTCCCGCAAGGATCTGTCTTGGGGCCTCAATTATTCACAATATTTATTAACGACTTAGATAAAGGCATAGAAAGTCTCATATCTAAGTTTGCCGATGGCACAAAGATTGGTGGCATTGTAGGCAGTGTAGATGAAAACATAAAATTACAAAGCGATATTGATAGATTAGGTGAATGGGCAAAACTGTGGCAAATGGAATTCAATGTAGACAAATGTGAGGTCATCCACTTTGGAGCAAAAAAGGAAAGAACAGGGTACTTTCTAAATGGTAAAAAGTTAAAAACAGTGGATGTCCAAAGGGACTTAGGGGTTCAGGTACATAGATCATTGAAGTGTCATGAACAGGTGCAGAAAATAATCAAGAAGGCTAATGGAATGCTGGCCTTTATATCTAGAGGACTAGAGTACAAGGGGGCAGAAGTTATGCTGCAGCTATACAGAACCCTGGTTAGACCGCACCTGGAGTACTGTGAGCAGTTCTGGGCACTGCACCTTCGGAAGGACATATTGGCCTTGGAGGGAGTGCAGCGTAGGTTTACTAGAATGATACCGGGACTTCAAGGGTTAAGTTACGAGGAGAGATAACACAAATTGGGATTGTATTCTCTAGAGTTTCGAAGGTTATGGGGTGATCTGATCAAAGTTTATAAGATATCAAGGGGAACGGACAGAGTGGATAGAGAGAAACTATTTCCACTGGTTGGGGATTTTAGGAGTAGGGGGCACAGTCTAAAAATTAGAGCCAGGCCTTTCAGGAGCGAGATTAGAAAACATTTCCACACACAAAGGGTTGTAGAAGTTTGGAACGCTCTTCCGCAAATGGCAATTGATACTAGCTCAATTGCTAAATCTAAATCTGAGATAGAAAGCTTTTTGGCAACCGAAGGTATTAAGGGAAATGGGCCAAAGGCAGGTATATGGAGTTAGATCACAGATCAGCCATGATCTTATCAAATGGCGGAGCAGGCACGAGGGGCTGAATGGCCTACTCCTGTTCCGATGTTGCTATACATTTCCTTCAAAACCTTCTGTCCAAAGTTGAAGAAAAAAAAATTCTGTCTTTTTTTCTGCATTTCCACGAGTGTCATTCGAAAAGCCAACTTTCTGGGAAGTACTTTCAATGTAAAGTACTTAACCCCAGCTGTGTCCCATGTGGTAATATTTTATTTTTGTGACATATTTGGAACATTGTATTTTAAGTTATTTTCTGTAGAACGCAGAAGAGATTAGTTTCCTGTTGGAAGATCTCAAATGGACACACTTTGGTGACATCAGTCAGATGACTCCCGGGGAGTTCACGTACTCTCCAGCAATTAAGTAATTTTGAGCACATTCAGGAATTTTAATATTTTATAAAAACAAACCTGTAACGAATTTTTTACTAAACACAGCAAATGCTCACAGGCCTTGGCTAAAGTAAAGATTCCTGAACGGTTTCGAAGCAGACTTCAGTGCTGGCCAACAGACATTTTCCATAGGAATGGTACCAGTGAGTCTGAAAAGTTCTTGCAGGAAATGGCTGCATCTGGGCTCTATGAAGGAGTACCTGGAATGCTGTTTTGAACATGTCATAATGTAAATAAAAATCTGTCACACAGATTTCATTCAGGGTTTTGTAATGCACATTAGAAAGTACTCACTGATAGTACCTCCTTTTCTATGCAATGCTTTTCCACATTGACATCATCAGCACACAAATGACCTACTTTCAACTGCATGCTGTATTTTTAAATCATACATAGAAATATATACACTCAGAAGTTGCAACACTCAAACAGGCCATTCACCCCAAAATGAGCATGTCGGCATTTACCCTCCATGCGAGCAAATAATTCTAATCATATTTACCCACACGACTCTCTGATCTCTTCACCCACCTATCCAATCTATTCTTGATAGTTGACATAGTTTCTGCCTCAACCACTAACCCTGGAAGTGAATTCCACAGCCTCACAACCCACTGTACATGTGCTCGCTGTTCTAAATCTCACATTTAATCTTGTATCTATGGCCCCTGATTCTAGGTCCTTTTAGAAACAATCTACTCCCATCCTTTCATAATATTAAACACTATCATACTGTCCCATATCTGTGTTCTGATGAAAAAAGATTCAATTTAAGAAAATAACAGAAAAAATAGGAGAAGTAGGCCATACGACCCCTTGAGCCTGCTCCACCATTCAATCATATCATGGCTGATCTTCGACCTCAACTCCACTTTCCTGCCCGATCCCCATATCCCTTGAATCCCCGAGAGTCCAAAAATCTATCCATCTCAGCCTTGAATGTATTCAGTGACTCAGCATCCACAGCCAGAGAATTCCAAAGATTCACAATCCTCTGCATGAAGAAATTCCTCCTCATCTCAGTCTTGAATGGCCGACCCCGTATCCTTTTTTAAAATTCGTTCATGGGATGTGGGCGTCGCTGGCGAGGC
This sequence comes from Heptranchias perlo, assembly GCF_035084215.1. Classification (NCBI taxonomy): domain Eukaryota; kingdom Metazoa; phylum Chordata; class Chondrichthyes; order Hexanchiformes; family Hexanchidae; genus Heptranchias; species Heptranchias perlo. The sequence continues at coordinate 42,543,806 of NC_090331.1, read as the reverse complement.
CGGCATTTATTGCCCATCCCTAATTGCCCTTGAGAAGGTGGTGGTGAGCCGCCTTCTTGAACCGCTGCAGTCCGTGTGGTGAAGGTTCTCCCACAATGCTGTTAGGAAGGGAGTTCCAGGATTTTGACCCAGCGACGATGAAGGAACGGTGATATATTTCCAAGTCAGGATGGTGTGTGACTTGGAGGGGAACATGCAGGTGGTGTTGTTTCCATGTGCCTGCTGCTCTTGTCCTTCTAGGTAGTAGAGGTCGCGGGTTTGGGAGGTGCTGTCGAAGAAGCCTTGGCGAGTTGCTGCAGTGCATCCTGTGGATGGTACACACTGCAGCCACAGTGCGCCGGTGGTGAAGGGAGTGAATGTTTAGGGTGGTGGATGGGGTGCCAATCAAGCGGGCTGCTTTGTCCTGGATGGTGTTGAGCTTCTTGAGTGTTGTTGGAGCTGCACTCATCCAGGCAAGTTGAGAGTATTCCATCACACTCCTGACTTGTGCCTTGTAGATGGTGGAAAGGATTTGGGGAGTCAGGAGGTGAGTCACTCGCCGCAGAATTCCCAGCCTCTGACCTGCTCTTGTAGCCACAGTATTTATAAAATGCTGGTCCAGTTAAGTTTCTGGTCAATGGTGAACCCGAGGATGTTGATGGTGGGGAATGCGGCAATGGTAATGCTGTTGAATGTCAAGGGGAGGTGGTTGGACTCTCTCTTGTTGGAGATGGACATTGCCTGGCACTTGTCTGGCGCGAATGTTACTTGCCACTTATGAGCCCAAGCCTGGATGTTGTCCAGGTCTTGCTGCATGCAGGCTCGGACTGCTTCATTATCTGAGGGGTTGCGAATGAAATTGAACACTGTGCAATCATCAGCGAACATCCCCATTTCTGACTTTATGGTGAAGGGAAGGTCATTGATGAAGCAGCTGAAGATGGTTGGGCCTAGGACCTGCCCTGAGGAACTCCTGCAGTAATGACCTGGGGCTGAGATGATTGGCCTCCAACAACCACTACCATCTTCCTTTGTGCGAGGTTTGACTCCAGCCACTGGAGAGTTTTCCCCCTGATTCCCATTGACTTCAATTTTACTGGGGCTCCTTGGTACCACACTTGGTCAAATGCTGCCTTGATGTCAAGGGCAGCCACTCTCACCTCACCTCTGGAATTCAGCTCTTTTGTCCATGTTTGGACCAAGGCTGTAATGAGGTCTGGAGCCGAGTGGTCCTGGCGGAACCCAAACTGAGCATCGGTGAGCAGGTTATTGGTGAGTAAGTGCTGCTTGATAGCACTGTCAGCGACACCTTCCATCACTTTGCTGATGATTGAGAGTAGATTGATGGGGCGGTAATTGGCCGGATTGGATTTGTCCTGCTTTTTGTGGACAGGACATACCTGGGCAATTTTCCACATTGTCGGGTAGATGTCAGTTTTGTAGCTGTACTGGAACAGCTTGGCTAGAGGCGCAGCTAGTTCTGGAGCACAAGTCTTTAGCACTACAGCCGGGATGCTGTCGGGGCCCATAGCCTTTGCTGTATCCAGTGCACTCAGCCATTTCTTGATATCACGTGGAGTGAATCGAATTGGCTGAAGACTGGCTTCTGTGATGGTAGGGATATCGGGAGGAGGCCGAGATGGAACATCCACTCGGCACTTCTGGCTGAAGATGGTTGCAAACGCTTCAGCCTTGTCTTTTGCACTCACGTGCTGGACTCCACCATCATTGAGGATGGGGATGTTTTTAGAGCCTCCTCCTCCCGTTAGTTGTTTAATTGTCCATCACTATTCACGACAGGATGTGGCAGGACTGCAGAGCTTTGATCTGATCCGTTGGTTGCGGAATCGCTTAGCATGTCTATAGCATGTTGCTTCCGCCGTTTAGCATGCATGTCGTCCTGAGTTCCAGCTTCACCAGGTTGGCACCTCATTTTTAGGTGTGCCTGGTGCTGCTCCTGGCATGCTCTTCTACAGTCCTCATTGAACCAGGGTTGATCCCCTGGCTTGTTGGTAATGGTAGAGTGAGGAATATGCCGGGCCATGAGGTTACAGATTGTGCTGGAATACAATTCTGCTGCTGCTGATGGCCCACAGCGCCTCATGGATGCCCAGTTTTGAGCTGCTAGATCTGTTCTGAATCTATCCCATTTAGCACGGTTGTAGTGCCACACAATAAGTTGGATGGTGTCCTCAGTGCGAAGACGGGACTTCGTCTCCACGAGGACTGTGTGGTGGTTACTCCTACCAAAACTGTCATGGACAGATGCATTTGCGACAGGTAGATTGGTGAGGACGAGGTCAAGTAAGTTTTTCCCTCCTGTTGGTTCGCTCACCACCTGCCGCAGGCCCAGTCTGGCAGCTACGTCCTTCAGGACTTGGCCAGCTCGGTCAGTAGTGGTGCTACTGAGCCACTCTTGGTGATGGACATTGAAGTCCCCCACCCAGAGTACATTCTGTGCCCTTGCTACCCTCAGTGCTTCCTCCAAGTGGTGTTCAACATGGAGGAGGACTGATTCATCAGCTGAGGGAGGGCGGTAGGTGGTAATCAGCAGGAGGTTTCCTTGCCCATGTTTGACCTGATGCCATGAGATTTCATGGGGTCCAGAGTCAATGTTGAGGGCTCCCAGGGCCACGCCCTCTTGACTGTATATCACTGTACCGCCACCTCTGGTGGGTCTGTCCTGCCGGTGGGACAGGACATACCCAGGGATGGTGATGGAAGAGTCTGGGACGTTGGCTGAAAGGTATGATTCTGTGAGTATGGCTATGTCAGGCTGTTGCTTGACTAGTCTGTGGGAGAGCTCTCCCAATTTTGGCACAAGTCCCCAGATGTTAGTGAGGAGGACTTTGCCGGGTCGACTGGGCTTGGTTTGCCTTTGTCATGTCTGGTGCCTAGTGGTCCGATGCCAGGTGGTCCGTCCGGTTTTATTCTTATTGTGACTTATGCGATTATACTCCCTAGTTCTAGACTCTCTAGCCAGGGGAAACAAGCTCTCAGCATCTACCATGTCAAGACCCATCATAAACTTATATGTTTCAATGAGATCACCTCTCATTCTCCTGAACTCCAGAGAGTATAGGCCCATTCTTCTCAACCTCTCTTCATATCCTTCCTCAGATAAGGAGACCAAAACTGTACATAGTACTCCAGTTGAGGTCTCACCAATGCCCTGTACAGCTGTAGTAAGACTTCCTTACTCATGTAACCAACCCCCTTGCAATAAAGGACAACATGCCATTTGGCTTCCTAATTGCTTGCTCTACCTACATACTAACTTCTTGTGTTTCTTGTATAAGGATACCCAAGTCTCTCTGAACACCAACATTTAACAATTTCTCACCATTTAAAAAATATTCTCTTTTCCTATTCTTCAAACCAAGGTGAATAACCTCATATTATACTCCATCTGCCACCTTCTTGCCCACTCACTTAACCTGTCTTTATCCCTTTGCAGGCTCATTGTGTCCTCCTCATAGCTTACTTTCCCACCTAGCTTTGTATCGGGAGCAAACTTGGACAGACGACACTCAATCGCTTCATCTAAGTCATTAATATAGATTGTAAATAGCCGAGACCCGAGCATTGATCTTTGCGGCACCCCACAAGTTGCAGCCTGCCAACCTGAGGATGACCTGTTTATCCCTACTCTCTGCCTTCTGTCCTTTAACCAATCCTCTATCCATGCTAATATATTACCCCCAATCCCATGAGCCCTTACCTTGTGTAACAATCTTTTATGTGGCACCTCATCGAATGCCTTTTGAAAATCCAAATATATTACATCCACTGGTTCTCCTTTACCTACCCATCCTTAAAAAACTAATAAATTTGTCAAACATGATTTCCCTTTCATAAAACAGTATTGACTCTGCCTAATCATATTATGATATTCTAAGTGCCCTGATACCACTTCCTTAATAATGGATTCCAGCATCTCCCTGACGACTGATGGCAGGCTAACTGGCCTGTATTTCCGTTTTCTCTCTCCCTCCCTTCTTGAATAGCAGGGTAACATTTGCTATCTTCCAATCCACTGGGACCGTTCCAGAATCTGGAGAATTTTGGAAGATCATAACCAATGTATCCACTATCTCTGCAGCCACCTCTTTTAAAACCCTCGGATGTCGGCCATTAGGTCCAGGGGATTTGTTGGCTTTTAGTCTCATTAGTTTGTCCAGTACTTTTTCTCTGGTGATATTAATAGTTCCAAGCTCCTCACGCTCATTTACCCCTTGGTTCCTCATTATTTTTGGTATGCTTTTTGTGTCTTCTACTGTGAAGACAGATACAAAATATTTGTTTAACGCATCTGCCATTTCCTGATTCCCCATTATAATTTCTCTTGTTTCAGCCTCTAAGGGACCAATGTTTACTTTTGCTATTCTCTTCCTTTTTACAGACTTGTAGAAGCTCTTACAATCCATTCTTATATTTCAAGTTTTCAACTCTTTCTCCATATACGTATTTTTTCATATCATACTGAACTTGATCACTTACAGAAATTTGTGAGTTTTATGGACAAACTCAGCTGCTATTTCAATTTTCAGGAACATTTTAAGTTACAGATTTATCTTTTTAACCAATTATTTAGAAGATGATATTCGTAATTTAAGCTGCCTAAAACAATCTCAGATTAAACAAGCGGAGGGGGGGGGGGGGGGGGGGGGCAAAATTGGACCTCGTTTTGCCCATTTCTTGAGTGTGAAATAAGGGCAAAAAGGTCCAATTTTGGGGGCTATGTCCCCTGTCCCAAGAACACCTAAAATATGTCTGATGCCATATTGGCTTGGGCAATATTTAGGCATTGCTGGCGGCCACCTTAAACAGGTATTAGGCCTCTTGCATATGCTAATGAGGGGCCTTATGCCTGTTTCAGAAACACTCCCTGAAATTGGTCAGAAACTGAGCAGGGCATGCAGGACTGCTCCTCCTGGCTCTATAGCACTACTGTAGCCCGCTGGCGGCCCATGCTCGCCCCCCTCTCATTTGCCTCCCCCGCCTCCCAGGACCTGCTTAAGGAGTAATGTATAAACTTATGAGTAAGGACACCCATCCTCTAACAGCTGGTCCCTCATGATGGCAAAGTTGTGAAGCATGCAGTGGACCACCACAAATCTGGATACCCGTCCAGTGGTCTACTGCAAAGCTCCTCCAGAACAATCTAGGCAGCGGAAGCATTGCTTGAGCACGACGACTGTTTGCGTGATGATGTTTCGGGTGGCGGCATGGCTCTCGTTGTCGGCCAGCTCTGCAGCTGTGCCCAGGTTCCTGATAGGAGTCATGAGCCATGTCCACAGGGGATATCCCTTTTCGCCAAGAAGCCAGCCTGTAAATTGATGGCCTAGTTGGAATAAATGCAGCACAGAGGACTGGCACAGGATGAAAGAGTCATGACTGCTGCCAGGATACTGGGCACAGACGTGCATCATGTGCTGCCTGTGGTTGCAAACCAGCTGTATGTTGAGGGAATGGAATCCTTTCCGATTGATAAAGGTGCCAGGCAGGTGATCGGGAGCATGCAAGGCAATCTGGGTGCAGTCTATGACATCGTGCACCATGGTTTAGCCTGCCATGTGAACGAAGTCTAATGTTCTTTTGTCCTGCTTTGTTCTGTCCATGGTGTAGAGAGCCTCAGTGACCTTCCTGATACAGCGGTGGACTGCGAACTTGATATGGTGCTGATGTCACCTGCTACAGCTTGAAAGTAGCCCGTGGCGTAAAAGTTAAGGGCCACCATGACCTCGACAGCAACAGGCAGTGAGTCCATGCCCTGGTGTGAGGCTTGAGTTGTGTCTGCAGCAGGTCACATAGCTCACTGACAGCCTTCTTTGTGAAGCGAAGGCGCCACAGACATTGTTCTCGAGTAAAATTAATGTTTAGTGCTCCCTGAATACCCGCTGTGGATATGCCTCTTCTCCCTCATGGTAGCTGTTCCTGCTCTCTACCTTGATGCTTCCCCTTGTCCTCCAGCCCCGAAGGCAGCCCTATCAGACCACCCATGCCTGCAGTGAAACTATCTATGAGGCAGCCAACATTGCAACACCAGTAAAATTCTGTTCTTTGCAGACAAAGTGAACTTTCCATAGTGGTAAAACACACCAAAAATGTTCCAGAAGTTAACCAGCAGCCTGAAATGACAAACCAGCAACTAATCTGTAAGCTCTGCATGATCCCTTTAAATAGCACCGGTGAGGGGTCCTTCCTGCCAGTTGGTGCCACGTATAGCTGGGCTAGTTCAGCATGTGGCGAGTCAGGCGCCAGGGCATACCAAAGTTTAGAACTGGGTCCTGCAAGAAGCGCAGGACCCTAATTTAAGTAAATGATTTGCTCTTTTAAATTCTTATGGTGTGTGCTCTCGGCACCACTGGAGAAGGCCGATCAATTCTGGCAGGCTTCGCACTTCCCACTGGAAACATGCTCATGCATCCTGCCTGCCATATTGGACGCTTAGGAAGCTGTTTAGCGCCCCTAAAACAGGCGCTGTGCAATCAAATTTCTAGACCATTCAGCTGATATTACATAGACCCCCAACGTGGGTGATACCATTGTTTCCTGCCCCTGCACAGTCTACACGGAAGCAACCATTCAGTAGCTTTCAAGATACCCAAGAAAATAATTCTCAGTGGGCATGTTACACAGAATGCTTGCTGGCAATACAATGCCCTGTAAGATGTTTGATGGAGCAATATTTTGTAACCCATTGCTCTTGATCAGTGTATTTTAGCTTAGAGCTGTTTAAAAACTTGGCAAATATGCAGTTATATTTCCTTCTGAAACTGGGCAGATAGGAAACAATGGATATATGGAGAGAAAAATGTAGTGGCAGCTGAACACTTCAATGTTGCAGTCCATAGTCAACAAACAAGGACAGAAGATTACAGTAGTAACATCAGAATTTAACTTTTAATATTAAGTAGGTAAACTTTTGAACATGTAGAAAGGGGTTAGCACAATGAGATACCTTCTCTAAGAAATTAATGCACCATATAACAGAAACATACCTTTGCATTTATTAGTTGTCTTGTCCAGAATGGCCTTTGTTGATACTATTTTGCCATACCTATAAAATAAGACAAAAAAATGATTAAAAAGAATTATTGTTGTGCATCAAATAAAAATCTCTGAATAGGTAGTAAATCTATCAAGATATCATATTCCTCTGTTGCAGATAACCACCATTTTTGACCACTTGGCAGTTTATGCCTGAAATACCAACGGCAGTGGTAACAAGCAGGCAGGAAATCCAGCTGAGTAGCCAAATGGGGGATAGGTTGTAACCTGAGAAATTTATTTTGTGTCTTCCCCCCCACCATCCTCAGGAATGCTATTTGAACATACTCTTGGTGTACTCCAGATGTATAAAAAGACACAAGCTGTTTCAAAATAGAAAGCAACTTGGTAGGAAGGATCACCACTTGTTCGTCTTTGCCTGCACCGAAAAAAAAATGGAGAATTAAGAGGTTATATGCCATGCTTGGTATGCCCAGCCATTACCACCAGCATTAATAACTGTTAAAAAAAATCATCTTCACCACAGTAATCATAATAGCATGTTAAACATCTTAAAAAATAAATCTAAGCACGCAGTTAATCTCACCAGTGCAGCAAGAACAACTTGCATTTATAACAACAACTTGCATTTATGGAGCGCCTTTAATGTTGTAAAATGTCCCAAGGCCCTTTACAGGAGTGTATTCAGACAAAAACTGACACCGAGCCAAAGAAAGAGACATTAGGGCAGGTGACCAAATGCTTGGTTTTAAGCAGCATGTTAAAGGAGGAGAGAGAGGTGCAGCCTTTAACATAGGGAAAGGTCCAAAGGGGCTGCACAGGAGCGTAATAAGACAAAAATTGAAACTCAGCCAAAGATGGAAATATTAGGTCAGGTAACTAAAAGCTTGGTCAAAGATAAATTTTAAGGAGGGTCTTAAAGGAGGAGAGACGGAGAGGTCCAGGGAGGGAATTCCAGAGCTTAGGGCCTAGTTGGCTGAAGGCATAGCCGGGGGCGAAGAAAGTGGGGGAAGGGTCCAGAGTTAGAAGAATGCAGGGTTGTTAGAGGGTGCAGAGAAAGGAAGGGGTGAGGCCACGGAGGGATTTGAACACAAAGATGAGAATTTTAAAATTAAGGCGTAGGTGGACCTGGAGGCAATGTAGGTCAGCGAGCACAAGGGGTTGTGAGTGAACGGGTCATGGTGTGGGTTGGAAGACAGGCAACAGAGTTTGAGATGAGCTCAAGTTTATGGAGGGTGGAAGATGGGAGGCCATCCAGGAAAGCACTGGAATAGTCATGTCTGGAGATAACAAAAGCATGGATGAGGGTTACAGCAGCAGATAAGCGGAGGTAAGGGATAGAGACAGGAGATGTTATGGAGGTGGAAGTAGGTGGACTTTGTGATGGGGAGGATACTGTTAAAATTGGATAGCCATGTGGTGAATGATAGAATACTAGAGCCTGGTCTTTAGTTGCTTCCAAGCCTTTATTCACAGAGATTCCCCTTACACACACACACACCATACCCGAGCTAAACTCTCCTATAAAAAGGATAAAAGAGAGTCCCCAATTAATACCCACCACCTGAATACAATTAACACTAATTGTTATAAATCATGAAGAACAGATTCGGGGTCAAAGCTCAGCTCAGGGTCAAATGGGGCAGCGAGGTTGCGAGGAGTCTGGTTCAGCCTCAGACAGTGGCCAAGGAGGGGTATGGAATCGGTAGGGAGGAATGGAGTTTATGGCGGAGTCCAAAGACAATGGCCTCGGCCTTACCAATGTTTAATTGGAGGAAAATGCAGTTCATCTAAGACTGGATGTTGGACAAACAGTCTGACACACAAAAGCAATGAAGGGTTGAGAGGGTGCATCAGCGTACATGTAGAACCTTTGGATGGTGTTGCTGAGGGGTAACATGTAGATGAAAAATAGGAAGGGACCAAAGATAGATTCTTGAGGGACAGTGCGGGGGTGAAGAGAAGCTATTGCAGGACATTCTCTGGTTACGACTGGATAGGCAAGAGGGGAAACAAGCGAGGGCAGTCCCGCTCAGCTGGATAACAGAGGAGAGGCATTGGAGAAGAATGGTGTGGTCAACCTTGTCAAAACTGCAGACAGGTCAAGAGGATGAGGAAGGATACTGCACCAAGGTCAGTCACATAGGATGCCATTTGTGACTTTGATAAGGGCCGTTTCAGTGCTGTGGCAGAGGCAGGAACCTCATTGGAGTGGTTCAAACATGGAGTTGTGGGAATGATGAACACGGCTTTGGGAGGTGACAACATATTCACATGGGTGGGGGACTTCAATGTCCATCACCAAGAGTGGCTCGGTAGCACCACTACTGACCGAGCTGGCCAAGTCCTGAGGGATATTGATGCCAGACTGAGACTGCGGCAGATGGTGACAACCAACATGAGGGAAAAACCTACTTGACTTCATCCTCACCAATCTACTTGTCGCAGATGAAGTATTGGTAGGGACGACCACCGCACAATCCTTGTGGAGACGAGGTCCCGTCTTCACATTGAGGATACCGTCCATTGTGCCAAATGGGATAGATTCAGAACAGATCTAGCAGCTCAAAACTGGGCATCCATGAGGTGCAGTGGGCCGTCAGCAGCAGCAGAATTGTATTCCACCACAATCTGTAACGTCATGGCCCGGCATATCCCTTACTCTACCATTACCATCAAGCTGGTTCAATGAGGAGTATAGAAGCACATGCCACGAGCAACACCAGGCGTATTTAAAAATGAGGTGCCTACCTGGTGAAGCTACAACACAGGGCAACAAGCATGCTAAACAGCGGAAGCAGCATGAAAAAGACAGAGCTAAGCGATCCCATAACCAACGGATCAGATCAAAGCTCTGCAGTCCTGCCACATCCAGTCGTGAATGGTGGTGGACAATTAAACAACTAACAGGAGGAGGAGGCTCCGTGAACATTCCCATCCTCAATGATGGCGTAGTCCAGCACGTGAGTGCAAAAGACAAGGCTGGAGCGTTTACAACCACCTTCAGCCAGAAGTGCCGAGTGGATGATCCGTCTCGGCCCCCTCCCGAGATCCCCACCGTCAGAGAAGCCAGTATTCAGCCAATTCGATTCACTCCACGTGATATCAAGAAATGGCTGAGTGCACTGGATACAGTAAAGGCTATGGGCCCCGACAACATCCCGGCAGTAGTACTGAAGACTTGTGCTCCAGAACGAGCCGCGCCTCAAGCCAAGCTGTTCCAGTACAGTTGCAACACTGGCATCTGCCCGACAAAGTGGAAAATTGCTCAGATATGTCCTGTCCACAAAAAACAGGACGAATCCAATCCGACCAATTACCGCCCCATCAGTCCACTCTCAATCATCAGCAAAGTGATGGAAGGTGTCGTCGACAGTGCTATCAACAGCACTGTGGGAGCATCTTCACCACACGGACTGCAGTGGTTCAAGGAGGGTCTCCACCACCTTCTCAAGGGCAATTAGGGATAGGCAATAAATGCTGGCCTTGCCAGTGACACCCACATCCCATGAATGAATTAAAAAAAAATGTTCAAGGACTTTGGAGAGGAAAGAGAGGTTGGAGATGGGGCGGTAATTTGCAAAGGCAGAGGGGTCAAGGGTGGGCTTTTTGAGGAGGGGTATTGTCGGCAGATTTGAAAGGGTGGGGGACAGTACCTGAGGAGAGGGAATCATTTGCAATATCAGCTAGCATGGGGGCCATGAAGGGAATTTGGGCGGTCAGAAGTTTAGTGGGAATCGTAGAGAGCAGGAGGTGGGTCTCATGGACAAGATGAGATCAAGATGAGGGGAAATAGCAAATCAATTAGAGAAAGATGTGAGTTATGGGTTAGGACAGGGACAAACCTTTGCTTGGTGGGCAAGGGGAAGGGAGGGACGCAGCAGAGGAAGCTAAACAAATGGTCTCAGTCTTAGTGACAAAGAAATCCATGAAGTCCTCGCACTTGTTGGGGGAGGTGAAGGTGGAATGGGCAGAGGAAAGAGGTTTAATGTGATGGTTAGTAGTGGAGAAAAGAAGCCGGGGGTTATCTTTGCATTCGAGGATGATCCTGGAGTAGTGAGCAGTTTTGGCAGAAGAAGACAGGGCCCAATTGTGCTTGATGTGGTCCAGTCAAATTGGGCAATGAATGGCTAAACTAGTTGTGCACCATATACCATTGAAGTCTGCGCCCCTTAAACTTAATGGAGTGAAGACAGGGGGGCATACAGGGGAACGAGCAAATGGGAGAGAATATGAGTTTTGCTGGTCACAATGGCATCGAAGGCGGAGATGAAGGTGTGACTGAGCTGATCGATAGCTTCAGAAGTATTGTGGCGAATGGAGGGCACAAGGCTAGACAGTTGGGAGTTTGAAGTGCTGTTGTAAGTGACTTGGGGAGAGTTTTCTCCAGCAGCGGATGCAGAAGGAAGTGGGGATGGAAGGGGAATGTGAGTGGTGAGGAATACAAGGAAGTGATCAGAGTTGGCCTTGTCTGTGATCGAGACGATGGGAATAGAGAGGCCACGTGAGATAGCATGCTCGAGGAGTGGCTGTGAATATGGGTGGAGAGGTGAAGGAAGGACAGGAGTGAACTCTGAGCAAGGTGAGTATGGAGGTTGAAATCACTGAGGATGAGAAGTCGCTTGGGGCAGAGTGAGAAGCTCAGGGTGGGCGATACAGCACGAGGATTTTAAAGGAGGCATGAGAGGTGGAACAAGGTGACGTGCTCAAAGGAAAAGAAAGTGCCAGAGGAGCAGGGGGACTGGCTAAGATGAGATATAGTGATAAAGGCCACTCTGCCACCATGGCAGATCCAGGATATAATACTGGTACTGCATCAATTTTCACTCACAAAAATTTTAATGCACCATAGCATATAAAATCCAATCGAAACTGAAACTCTCTCACTGCACCTAATTTAATGAACATCTGAACTGGTATAATCCTATTTATTAATTAAAATGTACAATGGAAAACCTGGTGTCTAAGTTACATGCATACATTTTTTTTATTCATTCATGGGATGTAGGCGTTGCTGGCGAGGCCAGCATTTATTACCCATCCCTAATTGCCCTTGAGAAGATGGTGGTGAGCCGCCTTCTTGAACCACTGCAGTCCGTGTGGTGAAGGTTCTCCCACAGTGCTGTTAGGAAGGGAGTTCCAGGATTTTGACCCAGCGATGATGAAGGAACAGCGATATATTTCCAAGTCAGGATGGTGTACGACTTGGAGGGAACGTGCAGGTGGTGGTGTTGTTCCCATGTGCCTGCTGCCCTTGTCCTTCTCGGTGGTAGAGGTCGCGGGTTTGGGAGGTGCTGTCAAAGAAGCCGTGGCGAGTTGCTGCAGTGCGTCATGTGGATGGTACACATTGCAGCCACTGTGCGCCGGTGGTGAAGGGAATGAATGTTTAGGGTGGTCAATGGGGTGCCAATCAAGCGGGCTGCTTTGTCCTGGATGGTGTCAAGCTTCTTGAGTGTTGTTGGAGCTACACTCATCCAGGCAAGCGGAGAGTATTCCATCACACTCCTGTTTTGTGCCTTGCAGATGGTGGAAAGGCTTTGCGGAGTCAGGAGGTGAGTCACTTGCTGCAGAATACCTAGCCTTTGACCTGCTCTTGTAGCCACAGTATATATGTGGCTGGTCCAGTTAAGTTTCTGGTCAATGGTGACCCCCAGGATGTTGATGGTGGGGGATTCGGCGATGGTAATGCCGTTGAATGTCAAGGGGAGGTGGTTAGACTCTCTCGTTGGAGATGGTCATTGCCTGGTACTTGTCTGGCGCGAATGTTACTTGCCACTTATCAGCCCAAGCCTGGATGTTGTCCAGGTCTTGCTGCATGCGGGCACGGACTGCTTCGTTACCTGAGGGGTTGTGAATGGAACTGAACACTGTGCAATCATCAGCGAACATCCCCATTTCTGACCTCATGATGGAGGGAAGGTCATTGATGAAGCAGCTGAAGATGGTTGGACCTAGGATATTACCCTGAGGAACTCCTGCAGCAATGTCCTGGGGCTGAGATGATTGGCCTCCAACAACCACTACCATCTTCCTTTGTGCTAGGTATGACTCCAGCCACTGGAGAGTTTTCCCCCTGATTCCCATTGATTTCAATTTTTCGAGGGCTCCTTGGTGCCACACTCGGACAAATGTTACCTTGATGTCAAGGGCAGTCACTCTCACCTCATCTCTGGAATTCAGCTCTTTTGTCCATGTTTTGACCAAGGCTGTAATGAGGTCTGGAGCCGAGTGGTCCTGGCAGAAACCAAACTGAGCATCGGTGAGCAGGTTATTGGTGAGAAAGTGCTGCTTGATAGCACTGTCGACGAAAATGTCCCTCACTTTGCTCATGATTGAGAGTAGACTGATGGGGCGTTAATTGGCCGGATTGGATTTGTCCTGCTTTATGTGGACAGGACATACCTGGGCAATTTTCCACATTGTCGGGTAGATGCCAGTGTTGTAGCTGTACTGGAACAGTTTGGCTAGAGGTGTGGCTATGTGGAGTTGAACTGGTAAAAATTATTTGAATTTTACTCTTGTAAAATTTAGAATGTGACTTATAAAGCAGCTGCAACGGTTTTTTAAAATTTAAAATCAGCTTTCTTGCTACGACTGACAGCACCACTATATGCACCGTATTGCGGCTTAACTCTATTCACAGACATCATGTGAAAAAATAACACAATTATGACTGTTTCTCCAGCTGACTGAGAGAGCAGGTATGTTGAGTTTCATCGAAACTGCAGCACAGAAACAGGGCTTTGGGCCCTTCTGGTCTATGCCCGTGTTCATGCTCCACACGAGCCCCCTACCTCCCTACTTCATGCAACCCTATCAGGAAACCCTTCTATTCCTTTCTCCCTCATGTGCTTATCTAGCTTCCCCTTAAATACATCTATACTATTTGCCTCAACTACTCCTTGTGGTAACACGTTCCACATTCTTACCACACTTTGGGTGAAGAAGTTTCTCCTGAATTCCCGATTGGGTTTATTAGCGAGTATTTTATATTTTTGACCTCTAGTTTTGGACTCCTCCACAAGTAAAAACATTCTCTCTATGTCTACCCTATCATTATCTTAAAGACCTCTATCAGGTCACCCCTCGGCCTTCTCTTTTCTGGAGAAAAAGAGGCCCAGCCTTTTCTGATAAGTATATCCTCTCAGTTCTGGTATCATCCTTGTGAATCTTTGTTGCACCCTCTCCGATGCCTCGATATCCTTTTTATAATCTGGAGACCAGAACTGTGCACAGTATTCCAAGTGTGGTCTAACCATGGTTCTATTCAAGTTTGACATAACTGCTTTGCTTTTCAATTCTATCCCTCTAGAAATGAACCAGTGTGCTTGATTTGCCTTTTTTTAGGGCCTTATTAACCTGCATCACCACTTTTAGTGATTTGTGTATCTGTACCCCTCGATCCCTTTGCTCCTCCACCCCATTTATCAAAATTCACGACCTCACACTTATCTATATTGAAATTCATTTGCCAATTACATGCCCATTCTGCAAGTCCTCTTGCATTTTGATGCCGTCCGTAAATTTTAAAATTGTACTTAAGATTCCCAAATTCAAATCGTTAATATAAATTGTAAACAACATTGGTCCCAGCACCGATCCCTGTGGAACACCACTTCCCACCTTTTGCCAGTCTGAGTAGCTTAATCCCTACTCTGTGTTTTCTGTTTTGTAGCCAACTTAGAGGACATAGCTGCTAGACTGGGCCTGCGGCAGGTGGTGAGCGAACCAAAACGAGGGAAAAACTTACTTGACCTCGTCCTCACCAATCTACCTGTCGCAAATGTATCTGTCCATGACAGTATTGGTAGGAGTGAGCATCGCACAGTCCTCGTGGAGATGAAGTCCCGTCTTCGCGCTGAGGACACCATCCAACGTGTTGTGTGGCACAACCACCGTACCAAATGGGATAAATTCAGAACAGATCTAGCAGCTCAAAACTGGGCATCCATGAGGCGCTATGGGCCATCAGCAGCAGCAGAATTGTATTCCAGCACAATCTGTAACCTCATGGCCCAGCATATTCCTCACTCTACCATTACCAACAAGCCAGGGGATCAACCATGGTTCAATGAGGAGTGTAGAAGAGCATGCCAGGAGCAGCACCAGGCGTACCTAAAAATGAGGTGCCAACCTGGTGAAGCTACAACTCAGGACTATGTGCATGCTAAACAGCGGAAGCAACATGCTATAGACAGAGCTAAGCGATTCCACAACCAACGGATCAGATCAAAGCTCTGCAGTCCTGCCACATCCAGTCGTGAATGGTGGTGGACAATTAAACAACTAACGGGAGGAGGAGGCTCTATAAACATCCCCATCCTCAACGAAGGCGTAGTCCAGCAGGTGAGTGCAAAAGACAAGGCTGAAGCGTTTGCAACCATCTTCAGCCAGAATTGTCGAGTGGATGATCCATCTCGGTTGCCTCCCGATATCCCCACCATGACAGAAGCCAGTCTTCAGCCAATTCGATTCACTCCACGTGATATCAAGAAACGGCTGAGTGCACTGGATACAGCAAAGGCTATGGGCCCCGACAACATCCCGGCTGTAGTGCTGAAGACTTGTGCTCCAGAACTAGCTGCGCCTCTAGCCAAGCTGTTCCAGTACAGCTACAACACTAGAATCTACCCGACAATGTGGAAAATTGCCCAGGTATGTCCTGTCCACAAAAACCAGGACAAATCCAATCCGGCCAATTACCACCCCATTAGCCTACTCTCAATCATCAGCAAAGTGATGGAAGGTGTCATCGACAGTGCTATCAAGCGGCACTTATTCACCAATAACCTGCTCACCGATGCTCAATTTGGGTTCCGCCAGGACCACCCGGCACCAGACCTCATTACAGCTTTGGTCCAAACATGGACAAAAGAGCTGAATTCCAGAGGTGAGGTGAGAGTGACTGCCCTCGATATCAAGGCAGCCTTTGACCGAGTGTGGCACCAAGGAGCCCCAGTAAAATTGAAATCAATGGGAATCAGGGGAAAACTCTCCAGTGGCTGGAGTCATACCTAGCACAAAGGAAGATGGTGGTGGTTATTGGAGGCCAATCATCTCAGCCCCAGGGCATTGCTGCAGGAGTTCCTCAGGGCAGTGTCCTAGGCCCAACCATCTTCGGCTGCTTCATCAATGACCTTCCCTCCATCATAAGGTCAGAAATGGGGATGTTCGCTGATGATTGCGCAGTGTTCAGTTGCATTCACAACCCCTCAGATAATGAAGCAGTCCGAGCCCGCATGCAGCAAGACCTGGACAACATCCAGGCTTGGGCTCATATGTGGCAAGGAACATTCGTGCCAGACAAGTGCCAGGCAATAACCGTCTCCAACAAGAGAGAGTCTAACCACCTCCCCATGACATTCAACGGCATTACCATCGCCGAATCCCCCACAATCAACATCCTGGGGGTCACCATTGACCAGAAACTTAACTGGACCAGCCATATAAGTACTGTGGCTACAAGAGCAGGTCAGAGGCTGGGTATTTTGCGGCGAGTGACTCAACTCCAGACTCCCCAAAGCCTTTCCACCATTTACAAGGCACAAGTCAGCGTGTGATGGAATACTCTCCACTTACCTGGATGAGTGCAGCTCCAACAACACTCAAGAAGCTCAACACCATCCGGGACAAAGCAGCCCGCTTGATTGGCACCCCATCCACCACCCTAAACATTCACTCCCTTCACCACCGGTGCACAGTGGCTGCAGTGTGTACCATCTACAGGATGCACTGCAGCAACTCGCCAAGGCTTCTTCGACAGCACCTCCCAAACCTGCAACCTCTACCACCGAGAAGGACAAGAGCAGCAGGCACATGGGAACAACACCACCTGCACGTTCCCCTCCAAGTCACACACCATCCCGACTTGGAAATATATTGCCATTCCTTCATTGTCGCTGGGTCAAAATCCTGGAACTCCCTTCCTAACAGCACTGTGGGAGAACGTTCACCACACGGACTGCAGCGGTTCAAGAAGGCGGCTCACCACCACCTTCTCAAGGGCAATTAGGGATGGGCAATAAATGCCGGCCTCACCAGCGACGCCCACATCCCATGAACGAATAAAAAAAAACTTGCTATCTATTCTTCTATCTGTCCCCTGACTCCACATGCTCTGACGTTAGCCATGAGTTTACAATGCAGTACCTTATCGAAGGCCTTTTGAAAATCCAAATATATTGCATCTACTGCATTATCCTTGTCTACACTTTCTGTTATTTCTTCAAAGATTTCAATAAGGTTGGTCAAGCATGACTTTCCCTTCTGAAATCCGTGCTGACTATTCTTTATTATATTTTCGTTCTCTAGATGTTTTTCTATTGCATCTTTGAATAAAGATTCCATTATCTTTCCTATCACCGACATTAAGTTAACTGGCCTATACTTCACTGGGCTTGTTATTCCTATATTTAAAAAGGGAGATAGAACATTAGCTGCCCGCCAGGCCTCTAGCACTATTCCCTTTTCTAGTGAATTTTTATAGTGAATTTTAAGGCAAAAGAGCCAGAGGCGACATGAGGAATCATTTTTTTAATGCAGTGAGTTGTAATGACCTGGACTGCAGTGCCTGAAAGGGTGGTGGAAGCAGATCCAATAGTAACTTTCAAAAGGGAATTAGATAAATACTTGAAGGGAAAAAAAATTACAGGGCTATTGGGAAAGAGCATGGGAATGGGATTAATTGGATAGCTCTTTCAAAGAGCCGGCACAGGCATGATGGGCTGAATGGCCTCCTGTGCTGTACCTACTATGATGTCATATATGTTATAGTGCCTCTGCTATCTCCTCCCTAACTTCTTTTAATATTCGCAGATGCAATCCATCCAGATCAGGGGCTTTATCCACCCTAAGTTTGATTAGTTTATCAATTAACTCCCCTCTTTCTATCTTAAATGTTTTAACATCTCCTCTACTAACGTCCTGCCCACCTTGTTGGTCTCCCTGATAAATACGGAGGCGAAGTAACTATTCAACATTTCTGCCATTTCGCTGTCATTATCGGTGAGTTTATCTTGTGCAACCCTGAGTGGCCCCTATCCCTATTCTGATTTTTCTTATGTTATTTGTGTGTCTGTAGAATATTTTACAATTATTTTCATATTCCTTGACAATTCAATTTTGTAATTCCTCTTTTCTTTCCTAATTCTTTTTTTGACTTCTTTCCTAACCTCTTTGTATTCCCTTTTGTCATCTTCTCCTTTATTGTCTATGTACTTGGAATGTGCCTTTTTCTTTAGTTTCAATTTTAGCCAAATCTTTTTATTCATACATGGTGTTCCATTATTGGCTCGTTTGTTCTAGCTTTTTAGAGGAATGTATTTCTCCGCAATGCTACTGATCGCTGTTTTAAATATTACCCACAGGTAGAAAGAGGCAGGGGTAGCTGAATTAGGGAACTCATTTAAGAACATAAGAACACAAGAAGTAGGAGCAGGAGTAGGCCGTGTGGCCCCTTGAGCCTGCTCCGCCATTCAATAAGATCATGGCTGATGATCTACCTGAACTCCACTTTCCCGCCCTATCCCCATATCCCTTGATTCCCTTAGTGTCCAAATATCCATCGATCCCAGTCTTGAATGTGCTCAACAAATGAACATCCACAGCCCTCTGGGGTAGAGAATTCCAAAGATTCACATCTCAGTCCTAAATGGCCAACCCCTTATCTTGAGACTATGACCCCTAGTTCTGGACTCTCCAGCCGGGAGAAACAGCCTCCCATCTAAAAGAACTGAATTCCAGAGGTGAGGTTAGAGTGACCGTCCTTGACATCAAGGCAGCATTTGACTGAGTGTGGCACCAAGAGCCCTAGTAAAATTGAAGTCAATGGGAATCGGGGAAAACTCTCCAGTGGCTGGAGTCATACCTAGCACAGAGTAAGATGGTAGTGGTTGTTGGAGGCCAATCATCTCAGCCCCAGGACACTGCTGCAGGAGTTCCTCAGGGCAGTGTCCTCGGCCCAACCATCTTCAGCTGCTTCATCAATGACCTTCCCTCCATCATAAAGGTCAGAAACGGGGATGTTCGCTGATGATTGCAGTGTTCAGTTGCATTCGCAACCCCTCAGATAATGAAGCAATCCATGCCCGCATGCAGCAAGACCTGGACAACATCCAGGCTTGGGCTGATAAGTGGCAAGTAACACTCGTGCCAGGCAATGACCATCTCCAACAAGAGAGAGTCCAACCACCTCCCCTTGACATTCAACAGTATTACCATCGCCGAATCCCCCACCATCAACATCCTGGGGGTCACCATTGACCAGAAACTTAGCTGGACCAGCCACATAAATACTGTGACCACAAGAGCAGGTCAGAGGCTGGCTATTCTGCAGTAAGTGATTCACCTCCTGACTCCCCAAAGCCTTTCCAACATCTACAAGGCACAAGTCAGGAGTGCGATGGAATACTCTCCATTTGCCTGGATGGCCGGCGCGGACACGATGGGCCGAAGGGCCTCTATCCGTGCTGTATAACTCTATGACTCTATGAGTGCAGCTCCAACAACACTCAAGAAGCTCAACACCATCCAGGACAAAGCAGCCCGCTTGATTGGCACCCCATCCACCACCTTAAACATTCACTCCCTTCACCACCGGTGCACTGTGGCTGCAGTGTGTACCATCTACAGGATGCACTGCAACAACTTGCCAAGGCTTCTTCGACTGCACCTCCCAAACCTGCGACGTCTACCACCTAGAAGGACAAGGGCAGCAGGCACATGGGTACACCACCACCTGCACATTCCCCTCCAAGTCACACACCATCCCGACTTGGAAATATATTGCTGTTCCTTCATCGTCGCTGGGTCAAAATCCTGGAACTCCCTACCTAACAGCACTGTGGGAGAACCTTCACCACACGGACTACAGTGGTTCAACAAGGCGGCTGACCACCACCTTCTCAAGGGCAATTAGGGATGGGCAATATGCTGTCCTTGCCAGTGACGCCCACATCCCATGAACGAATAAAAAAAACTCCTGTCAAGCCCTCTGAGTTTTGTATGTTTCAATGAGATCACCTGTCATTCCTCTAAACTCCACAGTCTATAGGCCCATTCTACTCAATCCCTCCTCAATGGACAATCCTCTCATCCCAGGAATTAATCTAGTGAACCTTCTTTGCACTCCCTCTAAGGCAAGTATATCCTTCCTTAGGTAAGGAGACCAAAACTATACACAGTACTCTAGCTGTGGTCTGACTCAAGCCCTGTATAACTGCAGCAAGGCCTCCTTACACTTATTCTCCAATAAAGGCTAACATAGCATTTGTTTTCCTAATTGCTTGCTGTACCTGCATGTTAACTTTCTGTGATTCTGTGTACAAAGACACCCAAATCCCTCTGAATACTAACATCTCTTAGTCTCTCACCTTTTAAAAAAAATATTCTGCTTTTCTATTCTTCCTACCAAAGTGGTAATTTCACATTTCCCCACATTATACTCCATCTGCCACCTTCTCACCCACTCACTTAACCTACCTATATTTCTTTGCAGCCTCTTTAAGTCCTCCTCACAGCTTATATTTCCTGATAATTTCAAAATAAAGAAGTAATTTTTAATGAATTTTTGTGCTAATTGCTATGATTTGGGCCTTCTCCAAAAACTCTTTATTTGTGTTCACCACAAAAGAGTGCTTCCATAGGTAGGCCCACACTCCTATGAACTGGAGACTTTTACGTTCAATGAATGGGATGTAGCACATCTGTAGGCTAACTAACGATCTACCCCTTTACCATTGGGTTGTAACATGTTTTGGGATTTTTGATAAAGAATTTTGAAATGAGTTACATTTAAATGGTGTGTTTTAAATTAAAGTCGGTTTGCAGTGGTTTAAACTTCTCTTTACAGCCATATGCTGCAGCTGCTGATAGAGAAGAGCTTATATGTTAGTCAGGCAGGTATTAAAGATGTATTCCACAATGACTGTGGACAAATGATAATTTCTTATCTCATTTCAGATTTTCTACTAACATCTACAGCTGTTATTGTGAGGATAACTATTCATTTCAGCCCAGCCAAGAATTCATTCTGGGGTGGGGCGGTGGGGGTGGTTTTATTGAAAAGCCTACTCGCAAATTATTGAAGGGGGAACAAGATACAGCACAGAAGGGGGCCATTTGGCCCATCGTGTCCGCGCCGGCTCGAAGAACAACCAGGTGCCCATTCTAATCCCACCTTCCAGCACTCGGTCTGTAGCCCTGCAGCTTACAGCACTTTAGGTGCAGGTCCAGGTACTTTTTGAAAGAGTTGAGGGTCCCTGCCTCTACCACCAATTCGGGCAGTGAATTCCATTCACCCACCACCCTCTGGGTAAAAGTTTTTCCTCATGTCCCCTCTAATCCTTCTGCCAATCATCTTAAATCTATGTCCTCTAGTTCTTGAACTCTCTGCTCGGGGAAACAGGTACTTCCTGTCTACACTATCTAGGCTCCTCATAATTTTGTACACCTCAATCAAATCACCCCTCAGCCTTGAAGGGACAGCAACCCCCTCCCCAAACATCTAGAGGTTTCTGCCTCTACCACCCTCTCAGGCAGTGAGTTCCAGACCCCCACCACCCTCTGGGTGTAAAATATTCTCCTCATTTCGGTTCTAATCCTTCTTCCAATCACTTGAAATCTATGCCCCCGGTTATTGACCGCTCTGCTAAGGGAAATAGGTCCTTCCTATCCACTCTATCTAGGCCCCTCATAATTTTACACACCTCAATCAAATCACCCCTCAGCCTTCTCTGTTGCTAGGAAAACAACCCCAGCCTATCCAATCTGTCATCATAGCTAAAATTCTGCAGTCCTGGCAACATCCTCGTAAATCTCCTCTGCATCCTCTCCAGTGCAATTACATCCTTTCTGTAATGTCGTGACCAGAACTGTGTGGAGTACTCAAGCTATGGCCTAACTAGTGTTTTATACAGTTCCAGCATAACATCCCTGCTTTTATATTCTGTGCCCTGGCTAATAAAGGAAAGCATTCCATATGTCTTTTTAACCACCTTATCTACCTGTCCTGCTACCTTTAGGGATCTGTGGACATGCACTCCAGGGTCCCTCACTTCCTCTACACCTCTCAGTATCCTCAACATTTATTGTGTACTCCCTTACCTTGTTTGCTCTCCCCAAATGCATTACCTCACACTTCTCCGGATTGAACTCCATTTGCCACTTTTCTGCCCATCTGACCAGTCCATTGATATCTTCCTGCAGTCTACAGCTTTCCTCCTCACTATCAACCACACGGCCTATCTTTGCGTCATCCGCAAATTTCTTAATCATGCCCACTACGTTTAACACTACGTTTAAGTCCAAATCGTTAACGTATATCAGAAAAAGCAAAGGACCTAGTATTGAGCCCTGTGGCACCCCACTGGAAACAGTTTCCAGTTGCATACTGCTCAGTATCAATCCCTCTACTGAAATCTTGGAGAAGCCCATGTGAATGCAAAAGGTAGGATATTTAATTCAGATCACAAGGTACTATGATTTTTTATGTCCCCAGGTTTATCTATTCATATTATTAGATACTGAGCAGTATGGGCACATTCCTGAATGTAAGATGTGAGGACTACTTACCAGAGTGTCCAGCACCAATGAACCCAAGAGAATCCCTGAGGCACACTTCAATTTATAACAGCCATGCTGACAGACTTAATCAGGTGGAAACTCCTAATTCCAATTTATTGCAAGACAAAATTAATACATAGACACCACCTCTGCAGTGACTTGGACATGTGGTTCAAACAAGTGGAAGTGAGAACCAGCAGTGTTCAGTAATGTACTTATAATAGCTTAAGGATTCCTAGATACAGACCATCACTGAAGATTAATCAAAGACACCAGACACAGGCCTTTTTTTCCCCAAATTATTGCTTTGACAATAGCCTTGTGAATACTTCTCTGCATAATAACTGGACAGGTAGTTCAAAGAATTACCAGGACAGGTAGATCAAAGAACATGGCCTGTGTTCTGCAGATCCTCTGGTTGTGGCGACACATTTTGTGACCATCAAGGTGAGACAACTACAAATTTTACACTAGTTAGTTCACAAACGAAATCATAGCTAAAGAAATAAAGGAAAATATATACACCACAGTTTTAGAATTTGCAGCATGATGAAGCTGAGCTTCCATCACAATCATCAAGATGCAGAATGTTAGCAAAGTGGGATACTCCTCCATTTCATGCAGTGTTCCTTTGCCAGATATCACAATTTAAATGCAGAGTGAAACTCTTCCCTAACAATATCCTTTACTGCACCTGTGTAACATTTTCCATTTCTCATTCCATCTATCCGTGTAGCCACTACATGCAAAAATGCTGCCAATTTATGTCAAATCAAGGGCAGATTTGTGCTGTGAGCCATTCCATTTTCCAAGTCACTTGAATTGTTGACCATTTTGTTGCATGTTTGAAGCTCGCAGTTAGAACAATGTCCAGAAAGTTTATCTTACTTTTCCAGTTCTGATTATGTTCTTGTGACATCCTGATATAATGATGCTGCTAATCATGTTATGAAGATTGGGAATAAGACAAGGAAGTTTACAATTTTGCAGCCAGTTAAACAGCCAATGTATTATGGAAACTTGGTTTGGGTGGATCCACAACAAGACCACCCATTTTTTGCTTCTTTATAAGAAGACAAAATATAGCAAGCCATTGTTTTTAAGGAGAGGGCTGGATGGGAATGAATAAACTGAAGACTGAAAAGGATTTTCTGTCCATGCTACTTTTCAGCACCGTGTTGCACCAAAATTTTAACAGAATATAATTTTAGTGGTTTTCAGCGAACTGATTAATGAGAAATAAGATTAGCAACACTTGATAAGCTTTTGATTTTCAGACTGCTGGGCTGCATTGAAAAATGGTATAAACATACTGAATGAAGTTGTTGTTAACTACGATGCTTTAGTTATCTACAACACTTGCTGTAGATTTTACTTGGTCTTTTGACTCCTTATTGTAGTGAAAGATGTTATATTCTGGTCAGTTTAGAGTATAGCAAAATTAAGTCACAGGATTTGCAGAAGTCAACTGTTTCCACACAGACATTCTTAAATTATGAAATAACATTAAGGAATGAATCAACCACAGTGCAGAACACACCCAGCCTGTCCAGCAGTGAAGCTCCCACCTCAGAAGAATGACAAATGTCACAGGCATCAAGCAACATGCTCATTAACCCTTTATTCCACCCTGGCCTTTCAAGAGATTTTTTAACTCCTTGCCCATGTTTAAATTTAATTAACAAAAACTGGCATATTCCGGTGAATGGTACCACCCAAAATGTTAACCCAGCTTTATCTTTCCGACGCAGATCAAATTGCCATGCATTCACAGCATTTCTGTTTTCATAACTAATGATTTTCTTGCCTTGCAGTAATTATGTCACAAACAAATTTGGCCTTACCAAACTTGAAGTACAGTGTTTAGGCTATTGCTGTATTATTTGTACTCCAATTATGTGCCATCCTGATTATCCACTAGAACTTTGGCAGGACAAAGCCTTGCACAAGACATTGAAATGACATAATATTTCTTTTGTTACTTGTAGGCTAGACTTCTCAAATGCCTTCCTCACTGTCCTCCAGAACTACTACGTACATAAACTCCAACTTGTTCACCACACCACTGCCCATATGCTGTTCCATATTAAGTATTGCCTGCCCATCAGCCTTACCCTCACCGACTTCCATCGGATCCTTGGTTCCCAATGCACTGAATTCAAAATGTTTGTCCTCAATTTACAAATTACTCCACGGCCTTGCACCATGCCACTTCTGCAGCCTCCTTCAGCCCTATAATGATGCCTGTGGCCATAATCTTTTAACTCTGGCCTATCGTGCACCCTTTCACAAAACTTTCATTCATCTAGGTCCCACTTTCTAGATCTCCCTTCCTAAACCTTTTTGTATTGCTACTTCCTTCCCTCCTTTTGACCATGCTTTTGATTAACTCTCCTAATTTTCCCACTATTGTTTAGTCCACTCACTCCTATGTGGAGTGCCTTACAATGTTTTATTACATTAAATGCACTATATAAATGAAAGTAGTTGTTATTCTTATTATACTTATCTTCATTCCTGTGTTTAGGCTATTGCTGTACTATGTGTGTATGGCCAACATTTGGGTACACTCGATTATTCATCAATTTCCATTATCTACTTGGGGGGAGGGGGGCGGCATCTGTAATAACTTCATGGGATATATTTTCAAGGCAGTATTTTGTTAATCCCCAAATGCAGCCCTCCTAGATATGAAAGGAACGGGCTGCCTGAACACAGACTATGCCAATGCTGCTCTTCGTAATAGTCAGGAAATGTAAGAGGAACCTTAAGGAGATGCCCCATTCTGCAGTTCAATTTGGATCTCTCCACAGCAGTGTAGTTGAGGTTTTCCTTCCTTTCTTGGTTACTTGGGTCACGCACAACCTGTAGCTGGTTGAAGGGCAAGCTGCCAGATAACTGTCTCAAGGCCTGTACCAATGCTACTCTTGAGCTGACTACTAGAAGATAGATATGAGTGGCTCAGTGATTACTTTCTCCCATCAATATTCCATTTCTTTATTTTTCATTTTGTGCCTGCCCACAGCAGCACAACTGATACTCAGTACGGCGCGTAATTAAACTTTCCTCTCACCACTATGAGATTGTGTACTTGTAATCCAATGCATGGTAATATGCTGCCCGAAGGTGAGATTTTTTAACTTAGAGGAATTTTAGACCACTGTCTTTTTCCAACAGCAATCAACATTACCACAGTAAACTGTCAACAGAGCAGTACACGCACCTCCTTATGAAAGTAGTAATTATGTCGAGAGTACAAAAGCAAGGAAGTTATGCTAAACCTTTACAAATCAGTGGCTAGGCCTCAGCTGGAGTATTATGTCCAATTCTGGGCACCACACTTTAGGAAGGAGGTCAAGGCCTCGGAGAGGGTGCAGAGGAGATTTACTGGAATGATACCAGGGATGAGGAACTTCTCTCATGTCTCCACATAACTGATGCTGGGATTGTTCTTCATAGAGCAAAGAATGTCATGGGGAGATTTCATCAAGGTATTCAAAATTATGAAGGGTTTTGATAGGGTAAATAATGAGAAACTGTTTCCACTAGCAGGAAGGTCAGTAACCAGAGGACATAGATTTCAGATAATTGGCAAAAGAACCAGAGGGGAGTTGAGGAGAATTTTTTTTACATGGCGAATTGTTATGACCTGGAATTCACTGTCTGAAAGGATGGTGGCAGCAGATTCAATAGTCATTTTCAAAAGGGAATTGGATAAATACTTGAAAAAGAAAAAATTGCAGGGCTATGGGGAAAAAGCAGGGGAGTGGGACTAATTGGATAGCTTTTTCGATGAGCCAGCTTAGGCATGATGGGCCGAATGGCCTCTTTCTGTGCTGTGTGATTCTATGATGATGTAGGGATACCAGCAAGTGTCAGTTTGCGATGTTAGTTTAGTTCAGGTTAATGTGAAAGAGATAATCGCATCTCCCTTAAAGTTGTCATTGCTTCTAACAGCTCTCTGATTAAACTTACACATCTTGCTCTTCCTTTTTAAACTCAATTTTCATATTTATCCTCCCCTGAACAAAACTGCACGAGCTTATCTTAATTGTCCTTGAACAAGGCATTAAAATCTTTAACAAGAAATTTTATATGGATAGGCTATATGGACATTTAGGCATCAGGGAAAGATTCTTGAGTAGCAGTACAAATTGAAGAAAATTCTGGTTAATGCTTCCAACTGGTCTTGCTCACCTGTCCACTCACATCTAATTTTTTTCCATTAAGGTTTATCTACAGAGGAAAATATCCTTCATAAGCTTTGGCTCTCTTATAACTCATGTTCATGTTATGATAGTATGGAATGAAAAAGTCCATTTTACCCATCAAGCCTGCTCCTTTATCAAGCCATGCACAATGTACATTAGGATGGATTCTATCCTACCCATTGAATATTCTGAAGGAAAGTTCTGCATAAATACTTGGATGGAGGATGCAAAGTCAGCCAGGAGAGCACTTGAATAATCAAGTCAGGAGGTGATAAAGGCATGGATTAGAGTTTCAGTGGCAGATGGGGTAAGGTAGGGGCATAGATGGACAAGGTAAAGGATATGGGGTTGGAAGCTCTCAGATTGGGGTTGAATAGGATGCCGAGGTTACAAACACTTTGGTTCAGGCTGAGGCAGTGGCAGGGGAGGTGAAAGAATCAATGGCTTCAGTCTTCTCCATTATTTGGCTGGAGGAAACCACAGCTCATCCAAAACTGAATATCATACAAGCAGTCTGTAAAAAAAAAAAGAGGCAGTGAAGGGATCAAGAGAGATGGTGGAGAGGTAGGGCTGGTTGTCGTCTGTGTGCAGGTGGAAGCTGACCCCATGTCTTAGGATGATGTTGCCATGGAACAGCATGTATATGAGGAAAAGGAAGGGGCCAAAGGTAGATTCATGGGGGACTTGAGGTAGGAAGGGTAGGAAAAGAAGCCATTGCTGGAGATGCTCTGGCTACAATCAGATAGATAAGAGTGGAACCAAGCGAGGGCAATCCCACTGAGTTGCACAATGGAGGAAAGACTTGGAGGAGGATGTGGTCAACCGTGTCAAACACTGCAGAGAAGTTGAGGAGGATGAGGAAGAATATTATCCTCTGTGACTGCAGTGTATCATTTGTGACTTTGGTTAGGGCCTTTATGGTGCTGTGGCAGGGCGAAAATGGAGCCAACCACATACTCAAGGAGTTTGGAGAGGAATGGAAGATTGGAAAAGGAGTAGTTGTTTGCAAGGTCAGAAGGGTCAAGTGTGTATTTTTTTTTAAAGTGGGAGGGGGTGATGATCGCTGTTTTGAGAGGGAGGATAACAATTCCCGAGGAGAAGGAACCATTTACAATGCCAGCTAGCATGGAGGCCAGGAAGGAAAGTTGGGGTCAGCAGTTTAGTGGGAGGAGAAGGTGGGTCTCATGGATATGGTGAATTTGGAGAGGGTATTAGGAAAGATAGGGCAGAATTTAGAATTGACGATTCAGGAATGAGGAAGCAGCAGAGGTAGATGAATGGATGAACTCAATGTTAGTGACAAAGAAATCCATGAGCTCCTCGCACTTGTTGTTGGAAGTGAAGGTAAAGGAGACAGAGAGAGGGGTATAAGAAAATGGACAGTAGTGCACAAAAGAAGCCCAGGTTATCTTTGTTCTTGTAGTAGGAGGTGGTTTTAGAACAGGAAAGTTAGGCCTGATAGTGCCAATCAGATCTGGTGATGGATAGCCAAACTAGCTGTGTACCAGGTAGATTCAAGTGTCCGCCCCTTGGACTTGGGGAAAGGAAGATGGGGCCCATACCATGGAGAATGACCAGAATGGGAAAGAGTACAGGTTTTGGTGGGGGCAAGGGCATTGAAGGTGGAGATGACAGATTGGTTGAGCACGTTGATGGCTGCTGTGTTATTGTGGTGAATGGAGGGACAAAGTCTAGGCAGTCAGGAGTTTGAAAATGAAGTTGTATGTGACTTAGGGAGATGGCAAGATTGAATGGTGGGTGTAAAAATGGTGGGGGGGGAGGTGGGGGAGAGGTTTAAGGAGGACAGGAGGTCAATGAATTCGGAGGAGAGAGGGGAAATTTGATGGAGATTGAGATCACCAAGGACGAGGAGTCACTCAGTGCAGTGGTTGAGGGAGGAATGCAGGGAAAATATCTCTGAGAAACTCGGTTGGGGCTTGGGGGGGGAGACAGTAGACAATTTTAAAGGATTTTAGAGAGGCAATGGGGGAAAAGAGTGTTCAAAAGGAGAAGTTACCAGAGGGGTGGGGAGAGGGACCATGGTGCACCTTGGTGATAAGGGCCACATCAGCATTACAGCAGTTTGGGCAGGGAAGCAATGGAAAGTATAACCAGGAGGGGAGACTTCGGTAAGGAGCAAGGTGTTGCCACACTTCAGCCAAGATACAGTCAACAAGTACTTCAAGGTCAGGCACAACATGGCTAAATGCCGAGTAAAGCTCCATCTATTGTGTCCCAACAGTGTGTGTCTCAGTCCCATCAGAAAAACACCTTCTACTACACCAATGTAACAATTTTCTATTTCCCAGCCATTTTGCAGCTTCTCTGACTGAGTTTGCCAATTTAATGCTAATTACTAATCAATTAGGATTGTTTTGTGCTACGGGCACATGTACACTAGGAACTGGTTTCAGACTGCCAGATCTCATCTCATTTCGGCCTTCAACAGCTTGCAAATCCAAGAGATTCGCATCCCAGGAGTCTGATCTTAATTTGAACCTTGGCTAGAGGTGAAAGTCAGTGTCCAACCCAATTCCCTCAACAATGTCCTCGTAATGACCTTCAGTAACAATAGAAACCAAAACAAAAAATATTTTATAATTGATGGATTTTGTTTGCAGAATTGAACAAAACAAATACAGAAATTTTTTACACTTAAAAGACCAAGCTGTGTAATTTCTCCATAATTTGTTAATAAAAACTCCGCTTCGTGTCAGCCAACAAAGTGGTTAGCAAATGTTGCAGCTATTATAATCAAAAACACGAGTGTATCGGGCTCTAAAATACCTTCATCAGGTGTTCTTGTAAAAATTAACATGTTAGATTTCACCGTCCCTCTTTTGCCCCTTTGAGGTCTTTAGAGCAGTTCAATCAGGGCACCATGAGTAATACAGTGTAGTAACATCCAGCCTCACGTTTTTCAACCAAATGTGTTTACTTTTACTGTCTGCAGTTCTTCTGCGAACAGTCATACCTCAAAAGGTGCTTCTGTATGGCGCTAAGACTGATGTTAATGGCATGACCGCCCAATACATGGGTCTTGTGCCACAAAATGCATCCCAAAAGTAAATGCACTGGATTTGCTTATGCTGGGAGCCTGGGAGACAATTTTACTGGGTTGTCTCAATCGTTGACCTCAACAAATCTAGTAATGTTTACCCTTTAGTTGCAGATGGCTGTGCAAGGCATATGTGTCTGTCATTGCTAGCACTGCTCTTCTGCAATATAAAAGCAGCTAAACTCTGGATGTCACTGGTACAAAGTCAAGTGATTTCTATGCCTCATCATTGTGCAGCCAAGGAATATTCCACTTTTGTTAAATTTGAACAGTATAGGTAGACCACAAAAGTATTTAGAATTTTGATTATCTTTCAAATTTTAGGGCTGCAAAAGTTATTTTGGGGGACATTAAAATTTTGATGGTAACTAGAATCATGCATGTTTTGATTTATTTTTCTAAGAGCGAAGCTAATGCTAGAATTCAGAACTGATAATTACTTAGCCATAGGGCATTCAAAAGGTGCCTGTTTAAAATGATCATACATTGCTTAACCTACCAAAAATGCTTTGGGGATTGAATGAAGGGTGAGTCCTTATGGTTGTGTAGATGAACGGAGACTCATATTTAACACAAAATAACTGACAAAGTATTAGCATCACAGAGTAGGCAGTTTTAATCCCCATTTCAAATGAGCCTTATAGTGCATATTAAGCATAAAAATACAGAAAATTGAAGTTTCATCTGATTTAGTCAGATCCCTCCCTAGTAATTGGCATTTTAGTGATGATGTGATTGGGTACAACTCAATGCGAAAAATACAGATTTGCAATCACTTCCTGAAGAATTGCTTTACCACACACAAAAATTTAAATAGTACCAAGGTTGTGGTCTATGGAAAAACATTTAAGAATGATGGTACTTACTTCCAGACTCAACTTATCCTTCAATAGTGCTTTTAATTCATCCATCTTTAGTGAATCACCGTATTATTCAAATTCAACATTTTGAAAGAAGTATTTTGAAATCAAACATAATTTACTATTCAATTCTAAGGAACCTACTGATTTGTTCCAAATATTTTTAAGTATTTTGTAGAATTTTTGTATGAGGCATTAGATATAAGATGTGCGATTACCTCAGTGCTGAGGTGAATAGTGGGCAAGAGAAATATACAAATAGAGTCATAGAGTCAGAGTTATACAGCACGGATAGAGGCCCTTCGGCCCATCGTGTCCGCGCCGGCCATCAGCCCTGTCTACTCTAATCCCATATTCCAGCATTTGGTCTGTAGCCTTGTATGCTATGGCATTTCAAGTGCTCATCCAAATGCTTCTTGAATGTTGTGAGGGTTCCTGCCTCCACAACCCTTTCAGACAGTGAGTTCCAGACTCCAACCACCCTCTGGGTGAAAAAGTTCTTTCTCAAATCCCCTCTAAACCTCCCGCCTTTTACCTTGAATCTATGTCCCCTTGTTATAGAACCCTCAACGAAGGGAAAAAGCTCCTTAGTATCCATCCTATCTGTGCCCCTCATAATTTTGTACACCTCAATCATGTCCCCCCTCAGCCTCCTCTGCTCCAAGGAAAACAAACCCAATCTTCCCAGTCTCTCTTCATAGCTGAAGCGCTCCAAATGAGTGCTAATGTGTTAAATATTAAACAGCCTGAATAAAAAACAAAAGCAGATGTATGGTGCCAGGATTGCTGTTCTGAACAGTCCAGGAAACCTGAAACTCCCATTATGTTCTATTTCTGTTTTACATTTGTGTACTAACAGCATTACAGAGTGACTGAACTGAAAACATTTGCCACTAATAGTCCATTATACCACCTGCATCTGGCATCTGTTGCGATGATCAAATTAAGTTAGCATCAATTTAGAGTATAAAAGCTACTCTGGAGGACACTGCTCTACCTCAGTTTTGTTTTGCCACATTTTTTGTGAAAGTCTGCAATAACTTAAAAGAGGATGTATTTCAACACATACAATTAGCATAACTTTTTTTGGAATGACAATATAAGATGCAAAATTTAGATAGAAACCTTAAGACTATCATCATTAATATTTTTCAGCAGACACCACTTGCACGGCAGAAACCAAATATTCAAAGGCAAGGTAATAAGCAAATGATGGTTCTGTTGGGATTTCAACCACATACTGTCTTTGCTGTACTAAACTCAGTAAAATGTACTGCTGGTACTCAGGTCAGAAAAAGCAAAAAATAAAATTTTGTTAGGTTCAGGTTGAAATTGTCAGGTCGAAGTTGTCATTCATTGATTTAACATCTTTACATAAAGCAGGTCAATTTAATTTTGAGAACTTGCTCAAAAAATGCAAGTCACAAAAAGTAACACCACAAGAAATGTGAAACCATAGCAGTTTACTGCACAAATTATCAATCAATAATACAACAGGGGAATAGAACAGAGTACCAAAATAGGAATTATACATTTCTGAAGCTGGCAGCCACAAAGATCAGCTTTCACAAGAGAAGTAAGTACCTCAGGAGAATAGAATAAAATTTGGATATAGATTAAACCAGAAGTTAATTTGAGCATCAAGCAAAGAAGCGACTGACCTGAAGCAGTATACATATAAAGGAAAACTGTGCCAGATCAAAGACAGTACTGATGACTGTCATACATCACCACATAATATAATAATTGTTCCATGTAAGCATGAAACATTAACCATTATCATTGGTAATTAGTACTTGTAAAATTGTAACCACCAACTTCAGAAATCATCTGCCACCATACAATGAAGTTTCTGGGCAGGTTAAGTATCTAGGACAAAATTCATGCTCTGAAAATTTTGCTGTAAGCCGGCAATGTTGTCCACTGAGGTAAGGTCACACAGCAGCAGATGTTTTGTCTGCTTAAATTTTTGCAATGCACTTTTAAATAATTTAGAAGCAAACATGATTAACGATGTGATTATGCCATCACACTGCAGATTGTGCATTCTATTTATAAATCTTGTAAAATATCCTGCAGGACACTTCAGATATCAAAGGCCCTTTAAATGCTATAACTTTTTGACAGGAAGGAAACGCATACTCACTAGAAGTACAGGAAACATATTTAATAGTACTTGCTAAACAAACTAAAAATGCTAACTTAGCTTTTTTGCATGTGAGAGCAGAGGGTGGTTGACATCATTAGCAAGGTTAAGGATGTATCATAGCATGTGTGACACAGTGTAACAAGTACATTGAGAATTTATTCCAATTTGCCTAATATGCATATAAATTGCTGCCTTGCATCCAAGGAGAGGACTTGGCAGCACCAGAAATCTGTAGACACCAGCAGTTGTAAGAAAATGAAGCCGATTAAATATACATAAGCCACTTGAAACTAAATCAGTCAAACAGTTTCTCAGTTTTCTGCCAATTAAAAATATAATGGCACACTATAAATCAAACTTCAAATAAAACACAATCTTAGGGAACTCAATATTTTAAATTTTGATTTTAAAGTATTTCCGAGCTATTTTAAATTTTAAAAAATCTTATTTTTAAAAATACACCAAAATAACTGGAAAGCAACCAGTAGCGTGGTAAACAGACTACAAACTGAATTGTGTTGAGGGCTTTTCCTAATAGCTACCTTCTGATAAACGATATTCTAAACCTCACCACTGAGCAATGAAATTGTCAACCAACACAGAGAATTGTGGAGAGAAGTGTAGTCCAACAATGTAAAGATGTACAAGGACAAGGTCACTCCCACATACACAGTCTCTTCTCATCAAGGAAGCCAGCAGTGAACATAAAATTCCAGTTTCAGTCACGTATCTTTCCAAATGCTATCACATTACTGTTGCTAATAAATCTTGTTAGTATATGCTGCAAAGTTATTGATTTTTGCATACACATCATTAAAAAATATTTAGACCTGTATTGTGAATAACTTGTACAACAATAATTTTAAGTCAGGCAAAAAAAAATGTTTTTAAAAGATCTATAATCAGCAAAACTTCACATTTAGAGGTATTTGAATTCATGAGCGCAAATATGCTCCTTATGTTTTTGAAGGTGCGTACTTGAAGTGACAGATCAAATAAACTTGAGACTTGGTATATTATAAAGCCAGTAGAGGGCAAATTAAATGAAGCTGCAATCAACAAGACTGTTCTCTACAAATAAATGCTAGCAACATAAAATTCTTATTTTTGGAAAAAGATTAATTTTGTTTCATCCCTTGGCTGCAGCAGCCTATATTGACCTGCGCACTTTCAGATCTTGGAACCTTGGGTAAGAGTCAGCTTGAGGGTACAGCAAGTGCCCATGATCAATAAACGAGCATTAGTAAAGATCAACTCGGCCCCACTTCATGATGTCGAAATTACCACTAATCCCAACTAGAGATGTAGCTTTATGGAATATTATGTAGAGAAGAAAATGCTAAGTGTGAAATTTCTTGCCTCTGTCAAAGATATGGTTACGAGTATTGTCAGATGCCTCATTCTAATGAATTACGAAACATGCCATGCCCTTGTTGCCACCTTGCACTGTTGAATTTCTAGCTTTCTGCAGGTTTGAGGCCTTTATGTGAACTTAAAAAACATTACGGACAGTCTGTTTATGAGGCACATAGTAGAACTATTCTAACGAGGGAAATGTGGCTTTTGTAATATACAATGAGATCAAAGTTTATCTGATGTGTACTTGAAATCACCACTGTACATGCAATCAAGAAAATTAAAACCCTATATTCAAAGCAAGCATATCTCAACAACTTCTTTCAAACATTGGTGACTGACAGAGCCTACATTTTACCTTGACAGGTTGCACAACTGCCTTTAAATTGTTCGGTCAAAAGGTGATGTAGTTTTATGGAACTTTTATAAGTTCAAGTAGAGGCCACAGGCTTTAAGGAAAACCAGAAATTCAATGGTGCAATATGGTAATAAGGACATGAAATGTTCCAGAACTCATTAGAATAAGGCACATGATAGTGCTTAGGGCTACACGCCTTGGCAGAGATAAGCAGTTTCATCTGTAGTATTTTAAAAATTGCATTCTATTCTTTACAACATTCCATCAAGCCGAATTCACCACCTGCAACTGAATAAATAAGCATGTGTGCAGCCCATCCCCTTAGTGGGAGCATTCTAAGCGTTTCCAGGGGGAAAGTAGAGTAGCTAGAATTGGTGGTTTCACATGATCTGAAAGTTTGCAGTCAAGTGGAGCATGGCGTACCTAAACTCTGTAGGTATAAGCAAGCTGAATTATCAAGTAGTGCAGTTATTATCACCGAACTTTGTGATTTTGTTGTTTCAATCTTGTAAGTTTGAAACAGTTTCATCAGACTGATGGGCTCAGTAGCTCCAAGACAGTTCTTTAGTTGAAGTCTTCATGCACAGGAAGTTTTTTTAAAAATCATCAACAGAAATAGACAGGAAAAAAGTTAATGACACTGATCAATATATACATCTGTTGGTCAATTTGGCATGACAGCACTAAGACTACTGCTTTAACAGTCTCCTGTGTCATTGCAAAGAAGTCTTTGTGTCTGGATGTGGCATTTCAAGCACATATGGCTATGAAGTTGAAAGATTTTTCCCTCCTCAAATTTTCTCCCCTTACCACTCCTCCCTTGAAGATTGCTTATTGCCATAGTCCTAAGGGTTCTGTTGGGCCTTTCTTCACATATCAGCCTGATGCTGAGTGCTGGCAAGGTATTTGATGATGGTGACTATCTCAAACAAAAACAATCTTATCCTCTTCTCGCATCCACAGATGTACACAAGGCCACTTTTTTACATCCCTAGCCCAGGGACATTCAGGCTGAATGTGACTTCTCAATGGTCTTCGTCAGACCAGCTGAGATCAAGTAACTGTCTTTTCTCTGATCTCGCAATGCCACAAGACAATGGAAACAGAGCAACCAGCTCCTAGATCTTTGCAAATGTTGCCTGAGCAGGCTGCCAGAAGTTAGAACATAAGAAATAGGAGCAGGAGTAGGCCATACGGCCTCTCGAGCCCGATCTCCCATTCAACAAGATCATGGCTGATCATCTACCTCAACGCCATTTTCTGCACCATCCCCACAATCCCTTGATGCCTTTAATATCTAGAAATCTATTGATCTCTGTTTTGAATGTACTCAATGACTGAGCCTCCACAGCCCTCTGGGGTAGAGAATTCCAAAGATTCACC
This sequence comes from Heptranchias perlo, assembly GCF_035084215.1. Taxonomy (NCBI): domain Eukaryota; kingdom Metazoa; phylum Chordata; class Chondrichthyes; order Hexanchiformes; family Hexanchidae; genus Heptranchias; species Heptranchias perlo. The sequence goes on along the minus strand of NC_090331.1, from coordinate 42,507,877 downwards.
ACCCTCTGAGTGAAGAAATTTCTCCTCCTCTCAGTCCTAAATGGCCTACCCCTTATTCTGAGACTGTGACGCCTGGTTCTAGACTCCCAAGCCAGGGGAAACATCCTCCTTGCATCTACCCTGTCTAGCCCTGTAAGAATTTTGTATGATTCAATGAAATTACCTCTCATTCTTCTAAACTCTAGAGAATGCAGGCCTAGTCGACTCAATCTCTCCTCATATGACAATCCTGCCATCCCAGGAATCGGTCTGGTGAACCTTTGTTGCACTCCATCTATGGCAAGTATATCCTTTCTGAGGCAAGGAGACCAAAATTGTACACAATACTCCAGGCGCGGTCTCACCATGCCCTATACAATTGCAGCCATGATGTGGAGATGCCGGTGATGGACTGGGGTTGACAATTGTAAACAATTTTATGTCACGCTACACCTAACCCCACCAGCGAACAAAAGTTATCTGTTTTTAATATAACGGGTCAATTGCTGTCTTTTCCTTCCGGATGTTTCTATGTTTCTGCCTCTCTCTCTCTTTTTTTTTTGTTCTGGCCGTTTGTATATTCGGTGGCGCTGCAGGTAACACCTATCTGTCTGAACACTTTGGTTGCCTTGGCAACGGGCAGTTGAAAAGACTTTCTGTAATCACCAGGTATTGTTCTGTGATTTATAAATGCGAGAGGTTCGAGGATTTCTTGACATTCACCTGAGGAAGGAGGAAGCCTCAGAAAGCTTTTTGAATTTTAAAATAAAATTGTTGGACTATAACTTGGTGTTGTAAAATTGTTTACAACTATATAATTGCAGTAAGACATCTTTACTCCTGTACTCAATTCCTCTTGTAATAAAGGTCAACATACCATTTGCCTTCCTAATTGCTTGCTGCACCTGCATGTTAGCTTTTAGTGACTCATGTACAAGGACACCCAGGTCCCTTTGAATATCAACATTTCCCAATCTCTCACCATTTAAAAAATACTCTGCGTTTCTGTTTTTCCTACCAAAGTGGATAACTTCACATTTTTCCACATTACATTCCATCTGCCATGTTCTTGCCCACTCACTTAGCCTGTCTATATCCCTTTGAAGCCTCTTTGCAACCTCCTCACAACTCACATTCCCAGCTAGTTTTGTGTCATCAGCAAACTTGGAAATATAACATTTGGTCCCCTCTTCCAAATCACTGATATAGATTGTGAATAGCTGGGGCCCAAGCACTGATCCCTGCCGTACCCCACTAATCACAGTCTGCCAATCTGAAAAAGACACATTTAGTCCTACCATCTGTTTTCTGTGTGTTAACCAATTCTCAATCCATGCCAGTATATTACCCCCAATTCCATGTGCTCCAACTTTGTTCACCAACCTCCTGTGTGGGGACCTTATCGAAAGCCTTCTGAAAATCCAAATACGCCACATCCACTGGTTCCTCCTTATCTATTCTACTAGTTACATCCTCAAACAACTCCAATAGGTTTGTCAAACATGATTTCCCTTTCATAAATCCATGCTGACTCTGCCAAATGCTATTATTATTTTCCAAGTGTCCTGTTATCACATTCTTCATAATAGACTCATGTCAGGCTAACAGGTCTGTAGTTCCCTGTTTTCTCTCTCCCTCCTTTCTTAAATAGTGGAGTTACATTTGCTACCCTCCAATCTGCAGGAACTGTTCCAGAATCTATAGAATTTTGGAAGATGACAACCAATGCTTCAGCCTTGTCTTTTGCACTCACGTGCAGGACTCTGCCATCATTGAGGATGGGGGTGTTTACGAAGCCTCCTCCTCCCGTTCGTTGTTTAATTGTCCACCAATATTCACGACTGGATGTGGCAGGACTGCAGAGCTTTGATTTGATCCATTGGTTGCCGAATTTCTTAGCTCTGTCTGTAGCATGTTGCTTCTGCTGAGTAGCATGCATGTCGTCCTGTGTTGTAGCTTTACCAAGTTGGCACCTAATTTTTAGGTATGCCTAGTGCTGCTCTTAGCATGCTCTTCTCCACTCCTCATTGAACCAGGGTTGATCCCCTGGCTTGTTGGTAATGGTAGAGGGAGGGCCATGAGGTTACAGATTGTACTGGAATACAATTCTGCTGCTGCTGCTGATGGCCCTCAGCACCTCATGGATGCCCAGTTTTGAGCTGCTAGATCTGTTCTGAACCTATCCCATTCAGCATGGTGGTAGTGCCCTCAGTGAGAAAACGGGACTTCGTCTCCACAAGGACTGTGCGGTGGTTACTCCTTGCAACACTGTCATGGACAGATGCATCTGCGACAGATAGACTGGTGAGGACGAGGTCAAGTAGGTTTTTCCCTCATGTTGGTTTGCTCACCACCTGCCGCAGGCCCAGTCCGCCAGCTATGTCTTTCAGGACCTGGCCAGCTCGGTCACTGATGGTGCTACCGAGCCACTCTTGGTGATGGACATTTAAGTCCTCCACCCAAAATACATTCTGTGCCCTTGCTACCCTCAGTGCTTCCTCCTAGTTTCGCTCAACATGGAGGAGGACTGATTCATCAGCTGAGGGAGGTCGGTAGGTGGTAATCTGCAGGAGGTTTCCTTGCCCATGTTTGACCTGGTGCCATGAGATTTCAAGGGGTCTGGAGTCAATGTTGAGGACTCCCAGGGCCACTCCCTCCTGACTGTATACCACTGTACCGCCACCTCTGGTGGGTCTGTCCTGCCGGTGGGACAGGACATACCCAGGGATCGTGATGGAGGAGTCTGGAAGGTATGATTCTGTGAGCATGGTTATGTCAGGCTGTTGCTTGACTAATCTGTGGGACAGCTCTGCCAATCTTGGCACAGATGTTAGTGCGGAGGACTCTGCAGGGTCGACTGGGCTTGGTTTGCCTCTGTCGTGTCTGGTACCTAGTGGTCCGATGCCGGGTGGTCCGTCTGGTTTTATTCTTTTTGTGACTTTTTGTAGCGAGACTGTACAATTGAGTGGCTTGCTAGGCCATTTCAGAGGGCGATTAAGAATCAACCACATTGCTGTGCATCTGGAGTCACATATAGGCCAGACCGGGTAAGGACAGCAGATTTCCTTCCCTAAAGGACATTACTGAACCGTTCTTATGTTTCTCACTAGTTTACTCTCATATTCTATTTTCCCTTTCTTTATCAATTTCTTGGTCCTTCTTTGCTGAATTCTAAAATGCTCCCAATCCTCAGGCTTACTGCTTTTTCTGGCAACTTTATGTGCCTTTTCCTTTCATTTAATACTATCTTTAATTTCTCTTGTTAGCCTTGGTTGGATCACTTTTCCTGTTGGGTTTTTGTGCTTTAAAGGAATATATATTTGTTGCAAATTATGTATTAATTCTTTAAATGCTAGCCATCGTCTGTCTACCATCATACCTTTTAATGTAGTTCCCCAATTGACCACAGCGAACTTGCACCTCATATCTTATTAGTTGCCTTTGTTTAGATTTAAGACCCTAGTTTCGGATTGAACTATATCACATTCAAACTTAATGAACAATAACTTCCCAGAAATGCTAGGGAACCAAGGGTCTAGTGAGAAAGAAGAATTAAAAGAAATTATTATTCGTAAAAAAATAATGCTGGAGAAATTAATGGGACTGAAAGCCAATAACTCCCCAGTGCCTGATAACCTGCATCCCAGAGTACTAAAAGAGCTGGCCATGGAAATAGTGGATGCATTGGTTGTCATTGTCCACATTTCTATAGATTATGGAACAGTTCCTGCAGATTCGAGGGTGGCAAATGTAACCCCATTATTCAAAAATGGAGGGAGAGGGAGAACAGGGAACTACCGGTTAGCCTAACATCAGTAGTTGGGAAAATGCTAGAGTCTAATATAAAGGATGTGATAACAGGACACTTAGAAAATATCAATGGGATTGGACAAAGTCAACATGGATTTATGAAAGGAAAATCATGTTTGACAAACCTACTGGAGTTTTTTGAGGATGCAACTGGTAGAATAGATAAGGGAGAACCAGTAGATGTGGTGTATTTGGATTTTCAGAAGACCTTTGCTAAAGTCCCACATAAGAGTTTAGTGTGCAAAATTAAAGCACATTGGGATTGGGGGTAATATACTGGCACGGATTGAAAATTGGTTAACAGACAGGAAACAGAGAGTAGGAATAAATGGGTCTTTTTTGGGGTGGCAGGCGGTGACTAGTGGGGTACCACAGGGATCAGTGCTTGGACCCCAGCTATTCACAATATATACCAATGATTTGGATGAGGGAACCAAATGTAATATTTCCAAGTTTGCTGACGACACAAAACTAGGTGGGATTGTGAGTTGTGAGGAGGATGCAAAGAGGCTCCAAGGCAATTTAGACAAGTTGAGTGAGTGGACAAATACATGGCAGATGCAGTATAACGTGGATAAACGTGAAGTTATCCACTTTGGAAGGAAAAACAGAAAGGCAGAGCATTATTTAAATGGTGATAGATTGGGAAATGCTGATGTAAAAAGGGACCTGGGTATCCTTGTACCCCAGTCACTGAAAGTAAACATGCAGGTGCAGCAAGCAGTTAGGAAGGCAAATGGTATGTTGGAATTCATTGCAAGAGGTTTTGAGTACAGGAGCAAGGATGTCTTACTGCAGTTATACAGGGCCTTAGTGAGACAACACCTGGAGTATTGTGTGCACTTTTGGTCTCCTTACCTAAGAAAGGATATACTTGCCATAGAGGGAGTGCAGCGAAGGTTCACCAGACTGATTCCTAGGATGGCAGGACTGTCGTATGAGGAGAGATTGGGTCGACTCGGCCTGTATTCACTCAAGTTTAGAAGAATGAGAGGGATCTCATTGAAATGTATAAAATTCTGTCAGGGCTAGACAAACTGGATGCAGGGAGGATGTTTCCGTTAGCTGGGCGATCTAGAACGAGGGGTCATAGTCTCAGGATACGGGGTAGGACATATAGGACTGAGATGAAGAGAAATTTCTTCACTCAGAGAGTGGTGAACCTGTGGAATTCTCTACCACAGAAGGCTATGTCACTGAATATATTTAAGAAGGAGATAGACAAATTTCTGGACACAGAAGGCATCAAGGGGCACGGGAAGAGAGTGGGAACATGGTATTGAGATAGAGGATCGGCCATGATCATATTGAATGACGGAGCAGATTCAAAGGGCCGAATGGCCTACTCATGCTCCTATTTTCTATGTTTCCATGTTTCTAATTCTATCATATTATGGTCGCTCTTCCCTAAGTTCATGGTATTATAGTAAGTGCAGTGCAGGAGGAGGCCACTCAGCCCATTGTGCCTGTGCCAGCTCTTTGAAAGAGCTATCCAGTTAGTCCCATTCCCCTGCTCTTTCCCATAGCCCTGTACATTTTTCCCCTTCAAGTATTTATCTAATTCCCTTTTGAAAGTTACTATTGAATCTGTTTCGACCACCCTTTCAGGCAGTGCATTCCAGATCATGACAACTTGATGCGTAAAAGAATATTTCCTCATGTCACCTCTGGCTCTTTTGCCAATCACCTTAAATCTGTGTCCTTTGGTTACCGACCCTTCTGCCACTAGAAACAGTTTCTCCTTATTTACTCCATCAAAACCCTTCATGATTTTGAACATCTCTATCAAATCTCCCCTTAATCTTTTCTGTTCTCAGGAGAACAACCCCAGCTTCTCTGGTGTCTCCATATAACTGAAGTCTCTCATCCCTGGCACCATTCTGGTAAATCTCTTCTGCACCCTCTCTAAGGCCTTGACATCCTTCCTAAAGTGTGGCGCCCAGAATTGAACACAATACTCCAGCTGAGGCTTAACCAATGTTTTATAAAGGTTCCTTGCTTTTGTGCTCTATGCCTCTATGATATAAAGCTCAAGATCCCATATGCTTTTTTAAACAGCTGTCTCAACTTGTCCTGCCACCTTCAAAGATGTGCACCCCCAGGTCTCTCTGTTCCTGCAGCCCCTTTAAAATTGTACCATTGAGTTTATATTGCCTCTCCTCATTCTTCCTACCAAAATGCATCATTTTACACTTCTCTGCGTTACAATTTCATCTTCCATGTGTCTGCCCATTTCACCAGTCTGTCTATGTCCTTCTCAAGTCTGTTACTATCCTCCACATTGTTTCCTACATTTCCGAGTTTCATGTCATCTGCAAACTTTGAAATTATACCCTCTATACCCAATTCACATATATTAAAAAGAGCAGTGGTCCTAATACTGACCCCTGGGGAACATCACTGTATACTTCCCTCCAGTCTGAAAAACAACTGTTCACCACTACTCTCTGCTTTCTGTCCCTTAGCCAATTTTGTATCCATGCTGCCACTTTCCCATTAATCACATGGGCTTTAACTTTGCTAACAAGTTTATTATGTGGTACTTTATCAAATGCCTTTTGAAAGTCCATAGACACAACATCAACCACACTGTCCTCATCAATCCTCTCAGTTACTTCATCAAAGAACTCAAATCAAGTTAGTCAAACACGATTTTCCTTTAACAAATCCGTGGTGACTTTCATTTAATAGCCTATAATTTTCAAGTGCCAATTAATTTTGTCCCTGATTATCGTCTCTAAAGGTTTCTCCACCACCGACGTTAGGCTGACTGGCCTGTAATTGCCGGGTTTATCCCTCTCCCCTTTTTTGAACAGGGGTGTAACATTTCCAATCCTCCAGTCCTCTGGCACCATCCCCATATCTCAGGAGGATTGGAAGACTATAGCCAGAGCCTCCACAATTTCCACCCATACTTCCCTCAATAACCTAGGATGCATCCCATCTGGATCGGGTGACTTTTCTGCTTTGAGTACTACCAATCTTTTACAGACCTCCTCTTTATTTATTTTTATCCTATCCAATATCGCTACTACCTCCTCCTTTACTGCTACAATGGCAGCATCCTCTTCTCTAGCGAAGATGGATGCGAAGTACTTTCTGTATTCAGCCTATTGTATTATGAACCTTCCATTCATCATAAAGCTCCTTTTATTGTTTCATTTTAATCTCTATATTTATAGTCATCCAGGGAGCTCTAGCTTTGGATACTGTTCCTTTCCCCCTCGTACGGATGTGTCTACTCTGTACCCAATCAACTCCTCCTTGAAGGCCTCCCTTTGTTCAATTACTGTTTTGCCGACCATTTTTGTTTCCAACCCATCTGGGCAAGGTCCCTTTTTAACTCACTGAAATTTGCCCTCCGTCAGTTAAGCATTTTACTGATCCTTTCCCATAAATATTCTAAACCTAATGATATGTTCTCCAAATGCTGCCCCACGCAAACATGCTCCAACTGCCCTACTTCAATCCCCAGAACTAGATCTAGCACTGTTTCCTTCCTGGTTGGGCTTAGATCACATTGTTCTAGAAAGTTCTCAGGAATCTCCCCCCACCCCACTCTTTGCCCTTTACACTGTTACTGTTACTGTCCCAGTCCATATTGGGATAATTGAAGTCCCCCATTATCACTACTCTATCATTCTTGCATCTTTCTGTAATTTGCCTGCAAATTTCCTCCTCTATCTCCTACCAACTATTTGGTGGTTGCAGGATGGAACTACCTAACCCGCAATCGATATCTCACCACAGTGATGAGCTGATAACAGCAACTTTGGTAAGGATAAATAGAGAAAGATGGATATTAAATTACATCAGAGTAAAAATGAGTTTATGTCCCATTTTAGAACCTTTTGACCACTTTTCCACAAAAACATTTTGGAAAGTGTTAGTTAAATGTTGGGCATTTAAAGCAAAGTTAATTCACACAACTTTAGTAAAAGTAGCCTTAGATGAAAGGCCACTTAAGGGCTAATGGTGATTTTCCCCAAAGGCTGTAAGCAATAAACTATTTTTTTAAGCTTGTCACAGCAATTGGTAAACACCTCACATCCAATATGTTGGGAAATCACTGGTCCCAGGTACCTGGTAGGGGTTGTCTGGCAGCCATTCCCTTCTGGAAGCTGACCCAATATCTGTGCATGATGTTACTGAGGGACAGTAGATAGGTAAACAATTTAAGAAAATGCCAAAGATGGTACCTTGTGAAAAACGAGGTGACCATGCGGATACTGGAGGAGAAGCCTTTGGAGGAAATACACTGACTGTGAAGGGCAGTTCAGAATGATAGGAGAAAAAGGTAGAGCAGGACCATGGACCAAAGTAGATAAGTCACCTAATCTGGATGGGATGCACCCTAGGTTGCTGAGAGAAGGGTGGAAATTGCAGAGGTGCTGGCCATAATCTTTCAATCCTCCTTAGATATGGGGGTGGTGCCAGAGGACTGGAGAACTGCAAATGTTACACCCTTGTTCAAAAAAGGCATAAGGATAAACCGGGCAACTACAGGCCAGTCAGTTTAACCCCAGTGGCAGGGAAGCTTTAAGAAACGATAATCCAGGACAAAATTAATAGTCACTTGAACAAGTGTGGATTAAAAAGGAAGGCCAGCATGGATTTGTTAAAGGCAAATCATGTTTAACTAACATTATTGAGTTTTTTGATGAAGTAACAGAGAGAATTGATGAGGGCAATGTGGTTGATGTTGTGTGTATGGACTTTCAAAAGGCGTTTGATAAAGTACCACATAATAGGCTTGTCAGCAAAGCTGTAGCTCATGGAATAAAAGGGGCAATGGCAGTGGCAGCATGGATATAAAATTGGCTAAGTGACAGGAAACAGAGAGTAGAGGTGAACGGTTGTATTTCAGACTGGCGGAAGGTATACAGTGGTGTCCCCAGGGATCGGTACTAGGACCACTGCTTTTTTTTAATATATATATTCATGACTTAGACTTGGGTGTACAGGGCACAATTTCAAAATTTGCTGATGTCATAAAACTTGGAAGTGTAGTAAACAGTGAGGAGGATAGTGACAGACTTCAAGAGGATATAGACAGGCTGGGCGGACATATGGCAGATAAAATTTAACGCAGAGAAGCGTGAAGTGATACATTTTGGCAGGAAGAACGAAGAGAGGCAATATAAACTAAATGGTACAATTCTAAACGGGGAACAGAGAGACCTGCGGATATTTGTGCACAAATCTTTGAAGATGGCAGGATCGGTTGAGAAAGCGGTTAAAAAAGCATACGGGATCCTGGGCTTTATAAATACGGGCATAGAACACAAAAGCAAGGAAGTTATGTCGAACCTTTATAAAACACTGGTTCGGCCACAATTGAAGTATTATGTCCAATTCTGGGCACCGCACTTTAGGAATGATGTGAAGGCCTTAGAGAGGGTGCAGAAAAGATTTACCAGAATGGTTCCAGGGATAAGGGACTTCAGTTACATGGATAGACTGGAGAAGCTGGGGTTGTCCTCATTGGAGCAGAGAAGTTTGAGAGGAGATTTAATAGAAGTGTTCAACATCATAAAGGGTTTAGATAAAGTAAATAAAGAGAAACTGTTCCCAATTGGCAGAAGGGTCGGGAACCAAAGGACACAGATTTAAGGTGAATGGCAAAAGAACCAAAGGCGACATAAGGAAAAACTATTTTACGCAGTGAGTAGTTATGATCTGGAATGCACTGCCTGAAAAGGTGGTGGAAGCAGATTCAATTGTGGCTTTCAAAAAGGAATTGGATAAATACTTGAAGGGAAAAAACTTGCAGGGCTAAAGGGAAAGAGCGAGGGAATAGGACTAACTGGATTGCTCTAACAAAGAGTCGGCACGGGCTCGATGGGCTGAATGGCCTCCTTATGTGTTGTAACCATTTTATGGTTCTATGGAGAAGAGTGATGGATGAAGATAGAATCGTTGACCATGTCAAAGGCAAACAAAGATGGTCTTGGTGCTACGGATAGGAAAGAAACAGTCCAGATGTCCTTGAACTGGAAGTCTAAGTGGACAAAGCAAGAAAATTTTACATGCCCACCATTAAGCTTTACTGAAATCTTTGTGACAAAAGTGCCTTGAAAAATGCTTCATGCTTTGGTTTGAGCCTCTGAGCTGATGCTGTTTAAGTGAAAGACCAAGAATTTCACACAGGATATCTTACTGCCTCATGTTCTCAGAACAAAAGGGGTACTTCTGAAAGCCAGAAAGTAAGGTTTTTTGGAGCATGTATCTGCCATATGGTGTCTAACATCCTATCAACTGCACTCCTTTCTCTCATTCCCTTCCACCCTATCCTTTACCATCCATGGGAGAGTCCATGTTGGCCACTGGCACAGAAGAAACATGTTTGAATGGCCATATATAAATATATTGTAAATATACAAATGGAAATGTACAGTAATAATTAGAGTAGAGAGGAGAAAATACCAGCTTTTTTCTTCCCCACAACAAATGGCCACGGTTAGTTGTTTGTCCTAGAAAGCAGATGGATACACCTTACTCTGTACTTGTTGCACTTTGCTTTATTTTTATTTATTGCTATCAGTTACATCATTAAATGGTATCTACTAAGCCACAAAATTGCTTGATTCTTTCCAAGTACAGTACAGCCATAGCAACTTTTATTGAATCCCTAACTTGGGATGTGAATTTTAAGGAACCAACAGGCAGGAAAACATCTCACAAGTCATTAATAATGTGGGAACAGTTTGGTTTTGTGACAAATTCAAACACATTTATGGTACCTTGAGTAAATACCTCTATTTATGAGAGGAACTAGGTGAAAATATGTTATTCATTTTCAACACAGATTGTGTTCAATCTACACCATGCTTCCTACTTCAAGACAATTAAGGCTAACAAGTATCACCCTTCTTAAAAAATGTGTGAGAGAAGAAACTGTACCCTGCTTTTAAGGTCTAATGATGCTGGCGAGTTCAATATTGGTTTCATTTCGATGAAGAATATTGCCTAAAAGTTATTACATTTCCATTAATACAGTTGGCCATATGTTTAAACCTTTATCTGTTAAAACTTGTGATGAACATACAAACAAGCTCTTTCTAACAGATGAGAATTGACTTATCATCCATTATTTATAGCTATCATCCATTATTTAAAGTAATGCAAGGTGCTATTCAATATATTTTCCTTTGTACTTTATCTCTTTCTTCTTCCAAATAACCATTTGTCCAAAAAAGCTACATTAACCCAAATGGGTCTTGTAATACTTCAATTAACAAATTACCAGCACATTTCATTTTGTGAAAAAAAAATGTCAGGGTGTTAATTTTGCAATTTAAGATATAAAGCAACATTCCTTAGTTGAAAGAAATTCAATCTTGTAACAGATTAAACATGCCACAATTTGTGTAGAACCATGCAAATATTAAATAAGATTCCATAATTAAACAGCAAGGGTTGGGATGTTAGTGAGACTTAGCAATGGGGAGGATTTTGTCATGTTTAGCTCGGAATCCACTCCTGCCTGAGAATGCAACTACACAATGTTAAGCATTAGTGTTATTCTGTAATCAATTCAAAGCACTAGCCTCATCTACAACACTAAACTATATTGTGTCTACTATATTAGTTCCTCAGATTTGGAGGAGATTAGTTTTTACTGATTTACCACCCAAAGAAATCAGGGAAATTATTGGTGGAAACAGTAAATTCGTGATTTTAAAGATCTCTATCTATAGTGTCTATCTCTGTGAATAAAGTCGTTGCAGTTCAATAGAAATGTAATGGCAAGCATGCTCCACCAGACTTTTGCCTTTAAGTGAATTCATGATTTACTTATTTTTCTTTGTCACATTTCCACTTGCAACACTGATGGAAATATTGAAAATGAGTTTACCTGGTGTACAGAGCCAGAATCACATCAGGATTATATAAACAGCAAGGCCAAAAAGTTTGGTTTAAAAACATGTTTTTGAGACACAATGGCCTAGAAATTACTTTAGGCCATTATTGGAACAATCCTTGCTCCCGAAGACGAAGGTCTGCGGATAGTTAGAAATTGTTCCTTGGGCCTCATATGCATATTCGGAGCGAGCTGCTGGCACTGTTGCTCGTTTGCGGACAGCTAGCCCGACAGAAGAAGTCAATTTTGGGACACCTGCCTCAATAGCAGCAGCCCTCAATTAAGTCCCAGGAGATGGGGTGCGATCATAGCCAGAAGCGGTCGTCAGGAGTACTGTGGAACACTCCTGCTCCACCCGGCTCCATAGCAAAAGTTAAAAACATTTTTTTTAAAAAAAACTTACCTTTTAGATGGCTGCCGCTTGCAAGGAAGTATGGAAGCCTGAAAATCCTTGACCAGAGCAGGCCTGATCCTGCTCCGAATGGGGCAGCTCAATTTGGCACAGGGGTCCTTCAAAAGGCGTTAGGCCCCTAATTAACATGTGCAAGTGCCCCAACGCCTATTTTAAGAGGCTGCTCGGATCGCCTAAAAATGAGCCCAATGAATTTGGTAATGGGCTAAATGCTTGTGCAGATTTGGTGCAGGCAAGCACCCCAGCTTTTTCTCACACCTGAAAACCGGGCGTAGTGCATAACTATTTCTAGCCTAATGAGTGCGATTCAAAAATCTTTCAGCTTTGCTTACTATTACAGCCTCCCTTCCATGACATTAAATTACAACGTTAACCAAGCTATAATATGATATTGGCTGGGACCCATGTAGCATATTACAGTAAGAATCTGTATTTGGGGGGGGGGGGGGGGGGTGGGGAACCTTAAGGAAGCAAGATATTTGTGTCTCAAAAATACTGCACAACTTGAACTTAAACCTCTGCTCCTAAATCTTTGAATCAAAAATGGCAGTCTCAATGGATTCTCCATAACCCTGCAATTTAGTCCTCTTCAAGTACGTAATCAATTGTCTTTTGAAAGTTCCTATGGAATCTGATTCCACTACCCTTCAGTTATTGCATTCCAGATCTTAACAACCCTCTGTGTGAAAAAATTGCTCATTTCCCCTCTTGTTGTTTTGCCAATTATTTTAAATCTATGACCTCTGTTTACCGACCCACTTGCCAGAGCAAACAGTTTCTCCCTACTTGCTCTATAAAAACCGCTCATAATTTTGAATACCTCAATTAGGTCTCCCCTTAACCTTCTCTGCTCTAAAGAAGAACAATCCTAGCTTTTTCAATCTCGCTACATAACTGAAGTCCCTCATCTCTAGGATCATCCTGGTAAACCTCCTCTGTACCCTCTCCAAGTGGCGTCCTTCCTGAAGTGTGGTGCTCAGAATTGTACACAATACTCCAGCTGAGGCCTAACCAGTGATTTGTAAAGGTTTAGCATGACTTCCTTGTTTTTGTATTCAATGCCCTTGTTGGCCAGGGGCTGCAGTAACCTGAGATTCCCAGCTGCTGACACACAGGCAAGAGCAACTTTTGAACTGAAGTAACCTGAGTTCAGTCGCTGGCCTGAGCTGGCTGGAACCAGTTTGAATTAGCTAAGTTTTGTGAAAGACAAAGGAGATGTGATAAGACACAAGTCCTTATTTAGAAAAGGAGTAATGACGTAATGCTACCTAAGTCCTTGGGACAGAGCCAATGAGGAGAAGACACAGACTAGGCGAGCAAGCCTAAACCAACAGGAGAGAAAGACAACACAGCTTGAAGAGATAAGATTCGGAATAAGAATGAGGAATCTGGGGCGTGGAGCCAGAGCGAAGACTCCGGAGACCAACCATCGCGGAAGTGGAAGAACCTACTTCAGGGACGTAGAGACGACGTCGAGAGAGAGAGAGAACGGAACGCCTGGCCAGCGTCAGCTCTCCTTTTCGGGTATTATCCTTTATATTCTGTGACCACTCAGGGAGCGTCAGAGAAACCTAGTGGGTGTGCATTTAGATCCTAGTTTGGGTACAAAACTGTATAACCTGGTGTAAACTGCATGTCTATATCTAACCAGACGTATAAGCTATATGTATATGATCTAACGGCGTGAATAAAGCGAATTGAGAGTTAAGAGAAAATTGACTCTTCTCCTCTTTGTACTAAGCCAGTAACCGTAACCAGTGACCTCCGGTCAACACCCTATTTACAAAGCCAAGTATCCCACACCCTTTCTTGAACGCCTTATCAATTTGCCCTGCCACCTTCAAAGATTTGTGAACATCCAACTCCAGGTCCTTCTGCTCTGGCACCCCCTCAAAATAGTACAATTTAGATTATACTGCCTCTCAGTGTTATTCCTCCCAAAGTGCATCACTTCGTCTGCCCAATTCACCAGTCTGTCTATGTCCTCCTGATGTCTGCTACTATCCTGCTCACCATTTAGTACGTTGCCAAGTCTTGTATCATCCGCAAACTTTGAAATTGTACTCCCTATACCCAATTCATTTATTTATAACAAGAAAAGCAATGGTCCTAATACCGACCCCTGGGGGCCCCCATTGCATACTTCTCCCCAGTAAGAAAAACATCCATTCACCACTACACTCTGCCTCCTATCGCTTAGCCAATTACCCTTTTAATACCATATGTTTCTATTTTCCAAATAAAACCATGCTTCTCCAAATGAGAATTAATTTTGTCTTTGGCAATGGCCTCTGGTAGTTTTCCCACCACTGACATTAGACTGATTGGCCTGTAGTTACCAGGTTTATCACTCTCCCCTTTTTTGAACAAGGGCATAAAATTTGCAATCCTCTAGTCCTCTGACATCACTCCCATATCCAAGGAGGACTGAAAGATTGTGGTCAGAGCTTCTGCTATATCCACCCTAGCATCCCTCAGCAACCTAGGATGCATCCTATCTGGACCTGGTGACTTGTTAACTTTGAGTGATGTCAACCTATTTAGCACCTCCTTTCTATCTATTTTTATCCTATCCAATATCTCTACTCCCCTCTCCTCTACTGTGACATTACTGCCATCCTCTTCTTTTGTGAAGACAGATGCAAAGTCCTCATTCAGTACCTCAGTCATGCCCTCTGCCTCCACAAGATTTCCTTTTTTGTCCATAATCAGCCCCACCATTCCTTTAACTGGCCACTATACCCGATTTGTTCATCTGAAAACTTATGACACATTGGACCGTATTCCATCCTCTAAATTAATTATAAAAATTATGAAGAGCAACAGCTGCAATATGTATCCTGTGCTGCTCCACTGGAAACCAATTTCCATTCTGACATCTCCCACTGTACCATCATCCTTTAATATCCAACATTCAGCAAAGCATGTTTAAACATAAAAACAAAATCAGTTTCCAAGTAGTGAAAGTGCTGAAGGCAGCAAAGAAGATAATGGTGGAAAAACTGTTGTTTGTGTAGCACCATGGCCTTTCTCAGAAGACAAAATAAGACAGGAAAATAGTAATTCATTACTTAATGTGTTTTGAAGTCGTGCATACTCAGATCAAAAGCATAACAAGTCAGTCTTAAAGGGCCACACAGCCACTGCACTGCAATAAGCTATTTGAAATGTAATGCTCTACCACTTAAGCTCTGGTCTATTTAGTGTTGGGATAGGGGTACATCATGCTAGTTAAAGTTCTCTTCTATGTCTCTAGATTAAATTTGTTCTCTGTCCCCCGCTCCAACATAAAACACATGAAACATTGCAGCCATAACAAAAACTACCCCACATATAGTAAACAGAAAAATCCTTTGAACAATTCAAGAGTTGTACACCTTTCCACTTATAAAGCTGATTCAGATTCCATTCTAACCTTGCATTAATCATATTTATTTTAAAAAGTTTTGCACCCAGCAAGTGTCTTCAGTGTCACACCATTGAAGTGCTGTGTGCCATAGAGCAAAAAGTCATGGATGACTTACATTTTCACTTGATGTTTTCAGTTAACCATGAAGATTGGTTCAAATATCAAAGACTAATTGTCAACCAACCAAAAGTAGTTCCATTCCCAAGACAGCGAGTAAAAACTACCGATCAGCAATGAACCAGCACTAAACTCAGCAAATCACTTGAAAGATTTTGTTCCAACTCCTTTTTACACCCATATTGCCACTGATAATACACATGTAAAAACTAAGTTTAATCTAATACATTAAAAAAAAATCAAATAAATCACTAAACTTTATTGGAAACCTACTTATTTTATCTGTAACAACTTCTTTCTGCACTGGCCTATCCCAATTCTGAGGCCTCAGGCTGAAGTTCTACTGGATTTCCAGTGCTACCAGCATTTATCTGGACTTTCCTGCCAGTATTTGCCAAGTGGAGCAAATGTCAGTAGGGGAACAGTGATCATAGTATTATAAGATTTAGAATAGCTATGGAAAAGGACATGGACCACTCTAAAATAAAAATACTCAATTGGAGGAGGGCCAATTTCAGTGGGATGAGAACAGATCTGGCCCTGGTAAATTGGAATCAAATATTGGCAGGCAAAACTGTAAATGAACAATGGGCGGTCTTTAAGGAGGGGATGGTTCAGTCTAGGTACATTCCCACGTGGGAGAAAGGTAGAGCAACTAAAGCCAGAGGTCCTTGGGTAACAAAAGAGATAGAGAGTAAGATGAAGCAGAAAAAAGGGGCATAAGACAAATGTCAGGTGATAACACAAGTGAGAACCAGGCAGAATATAGAAAGTTCAGAGGGGAAGTAAAAAAGGAAATATGAGAGGCAAAGAGAGAGAGTATGAGAATAGACTGGCAGCCAACATAAAAGGGAATCCAAAAGTCTTCTATAGGCTTGTAAACAATAAATGGGTAGTAAGAGGAGAGGTGAGGCCAATCAGGGACCAAGAAGGAAATCTACTCATGGAGGCAGAGGGCATGGCCGAGGTACTAAATGAGTACTTTGCATCTGTCTTTACCAAGGAAGAAGATGCTGCAAGAGTCTTAATAAAGGAAGATGTAGTTGAGACACTGGATTGATAAAGGAGGTACTAGAAAGGCGAGCTGTACTTAAAGTAGATAAATCACCCGGTTTGGATGAGATGCATCCTAGGTTGCTGAGGGAAGTAAAGGTGGAAATTGTGGAGGTACTTGCCATAATCTTCCAAACATCCTTAGATACAGGGGTGGTGCCAGAGGACTGGAGAATTGCAAATGTTACATCCTTGTCCAAAAAAGGGTGTAAGGATAAACCCAGCAACTACAGGCCAGTCAGTTTAACATTGGTGGTGGAGAGACTTTTAGAAACGATAATCCGGGACAGAATTAGCAATCACTTGGGCAAGTGTAGATTGATTAGGGAAAGCCAGCACGGATTTGTTAAAGGAAAATCGTATTTAACTAACTTGATTGAGCTTTTTGATGAGGTAACGGAGAGAGTAGATGAGGGCAATGCAGTTGATGTGGTGGTATATGGATTTTCAAAAGGCATTTGATAAAGTGCCGCATAATAGGCTTATCTTCAAGATTGAAGCCCATGGGGGCAGTAGCAACATGGATACTATAACCTGATGTTGTAAGATTCTTTACATTTGTCCACCCCAGTCCATCACCGGCATCTCCACATCATAACTAACAGGAAGCAGAGAGTAGTGGTGAATGGTTGTTTTTCAGAATGGAGGGAGGTGTACAGTGGTGTCCTCCAGGGGTCGGTACTAGGACTGCTGCTTTTCTTGATATATCGTAATGACTTGGACTTGGGTGTACAGGGCACAATTTCCAAATCTGCAGATGACACAAAACTTGGAAGTATAGTGAACAGGGGGGAGGATAGTGATGGACTTCAAGAGGATATAGACAGGCTGGTGGCATGGGCGGACACGTGGCAGATCAAATTTAACGCAGAAAAATGCGAAGTGATACATTTCGGTAGGAAGAAAGAGAGGCAATATAAACTAGAGGGCATAATTCTAAAAGGGGTATAGGAACAGAGAGATATGGGGATATATGTGCACAAGTCATTGAAAGTGGCAGGGCAGGTTGAGAAAGTGGTTAAAAAAGCATATGGGTTCCTGGGCTTTATATATAGAGGCATAGAGTACAAAAGCAAGGAAGTCATGATGAACCTTTATAAAACACTGGCTCGACCACAACTGGAGTATTGTGTCCAGTTCTGGGCACCGCACTTTAGGAAAGATGTGAAGGCCTCAGGGAGGGTGCAGAAGAGATTTACGAGAATGATTCCAGGGATGAGGGATTTTAGTTACATGGATGGACTGGAGAAGTTGAGGTTGTTCTCCTTGGAACAGAGAAGATTGAGAGGAGATGTGATAGAGGTATTCAAAATCATGAAGGGTCAAGACAGAGTAGATGGAGAGAAACTGTTCCCATTGGCAGAAGGATCAAGTACTAGAGGACACAGATTTAAAATGATTGGCAAAAGTACCAAAGGTGACATGAGGAAAAACTTTTTTACACAGCGAGTGGTTATGATTTGGAATGCACAGCCCGGGGTTGGTGGTGGAGGCAGATTCAATCGTGGCCTTCAAAAGGGAACTGGATAAGTACTTGAAAGTAAAAATGTGCAGGGATACAAGGATAGGGCTGGGGAGTGGGACCAGCTGGATTGCTCTTGCATTGAGCCGGCATGGACTCGATGGGCCGAATGGACTCCTTCCATGCTGTAACCATTCTATGATTCTATTTATATAGCCTGTAATGATTAGCAAGTTGCCATTTTTATAGCTGACATTTTTCACTCACAGCAAAATGTCACTCTCCGCTGTGCAATAGTCAGGAATTCTCACAGCTTGACTTTATTTATTTACTTCTGACTATTTCATGACTAGCATGCAATGTTTAACCAATGGGCAGATAGTGTTTAAGCTACTAATATGGATTCTGCTTGTTGGATCTCTTGGAACATTCTGAGCAAACTATAATGGATACAGTTTGTAACTAGTTCTGTGACTGTGGCCCCAGATTTCATTTGGGATTCTACTCGAATCCAGCCGTAACTTCAGTGGGAGACAGGTGGAACCTGCCAGAAAATGGCAGGGCCCAGGTGCATCGGGTTTCCGCCATTTCTCGGATTTTCCAGCCTGCCTTGTAAAAAGCAGAACCTCCATCCGCCCTTTAAAAGGAAAATGTCATCAGGGCATTGGCCTGGAAGTGGGGTCTCCCTATGCCGAGTGTTCCTGCTTCTCTAGTGCATTAAGGACCCGTTGTAGTACTGCAGTCCAGTACACCTCCAGGTGTACCAGCCTCCAGATGGGCATAAATTGGCCACACAGAGGTGTCCAAGCCAAGAACAGCTTGGACCTATGAAAAGTAGGCAATTAAAAAAAAATTGTTGATGAGCCCCTTTACACAGTGGACTGAAGGTGACACTGCTGGGTCCTGAGGAGCTCCCTCCACATGGGGCAGGCAGACACTGCAGATGTGCCCCCAATGGCATAGGCACCAGCCTGCTGCATGCAAATTAGGTGCCGTCTCAATGACCCTGCATACTACAGTGCGGTCAGTGCTAGAGGGCACTGATAGGTAGAATCCTGGGTCATGAACCTGGCATACCACCAGGTTCATGACCCATGGACTTTCAGGGCCTGTGTTTTTACTGCTCTGGTGAGTTATCTAATTTTTAAAAAATTAATAGTTATCAGTAAGAAAATCATAACATGTATACATTTCCAATTTTTAAAAATTTATTTCAGCAGCTTTCTTGCTGAATTTTGACTACAGCTCCAGCCTCACTGCTTCTGACATCAGCCCCTATCTAGCTGCCCCCTAATCTCAGCCATGACCCCACTGCCTCCTGGTTTCTAGCCCTGAATTCCTCACACCTTCCCAATCCAAAACTCTACCCAGCCTCTCAAGCTCCCAGCCCCACTCTAGCTGCCAAACTTTTGCCACTCCGAGACAGCAATAATAATAATTAATGCATTGTCAGAAATGCTGTCCTTTAGATAGATATTAAACTGAAATCTCATTGGCTTGTTCCAGAAGTTTAATTTGAAGCTAAATCCCATGATCTGAGTCATCTTATTGTGTTTGAAGGATCTTGGTCTGCACAATATGGCTGTCTCCTATAAATTGTGCTGCATTTCTAAGTATGGGGAAAGTTTTGAGATGCCTCTGTTAAGTCACTATATAAATGCAAGTCATTTTTTTATTTATATATCTGATAAAGAGGTATCTTCAACTTACCAGAACAGGAATAGTAAGTGCAGTAAAAAAGAAAGGCAAACATAACGATAAATGTTTTGTACACAGGTGGTGGAGAACTGTATGAATTCTTTTGAATACAAACACTCTGAATACTCACTCATTTGTGCTTCCCTCGATAGCACTCTCTCCATGGTTTCTTGCTAAAAATGTGTCCTGGCTGACCCCTCCGTACACTGCTTTACCAGTCTTCCTAATTTTAACCTTACACCCTGCAAAATACAGCTGTGATGTGTAGCCCACGATTTCTGTTTTTACTTGTAGTTTTCTTCCTCTGTGCTGCCACTTACAATCGACGTACTTGTCAAATTGATGCTGACAAAGCTAATCTCCACAGCCATTTGGTCTTCAGTCCCACAAAGACTCTAATTGCACTTTTTCCAAATTGTTAATAAAATGCCCTTCCTGCCTTCACCTCCCAACCCACTAGAAGATTCCAGTGCTATTTCTGGGAAAGCCCCGCCCTCCGAGAGTGTGAGTGCTAAGAAAGTTTTCTGCCCTTACTGTCCTCACTCCCTCATCCCCCAACCTCCATGGCGCCTGCTCCATCTCCACTCCCCTACTCTTTTCCCTCATCCCTCTCGCCTCAGTGCAGAGGCAAAGGGAAGATAG
The DNA here is from genome assembly GCF_035084215.1 of Heptranchias perlo. NCBI lineage: Eukaryota > Metazoa > Chordata > Chondrichthyes > Hexanchiformes > Hexanchidae > Heptranchias > Heptranchias perlo. The sequence goes on along the minus strand of NC_090331.1, from coordinate 42,487,431 downwards.
GAGGGAGGAAATGTCAGGAAGGAAGTAATTGGCATGGGGAGGGCAGTAAATGAGAGCTGTGAGGAATGGAAAAGGGTAAGATGTTTGAAAGAGAAGGTGCCAGAGGAGTGAAGGGGGAGGTCAAAGTATTATTTGGTGATGTCGGCTATGCCTTCCCCACAGTGATTAGGGCAGGACAAAAGTGGAAAATATAGCTCGGTGGGGTGGTTCCTGAATGCGCAAGGAGTTGCTGCCTACGTGCCATGTTTCAGTGAGTGCAATAACATCGATGGAATCATCGACTAGAGAATGTGGCTGGCAAGGGTCTTATTCACTAGAGTGTGAACATTTTGGAGGGAAATACAGTTAGCGATGGGGGCTGTAGATTTGCTGCAGAATTGGTTTGGGCAGTAGTTAGGGAGGTGAGCTTGATTGGGTGGAGGCTGGCGGAATTGATCCTTGGAGGATGTTTGGAGCAAAATTGTCGTGAGATCGGAGAATGGGACAAATTCAGTTGCTGTTTGGAGGTCCAACAACAGGCCCAGTGAAAAATGTTGGGGGAAGGAACAGAAGGAGGGATGCTCGCTGAGGAGGGACTCAAGCCAGGGATGAGGGCAAGGGAGAAGGTAGGCTGAGAAGTAATGATGGTTAGGAGGAGGGACTGGTGGAGGCAAAAGATAGAATAGTCAGGTGAGGGGAAAAGAGCAGATGGGTTGGTAAAAGATGTCATAGCCAAGTGAGAGGAAGAGGAGGAGAGAGGAGAGCCTGTGAACAATTCAGGAGTTGTACACCTTTCCACTTATAAATCTGATTCAGATTTCATTCTTAACTTTGCATTAATTATATCCGTACCACGGGAGCCTGTAGAATTGACAAGTCAATCCAGAGTTAGACAGTATCCCTATGGGAGGCAACCTTATTACAGGATTCAGCCTTAAGTTGAAAAAATGAACCTGGCAGAGATACGGACTTTGAAGGGGGCATGGGAGTGAGAGACTGGCTGGTGGAAGGAGGTCTGGGACCAGGGCCTGATTAGAATAGCAGTCAGGACCTAGCTGGAAATTTGTATACAGAACCCCGTTGATTGGGGCATGGTTTGCAAGTGAAATACCAAAAAAACCATTCACTTCTGTTAGCCTTTTTAAAAAGAGCCTTTATCACTACCTTTCAACAACTGCAGGCAGCAGCCTGGTGCAGAGCAACGGGAGCGTACCATTGAGTGGAGTGCAAATTTTCACCTTGTGAAGGAAGGAGAAGGATCTGACATGGCCACAAATTTGGCTCTAGAAAAAAAGAAAATGTATGTTTGGCTCCACAAACAACGATAAGGAATGAAACCCCACAGATTACAAAAGTTTTCTCCCCAAATTTGTGTGGGAGAGTAAGCAGGTTACCGGCAATTGGGCAACAGAGAGCAGTCAGGAGGGGGTGACACTGACAATAGCAACAGGAGAGCTGAAAGAAGGACCCCCCCCCCCACCACCCTGATATTTCCAGCAGCAGGGTAGCCAGGCCAAAATCAAAGCTGAAGGTGAAAGACCAACGAACATTAGCAAAAGTCACCAGTTCAATAAAACTAGCAGGACTGCAGCACAGATGGCAAATACACAGATGCTCAAAATCAACAGTAAGGGTGCCCCAGTAGGGTTGTTAATGAAACACCATCTTGTCTTCAATAAAATAAAAATAGAGACACTGAGGTCTATGGTTTAGTACCCAATAGCCAAAGGGAGACAAATGAGAGCAAGACAAGTAGAGAGGCATTTACAATAAAAGGGACAATTTTTTCTGTAACACCACCAGAAATCAACTATATCATATAATACATTGTGCATTTATGATATATTGCTCCTGTCATTATTAAACAATGGTTCCCTGATTTACTCTGGGTAATGCCACATGAGATCTGCTAGTATACATCCGTAATTTAGCAATTTATAGGTACTGGATTTACATGTTGCTAATTTCCTTTTGTGCGGAGGGGAAGAGTGATTTGCTACAACAGATTGCTAGTACTGTGCTGTATGTTTGGTTTGGGAAAATATAAAAGTAGAGGTGTTTTTCTTGAGCATTTCTTTTTATTTATTTCTCAATTTTCTCCCTTCCTCTCCTGAAAGAGCTAGCTCTCGCTGTGGTTAAGTTCCAATGGCGCCATCAGTCCTCCAGCCATTTTTCATGGATCAGCCTACTCAATGGAGGGGACAGAAACCACTGCATGTGATCGGTTGCCTGTTATACACTCCACCCAATTTTCGTTTCCATTGACTTCAATGGTTGATCTGATTCTCCCAGTTTTCCACCCATGCCAAAGTTGAAAGTTAGTGTTGGCAGGCTATTTAATTGTGCATACCATTGCAACTCTGCCTGATCTTGTTCTCGTCTGATGTCTAAACACCACACTTGCCAGCAAGAATCATCGGATAGCAATGAGGAGTAAGTTGATGATTTACCCCACTCCCTAGTAAAGGGGTACGGAGGCCAAATATACGGCTTGACCCTCCCCCCACCAAATACAACTGAAGTTAGCAAACTCAGCACAGACCACGGATGGAACCTGAGACCTCCTGGTCTGCGTGGCTGAGTGCTACACTGGGTACCACTCAATCAAATGACAATTGCTGAAATAAAAACAGAAAATTATGGAAATACTCAGCAAGTCAGACTGCATCTATGGAGGGAGAAACTGAGTTAATGTTTCAGGTCAATAACCTTTCGTTAGAACTGGAAGAAGTAAAGATTTAGCAGTTTTTAAAGCAAGTACAGAGCCAGAGAAAGGTGGGGGGAGGGGGGGGGAGAAGAGGGAAGAACAAAAGGGGAGGTCTGTGATAGGGTGGAGGGCAGGAGTGATTAAATGACAAAAGGTATGATGGTGCAAGGCAAGGAGGGTGGTAATGGGACAAGTAAAGAAACAAAAGATGAGTTTAGAGGAGCTATAAACGGCAACAGCAGAACCATTACCAGCACCTGCTGTCCGAAAAAATAGGAGCAGTGGTTATGATCTGAAGTTATCGAAATCAATGTTGAATCCAGAAGGTTTTAAAGTGCCTAATCAAAAGATGAGGTACTGTTCCTCAAGCTTCCATTGAGCTTCACTGGAACAGTGTAGGAGGCCGAGGAGAGTGAGGTCAGAGTGGGTGTGGGATGAAGAATTAAAATGGCAAGCGACCGGAAGCTCAGGGTCACGCTTGCAGACTGAACAGAGATCATCTTTTGATTAGGCACTTTGCAACCTACCGGTCTCGGCAATGATTTCAATAACTTCAGATCATAACCACTGCTCCCATTTTTTTTGGACAGATGCTGATAATGGTTCTGCTGTTGCCATTTACAGCTCCTCTTGATCCATCTTTTGTTTCTTTACTTGTCCCATTACCACCACCTTTGCATTGCACCATCATCCCTTTTGTCATTTAATCACTCCTGCCCTCCACCCGATCACAAACCCGCCCTTTTGTTCTCTCCTCCCCACCTCTTTCCCTGACTCTGTACTTGGTTAAAAACGGTTAAATCTTTACTTCTTCCAGTTCTGACGAAAGGTCATCAATCTGAAACGATCCATTTCTCGCTCTATAAATGCTGTCTGACCTGAGTATTTCCAGCAATTTCTGTTTTTACTTCATATTTCCAGCATCTGCAGTATTTTGCTTTTATAACACTCTCTGAGTAGGTTCACCTTCACCACTAGACCAGCATATGATTTTTTTCCAATTTTCATGACTTATTTTCTGGCTTCATCCTTTTTTTGTCCTTTTAATGCAAGTTTTGTGCAGCTTCAATATTCTATTTTGTGCACCTACTGCTGTACTCAAACTCTGTTTTGTTATTCATGCCATCTAAGTCTTTTAGAATTGAAGCTTTGCTACCCAAAATGCCATTATTGCCAAAATCTGTTACTTCTTTCCAATTTATAATTTTGAATGTTATAATAAATGCTAACTTTGCATAATGTAACCTCAATGCAGATTATAAGGACTCTATTTATGGCCTGCTTATCTGTTGAGCCAGGAGGAAATACCAAGGGAAACTATACATTTTACAGCAGAACTTGAGAGAGAAATTGTGAGGGAAATTGTTCAGCTCCTTTGTCAGAACCAAAGAGAGAATAAGAGATTGAGGGAAAGAAGGTATTTAACAGAAGAAGTACGGAAAACATACAAGAGAAAAAAGTAGTCAGGGAGAAAAAGAGGGCGGAGAAAGGCACATTTGACAGCAGAGACTACAACACGATATATAAATTCCTATTTGTTGTGAATTAGCAATACAGTCACGGCAACTGGTGATGGATACACAACGTGAAGATTCTTGTTCCAATTCGATTTTGAAGTGAAATTCCCACCACATTATTATGTCTTGAGAGAGGAGTCTTAGATGAGTATAAATAACTGGTTTGGTAAGATCTGGGTGGCACACAATGTACATTTATAAATGGTCTTTAACATTGAAAAAATATCCCAAGGTGCTTCACAGCGGCATAATCAGACCAAAAATGGATGCCAAGCCAAAGGAGAAGATATTAGGATAGGTGACCAAAAGCTTGGTCGAAGATGTAGGTTTTAAGGAGGGTATTAAGAGAAGGGAGCTGGAGAGGAAGAGAGGCTTCAGGAAGGAATTCCAGAGCATGGGTCCTAGGAAGCTAAAAGCACGCCACCAACAGTGAGGCGAAGGGAGGGGAGATTCTCGAGCCGAGTTGGAGGAATGGAGAGTTCGGAGGGTGGGGAGGAATGTAGAATTGGAGGCGGTTTCAGAATAGGGAGGGGTGCGGCCATGATGGGACCTAAACACAGGCACGAGAATTTTAAATTTGAAGCGTTGGAGGACCGGAAGCCAGTGTAGGTCAGCGAGGACAGGAATGATAGGTGAGCGGGACAATGTGGGATAGGTTATGGGCAGCACAGTTTTGGATGAGCTGAAGTTTACAGAGAATGGAGGAAGGGAGGCTGGTGAGGAAAGCACTGGAATACTGGAGTCTGCAGGTGAGAAAGGCCATGGATGAGGATTTCAGCAGCAGGTGGGCTGAGGCAGGAGATGTTACAGAGGTGGAAGCAGACTGTTTTTGTGATGGAGAGTATATGAGGTCTAAAACTCAGCTCAGGGTTAAAATGGATGTCGAGGTTGCGAACAGTCTGGTTCAGTCTGAGGCAGTGGCCAGGGAGAGCAACAGAACCAGTGGTAAGGGTATGGAGTTTGTGGCGAGGGTCAAAGACATTGGTATCGGTCTTAACAATGTACAGCTGGTGGAAACGGTGGCTCATCGAAGACTGGGTGTTGGACAAATAGTCTGACAACACAGAGGCAGTGGAGTTGAAAGAGATAGAGGAGAAGTGGAGCTGCGTGTTGTCTGCATAGTTTGTGGAAAATGTCGAATATTGCATTAAGCTTTCTCTTGTGTTCAAATCCCTTTCTATCTCTGTAACCTCCTCCAGCTCTAAGAGAATTTTGCGTTCTTCCAGTTCTGGTATCCTGTGCATCCTTGACTTCCTTCTTCCCACCAGTGGCAGCCATGCCTTCAGCTGTCTAGGTCCTAACCCCTCTAAACCCCTCCAACTCTCCTCCTTTAAGATGCTCCTTAAAATCTACCTCTTTGACCAAGCTTTTGGTCACCTGTCCTAATGTCTCCTTCATTGGCTCCATCAATTTTTGTCTGCTAACGCTCCTGTGAAGCGCCTTGGAAAGTTTTACTACATTAAAGGTGCATTTTAAATGCACGATGTTGTTGGAGGACTTGAATTTGATTCCAGCCAGACTGATGACAAAAGTTTCCTTTCTCTGATGGCTTGAAGGAGTTTAAATGAAATGACAAATGAAGTTCATTGTGGGGGTAAATCCGTGGAACAAAACTGTCTGTAGTTAGATAATAACTGACACCAGCACAATGGCATTGCTGCATGTTGCTCAATACATTTTAGGGAGATCTGTGGATATGCTTCAAAATATAATATTTTTTAGACAGCCAGTATAACTGGCCCAAATTCAAGATATCTATATCTTGTGTAACTGAAAATAAATGGGAAATCTCCCAAAATCGGACAACTGAAGTATAGCCCATTCCACACCTGAAATAGAAGAGCTTGGTGTTGACACTGGGTGACATAAGTACAAAGATGTTACATATCTCAACATCTTGATAAACACAGTTCTCATCCACACCCCACAAAAAACACATTTTTTAAATATATACTGAAAATGTCATGGTGGATTTCGGCTGAACTCAAACCCAAAGGACATCTGGCAGCTAATTTACTCCCCCACCCCCGACTAACTAACTTGCGGCACCCCAGCAGAGATATATAGATAGACAAAACATACAGGCAGAGACAGACTTTTCAAGTCAGGAGGATCAATGTTCTCCCCTCCGCTCCCTCTCCTGCCTTTCCCTGGCTCTGTACTTGCTTAAAAACTGTTAACTCTTTAACATCTTCCAGTTCTGACGAAAGGTCTTCGACCTGAAACATTAACTCTGTTTCTTTCTCCATAGATGCTACCTGACTTGCTAAGCTTCTCCAGCATTTTCAATTTTTATTTCAATGTTCTGGAAAAGTTTGTTATACAAAGAAAACCAATCAATCACCTGAGGTACTTGACAGGGTAGATGCTGAGAGGTTGTTTCCCCTGGCTGGAGAGTCTAGAACTAGAGGGCATAGTCGCAGGATAAGGGGTTGGCCATTTAACATAGGAACAGGAGTAGGCCATTCAGCCCCTCGTGCCTGCTCCGCCATTTGATAAGATCATGGCTGATCTGTGATCTAACTCCATATACCTGCCTTTGGTCCATATCCCTTAATACCTTTGGTTGCCATAAAGCTATCCATCTCACATTTAAATTTAGCAATTGAGCTAGTATCAATTGCCGTTTGCGGAAGAGAGTTCCAAACTTCTACAACCCTTTGTGTGTAGAAATGTTTTCTAATCTCGCTCCTGAAAGGTCTGGCTCTAATTTTTAGACTGTGCCCCCTCGTCCTAGAATCCCCAACCAGCGGAAATAGTTTCTCTCTATCCACCCTATCTGTTCCCCTTAATATCTTATAAACTTCGATCAGATCACCCCTTAACCTTCGAAACTCCAGAGAATACAACCCCAATTTGTGTAATCTCTCCTCGTAACTTAAACTTGAAGTCCGGGTATCATTCTAGTAAACCTACGCTGCACTCCCTCCAAGGCCAATATGTCCTTCCGAAGGTGCGGTGCCCAGAACTGCTCACAGTACTCCAGGTGCGGTCTGACCAGGGTTTTGTATAGCTGCAGCATAACTTCTGCCCCCTTGTACTCTAGTCCTCTAGATATAAAGGCCAGCATTCCATTTGCCTTCTTAAGACTGAGATGAGGAGGAATTTCTTCACTCAGAGGGTTCTGAATCTTTGTAATTCTCTATCCCAGAGGGCTGTGGATGCTGAGTCGTTGAGTATATTCAAGGCTGAGATAGATAGATTTTTGGACTCTAGGGGAATCAAGTGATATGGGGATCAGGCAGGAAAGTGGAGTTGGGGGCTGATCAGCCATGATCTGATTGAATGGTGGAGCAGGCTCGAGGGGCCGTATAGCCTACTCCTGCTCCTATTTCTTACGTTCTTCAGGTATCTTGTAACCTGTAAACAATTAACTGATGCTCCATAGTAGTTTCCTTTTCTTTAGAGTGGTGATGCTAAACAGTTTCCTTTTGAAATGCTGACAGCAGGCATTTGTGACTAGATGATCAATGCAACATTTGGGACCCCATTGCAGCAATGCTACCACTGTAAAATCGCCAGATCTGTGAGTGACTTACAGAAATGAACTTCACAAAATGATCATGCACAAAGCAGTACAACCAGTTAGATCTATAACTTACAATCATTTTTAAAAATTGAAAAAAATGTAAAAATTGCAACTTATTTTACATCAATACTTCCACTTTTTTGCTTCCCTTCCTTGGGTGCTACACATCATTCCTGGTGCTTTCAAACTATTTCCATGTTTTGGAGGGGAAATTATGATACATTAGAGAGTGGAAACTTCAAACTGCTGCATACTTATTCAATGCAGAAGCCTCCCAATGGGACCAAAAATATCAGTCACCACTGGATTCAATGAAGTTGCTTGCTAACATCACCTAAGCATCTCTGCTTTGAATTTGAGACACGAAATTGTCCACGGAGCTGCAAGAATATGTTTAAAGATCAAACTTATCCTACAGGATAGAAGACTTGTAAAAATAAAAACAGTATTTTATATTGAAAAGACTTCTCCCCATAGTTATCTTCTCCATTTAAGTAACAGGTGGTCACTGAAAAAACATTTTTATTTTCTTAATGTTTTATAATGGTTTAAGTTATAACATCAGTGTTATATCCAACCAGTCAGCAACCTGTGTGTAAAAGGACACTATTTCCTGACACAAAATCAGTTAACAGTTCAATATCAATTGCTAGTTTTTCAACGGGGAATTATTTTTTCTTGTATTAATATAATTTCTAAATTATAATCCAGTGAATTCAAATTATTCAGTTATACCACTCTGCAGCTTGGAGCATTTGAGCTCCAAAGCACTGTGCAGTAAACACTGACTAAATGACATACACCACTGAAGTAGAAGCATTTCTCAAAATGAACCCAACTGCTCTCATTTGAGTCAATTCCAGTAAACACACCTTCATGTAATTATACAGATTATTTAAATATCAAAAGACCTATTCTAATAATGCTGAAATTTATTTGGACCACGAAAACAAATGGAAACGACTGCTTAGAATAGGATGTTTGGAGTACTTACGGCTGGCAGAGTTTCACCAGATCTTGGTCAGTGGTGCCTGGCGGCAGTCCTCTGATGTAAAGGTTTGTCTTACTGAGCTGTTCCCATCCTGCATTATTGCCGCCACTACTGTTGTTGTTGCTGCTGTTGGTGAGGGGACTGGGTGGAGCCATTGGATAGGAGGTGGGTGCACAGGGTTGCTGTAGAAAAGAGAATACTTCATTTCAATGCATTAAACTTCATTCCCAGATTATTTGTTGAACCTAATAGGCAGAATGCATGTTTGTAATATATGCTGGGACACAGAATTTCAATAGCAGATTGTTTCTTAATTATCCTTGGGACCCCATTAGTAGTAATGCTACCACTGTAAAATCGCATTTAAAAGTGATAATGTTGCATGCATGAAAGACACAACATATTAAAACCACAGATCTTACTGTCGTGTGTACTCATCGCTGCTTGCACAGAAATTGAAAGTGTATATTGTAAATAATAGCGGAAACCAATGTGATTTCACGCCTGTAATCTAGTCTTGGCTTGGGTTCAGATGATGGTTAGAAATGTCTTGAACTTCATTTGCACCAATTACAATATTTATTTAATTGCTTGATTACATTACTGCTATCTAATTACTCTTGGTATCCATTGTTTTCAATTTAATTACCAAGCTAAAAGGGACAGTAAGCCTTAACATGCTTTTGTACTGGAAAATATGAATATAATGCGAACTTCTTTGAGCACGTCTGTCTGCTGTCACTCCTTTGCTGCCTCCTCATTCCTGTCAAAGTTGCCCCTCCCATCCAACTGATATGCTCGAGTGCCCTGTCCTGGGCTTCCTCCTGTTCGTGCAGTAAGAATGAGGGAATATTATTGGAAGGACAAACTATCCCAGTCGCCCTCGGCATTCTAAATAATTGCTTATAGTGGGAATGGATCAGATCAACTGCTCCCAACAGCATTCCACAATTCTTGCTGCATGAATATAATGAGTATATTGGAACATTTAGAAAAAGAGCTGTGCAGAACCATGTTGGGGATGAAGCATGCAAAGGTAGAAATAAGGTGAGCCATGACTTTTATATACGTTAGTGCGCACCATTGAGCATGCAGTATTTCTCCCGAGCAGGATTTATTCACTTCCAAAAACCTGATCTAATCAATCTGGAAACGTGGGGCTCAATAAACATCAGAAAAGATGTCTGAGAAACTAAAGCCAAGGTAGAAGCATTCTACGACATCCACATAAAACATAATTTCAGCATCATTTATTTTTGAACAGTGCCCATATTCACAGAAATAATTGGCTGCCACAAAAACAAATTCCGACAACAGCCATGATTAATCAATTCATGATTTGATTACTAAAATTTTGCACATTATTTACTTCTAAAATGACAATCCTGCGGAGGTCACAGAGAATATACCAGAGATGACAAGAGGATTTACAAAATCTCCTCAGTTGCAACAGATAGACCAGGCCAAAGTGAACTTTCAGCACAACCTACATTGAGATATTCTAAACCTGATGGGCAAAATTGATTGTCTTGAGGCAGTTGGTATTCTGACAGGTTTGATCAGTTGTTTGATCGTGATCATTTTAAGAACAGGTCTTTATCACAATGTACAATGTACAAATTTCTTTGAGCATTGACTCAGTTTGATCATACAGAAGTCCATGGTTTAAAACTATCGCAATTTGTTTTGAAAACTAGTCATGCTCCAATCCAATTGTAATGATTGAATTACTGATGCAATCTGCAACTTGCAATATCTCTTTGAAAGTGGTCAACCCAATGAATTTTGTGCGTATTAAGGCAAGTGTGTCAATGTTGGGAAATGGCAAGCTTTTCCATTTCAGGCACCCAGTGTCAGTATTAGGCACTCGCAGGACAGGTTACCAAGGGCAGATGCAGAATAAGCCTTCATCTAATCTGTTTCAGCAATGTATCTTAGTCTCAACTTCAGAACCTCATGGCCCGGCATATTCCTCACTCTACCATTACCAACAAGCCAGGGGATCAACACTGGTTCAATGAGGAGTGCAGAAGAGCATGCCAGGAGTAGCACCAGGCGTACCTAAATATGAGGTGCCTACCTGGTGAAGCTACACTCAGGGCTACATGCATGCTAAACAGCGGAAGCAACATGCTAAAGACAGAGCTTAGCGATTCCACAACCAACGGATCAGATCAAAGCTCTGCAGTCCTGCCACATCCAGTCGTGAATGGTGGTGGACAATTAAACAACTAACGGGAGGAGGAGGCTCTGTAAACATCCCCATCCTCAATGACGGCGGAGTCCAGCACACGAGTGCAAAAGACAAGGCTGAAGCGTTTGCAACCATCTTCAGCCAGAAGTGCCGAGTGGATGATCCATCTCGGCCTCCTCCAGAGATCCCCACCATCACAGAAGCCGGTCTTCAGCCAATTCGATTCACTCCACGTGATATCAAGAAATGGCTAAGTGCACTGGATACAGCAACGGCTATAGGCCCCGACAACATCCCGGCTGTAGTGCTGAAGACTTGTGCTCCAGAACTAGCTGCGCCTCTAGCCAAGCTGTTCCAGCACAGCTACAACACTGGCATTTACCCGACAATGTGGAAAATTGTCCAGGTATGTCCTGTCCACAAAAAGCAGGACCAATCCAATCCGGCCAATTACCGCCCCATCTGTCCACTCTCAATCCAAGTGATGGAAGTTGTCTTCGACAGTGCTATCAAGCGGCACTTACTCACCAATAACCTGCTCACCGATGCTCAGTTTGGGTTTCGCCAGGACCAGTCGGCTCCAGACCTCATTACAACCTTGGTCCAAACATGGACAAAAGAGCTGAATTCCAGAGGTGAGGTGAGAGTGACTGCCCTTGACATCAAGGCAGCATTTGACCGAGTGTGGCACCAAGGAGCCCTAGTAAAATTGAAGTCAATGGGAATCAGGGGGAAAACTCTCCAGTGGCTGGAGTCATACCTAGCACAAAGGAAGATAGTCGTGGTTGTTGGAGGCCAATCATCACAGCCCCAGGACATTGCTGCAGGAGTTCCTCAGGGCAGTGTCCCAGGCCCAACCATTTTCAGCTGCTTCATCAATGACCTTCCCTCCATCATAAAGGTCAGAAATGGGGATGTTCGCTGATGATTGCACAGTGTTCAGTTCCATTCACAACCCCTCAAATAATAAAGCAGTCCGAGCCCGCATGCAGCAAGACCTAGACGACATCCAGGCTTGGGCTGATAAGTGGCAAGTAACATTCGCGCCGGACAAGTGCCAGGCAATGACCATCTCCAACAAGAGAGAATCCAACCACCTCCCCATGACATTCAACGGCATTACCATCGCCGAATCCCCCACCATCAACATCCTGGGGGTCACCATTGACCAGAAACTTAACTGGACCAGCCATATAAATACTGTGGCTACAAGAGTAGGTCAGAGGTTGGGTATTCTGCAGCAAATGACTCACCCCCTGACTCCCCAAAGCCTTTCCACCACCTGCAAGGCACAAGTCAGGAATGTGATGGGAAACTCTCCACTTGCCTGGATGAGTGCAGCTCCAACAACACTCAAGAAGCTCGACACCATCCAGGACAAAGCAGCTCGCTTGATTAGCACCCCATCCACCACCCTAAACATTCACTCCCTCCACCACCGGCGCACAGTGGCTGCAGTGTGTACCATCCACAGGATGCACTGCAGCAACTCGCCAAGGCTTCTTCGACAGCACCTCCCAAACCCGCGACCTCTACCACCTAGAAGGACAAGGGCAGCAGGCACATGGGAACACCACCACCTGCACGTTCCCCTCCACGTCACACACCATCCCGACTTGGAAATATATCGCCGTTCCTTCATCTTTGCTGGGTCAAAATCCTGGAACTCCCTTCCTAACAGCACTGTGGGAGAACCTTCACCACACGGACTGCAGCGGCTCAAGGCGGCAGCTCACCACCACCTTCTGAAGGGCAATTAGGGATGGGCAATAAATGCTGGCCTCGCCAGTGACACCCACATCCCATGAACGAATAAAAAAAAAGAAAATTATTAGCTTCTGCACCAGCATGCCATTTCTCACACCGGGCATCCTGGTAGAGATTTCAATGAGTGTAGTTTTGTACTGTAAGCCCTTGCCCATTAGGAAATAGGTTCAGACTGCTAAACTCATTTCCTTTGGATCCTTGTAGCTGATGAATGAAATTTTCCACTCTATCAGTCTGAGCTGCATTCAAACTCATGTCCCAGAGATGAAAGGCCAATGTATAAACTCACTGTGGTACCTTGTGTCCGTACAGAATATTAACAATAGTCTCTTTTTGCATGTACAGTATGGTACTGCTGCCAGAGGCATGCATGTATGTTGAAAAGTCATCCTGACTTAACATTTCTGGATTTTCTCTGATATTGGGGGAAATACCACACAGGGCGATGTCAAAACCACATAACTAACCACCATTGAGAGAGCAAATGGCAACCTACCGTATCCAGCACTTTTATCACTGGTTGTTTATTTTGCTGCTGGCACCAGAAAAATGGGAAGGGAAGGAGAAACACCTCTTGAGGCAGAACTCCACACCTTGGATTACACTTATTATTTATTTATATTACAGCACTGCCACCAAAATTGGGTTGCCTCCAGTGGTAGTGCTGTAGTATAAGAGCAGCAGTAAACTGCATTGTAAAGGTGCTCTGTGTAGACTTAGCAGTTATAACTAAGTTATCATCTTATGACTGCAGCAGAGCAAACACTGTTGATGTCATACAGTATATATTACAGGATCCTAATATCACAAAGCAGACCCAATAAGCCACTTAAGTCCTCATCAACATATCCAGAAGCTTTTCTCCACTTTCTTAAAAAACTTATTTCTCTCAACTTTTTGATGCACCGCCCCCTAGATCAAGATGATCAACAAATAATCTGCTTCTGGGGTTTTAGATTTACCATTCTTGAATCAGCTAGCAAAAGGTGCATATGCACAGCTTGGCTGATGTTCCCCACCCCCTCCCATCCAAGTCTCTGAAGTGGTAAGTTCTTGGTCCAGGTCATTTGTCTTTGAGAACTATACAATAGATAGATATCAGGAGCTTCCCTACACGGAAGGAGGGAGCGGAAAAAAGAAAGATTGTAGCGTCAATCACATAGGGCTGTTAGTACATAACTTTCCATTGTTTGACTTATTATTATATGCCTCATGCACGCAGCATTCGCAACAAGGTAGATGAAGTGACGGCAAAAATAGAAGTAAATGGGTATGATCTAATTACCATTACAGAGACGTGGCTGCAAGGTGACCAAGGCTGGGAACTGAATATTCAAGGAAGGACAGGCAAAAAGGAAAAGGAGGTGGGGTAGCGCTGTTAATAAAGGATGAGATCAGTACAATAGTGAGAAAGGATCTTGGCTCAGAAGATCAAGATGTGGAATCGGTATGGGTGGAGCTAAGAAATAGTAAGGGGCAGAAAACATTGGTTAGAGTTGTTTATAGGCCACCAAACAGTAATGGTAATGTAGGGCATGGTATAAAGCAGGAAATTAGAAGTGCATGTAACAATGGTAATACAGTAATCATGGGGGACTTTAATCTACATATAGATTGGGCAAACGGGCAAACCAAATTAGCACTAATACTATGGAGGACAAATTCCTGGAATGTATACGAGATGGTTTTCTAGATCAGTCTCTTGAGGAACCAACTTGGGAACAGGCTATTTTAGATCTAGTATTGTGCAATGAGAAAGGGTAAATTAATAATCTTGTTGTAAAGGAGCCCTTAGGATAGAGTGACCATAATATGATCGAATTCTTCATTAAGTTTGAAAGTGATGTCGTTCAATCCGAAACTAGGATCTTAAATCTAAACAAAGGAAACTACTAAGGTATGAGGTGCAAGTTGGCTGTGGCTGATTGGGGAACTACATTAAAAGGTATGACGGTAGACAAGCAATGGCTAGCATTTAAAGAATTAATACATAATTTGCAACAAATATATATTCCTTTAAGGCACAAAAACCCAACAGGAAAAGTGGTCCAACTGTGGCGAACAAGAGAAATTAAAGATAGTATTAAATCAAAAGAAGAGGCATATCAAGTTGCCAGTAAAAGCAGTATGCCTGAGGATTGGAGCCATTTTAGATTTCAGCAAAGGAGGACCAAGGAATTGATAAAGAAAGGGAAAATAGAATAGGAGAGTAAACTAGCGACAAACATAAAAACGGATTGTAAAAGCTTCTATAGGTATGTAAAAAGGAAAAGACTGGCGAACGCAAATGTGGGTCCCTTACAGACAGAGATGATATAATTTATAATGGGGAATAAGGGAATGGCAGAGAAATTAAACAAATACTTTGTGTCTGTCTTCACGGAAGAAGACACAAAAAACCTCCAAGAAATACCAGAGAACCAAGGCTCAGGCGAGAATGGGGAACTGAAAGAAATTAGTATTAGTAAAAAAAATACCAGAGAAATTAATGGGACTGAAAGTCGATAAATCCCAAGGATCTGATGATCTACATTCCAGGGTTTTGAAAGAGGTGGCTATCGAGATAGTGGATGCATTGGTTGTCATCTTCCAAAATTCTATAGATTCTGGAACAGTTCCTGCAGATTGGAGGGTAGCAAATGTAACCCCACTATTTAAGAAAGGAGGGAGAGAGAAAACGGAACTACAGGCCTGTTAGCCTGACATCAGTGGTAGGGAAAATGCTCGGATCTATTATAAAGGACGTGATAACAGGACACTTGGAAAATAATAATAGGATTTGGCAAAGTCAACAAAGATTTATGAAAGGGAAATCATGTTTGACAAACCTATTGGAGTTGTTTGAGGATGTAACTAGTAGAGTAGATAAGGGGGAACCAGTGGATGTGGTCTATTTGGATTTTCAGAAGGCTTTCGATAAGGTCCCACACAGGAGGTTGGTGAACAAAGTTGGAGTACATGGAATTGGGGGTAATATACTGGCATGGATTGAGAATTGGTTAACAGACAGAAAACAGAGGGTAGGAATAAACGTGTCTTTTTCAGGTTGGCAGACTGTGATTAGTGGGGTACGGCAGGGATCAGTGGTTGGGCCCCAGCTATTCACAATCTATATCAGTGATTTGGAAGAGGGGACCAAATGTTATATTTCCAAGTTTGCTGATGACACAAAACTAGCTGGGAAGGTGAGTTGTGTGGAGGATGCAAAGAGGCTTCAAGGGGATATGGACGGGCTAAGCGAGTGGGCAAGAACGTGGCAGATGGAATATAATGTGGAAAAATGTGAAGTTATCCACTTTGGTAGAAAATACAGAAATGCAGAGTACTTTTTTTTTAAATGGTGAGAGATTGGGAAATGTTGATGTTCAAAGGGACCTGGGAGTCACTAAAAGCTAACATGCAGGTGCAGCAAGCAATTAGGAAGGCAAATGGTATGTTGGCCTTTATTACAAGAGGATTTGAGTACAGGATTAAAGTTGCCTTACTGCAATTATATAGGGCCTTGGTGAGACCACACCTGGAGTGTTGTGTACAATTTTGTTCTTCTTACCTAAGAAAGGATATACTTGCCATAGAGGGAGTGCAACAAAGGTTCACCAAACTGATTCCTGGGATGGTGGGATTGTCGTATTTTCTAGAGTTTAGAAGAATGAGAGGTGATCTCATTGAAACATGCAAAATTCTTACAGGGCTCCACAGGGTAGATGCAAGGAGGATGTTTCCCCTGGCTGGGGAATCTAGAGCCAGGGGTCACAGTCTCAGAATAAGGGGTAGGCCATTCAGGATTGAGATGAGGAGAAATTTCTTCACTCATAGGGTGGTGAATCTTTGGAATTCTCTACTCCAGAGGTCTGTGGAGGCTCAGTCATTGAGTATATTCAAAACAGAGATCGATAGATTTCTAGATATTAAAGGCATCAAGTGATATGGGAATGGTGCAGAAAATGGCGTTGAGAGAGAAGTTCAGCCATGATCTTGTTGAATGGTGGAGCAGGCTCAAGGGCCCTATGGCCTACTCCTGTTCCTATTTCTTATGTTCTTATAACATGTGGCCAGGGAGAATTAAAGAGAGGAAATAAATGTAAAGGAGTCAGGACTTCTACTGATCATGAAGCATCATGTTTTGTTCTCAATGTGCACTGAGAATGCAGCCTATTACAACTTTGCAATATTAAAGAAACAGTTACTTTAAAAAAATTACACCACTATAATCTGATAATACAGGTACATATTGCAGAATGCAAGTTAGATTGTTTTTGTGGGGCAATTTATAATTCAA
Source organism: Heptranchias perlo (assembly GCF_035084215.1). Taxonomy (NCBI): domain Eukaryota; kingdom Metazoa; phylum Chordata; class Chondrichthyes; order Hexanchiformes; family Hexanchidae; genus Heptranchias; species Heptranchias perlo. The sequence continues at coordinate 42,470,468 of NC_090331.1, read as the reverse complement.
GTTGAAGGAAATAATTTATATTATACAAATCTCATGCAAAAAATATTCAATTTTCAACTTCACATGTAAGTTACAAATTTGGAGGTAAACAGTTTTGTATGATTATTTAAAAATGTAAATCAACAAATTTAAGAACTAGTTGAAACGCTAATTTTACACTGATTTTAAACTTCAAGACAGATAAGGCTGAGTGCAATTCATTATTCAGACTTTTTTATAATTTAACTTTGCAAAGACATTTTGTGTCACTACATGTAATAAAAGTCAAGTATTGATCATGGAAGTCATTGTTTATGTTTTAAATGTAGCAAGATATGTTCCAACGCAAAACATTAACCTAAGCATTCATTCTACCGGTAAAGGTCATACCATGTCCAAACCCCATTTTTACCACTACTTTCTTACAATTATAAATGTCTTGACCTATGGTGCTATACCATCTCCTTCCTGTTACTCATTAATAAAAAATATAAAACAGTTTTAAGCCAGAACATTTTCTTTAGCACAAATGTCCCTTTCAGTTGAGTATCAACTGAATTCAGAAGCTGTAAGAACAGATCTAAATTGCAATATTCAGGAAATTGCTCACAACTTTTACTATATATAATATATAAAAAGAAAATCTCAATTATAGCTTTGCCCTTTCAGAAGCTCAGAGAATTGTGTGTGAACTGTAGTACAGATTTGACTTCAATCATTCATTATCAGAACCAGATGTGGGAGGAGGTTGCATTGACTGAGGAGAAAGAGAAAGAGAGAAAGTACAAGCTCCCCTGATGGTTCAGTGGATAAATGTACTACTTGGTGAGGCACAGCAAAGTTAGCCAATCTCTGCCAGGTTGGCAGTGGGACACAACAAAATACGTCATTGGGCTTAGCTTGGGAGAAACAAATTGTAGGGTTGCTGTCAATTGCAATTCTGAAAAATTGTAAAGCAGCCTGATTATAGTTGCCTTTTCCTTGTTTCATTAACTATTCCTTTTTGTTTTAACCAGCCAGTATGATTAAAGTTAAGTGCTAACAGAACACTGCACAAAAGCTCAAATACCAAAAACTAAACAAGAGTTAAGACTTTGCAAGAAAACTAGAGGTCGCTACTTGCCAAAGTCACTGTCAGAAAGCGAATATGAAAAGAGGTGAACTCTTTGTGATACCCCTTTATTTTATCATTTTGTCTTCACTGCTCTATCTGGGGTTCCCTTCCATGTATTGATATTCTTTGTGTAGATCAGAAATTCCTGGTATCAGTCCTAAATTTGCCTTTTGCTAGTTTGAACCTTTGTTCCCCTTTTCTTGCTCCCAAATTTTAGTTTAATGTAATTTTCTAAGTGCACTTTTTCTGTATCATTACCCACCTTATATATCTCTAAATTCCCTCCTGCTTTCAAGTCTTAAAGTCCCACATTTCTCCAACCTTTACTTGGAATCTTGTGGCTGTTCTCTGTGCTGCCTCCAGTGCCTCAGTATCTTCCTTGTGTCTGGGTGACCAGAACTGAGTGTAGTCCACTAGGTGCAGTTTGACCAGATTACAGAGTTTGATCATAACTTCCTGACTTGTATTCTACTGTTCTGGCTGAATAGTTCCACATTCTATTGGCTTTGTTCATTGCTGCTGTGCATTGCTTGAGTATGCTGAGCATCGAGTGTACAAAGACCCTTGATTTCTTTCAACTTCACCCTTCGCTATCAATACCATTCATGAGTACATGTATTGCACATTCTTTCTTCCTATGTGCAGTACTGTACACTAGACTGCATTAAATTTCATCTGCCATTATTCTATCCACTTCCATATTTTGCCTATCTCACTTTATACGTTCTGAGCTGCCTCCTTCAATTCCACTGCCCTTCCTAGATAAGTGTCATCTGCAAATTTAACCAATTTGCATTGAATTTCTGAATCCAAATCACTGATATAAATTAGATGTAGTGGTCCTACCAACCGTCCCTGGGGCACCTCACATAGTATCCCTCCCACCCCAACATAAGTCCTCTAACCAGTACCAGTTGTTACCCTTCAGCAAATTTCTTATTTGTTTCCAGAATTTATCATAGATCCCCACAGCTTTGAGCTAAACTATATCTTTTCATATGCAACTTTATTAAATACCTTTTTGGAAGTCTAGTCCCACCAAGTTGTAGGGCTCTGTATAATTCACTTGTAGAACCATCGAAAAGATACAGCACAGGAGGCGGCCATTCGGCCCATCGTGTCCACGCCGGCTCAAAGAACAACCAGGTGCCCATTCTAATCCCACCTCCCAGCACCCGGTCCGTAGCCTTGCAGCTTACAGCACTTTAGGTGCAGGTCCAGGTACTTTTTAAAAAAGAGTTGAGGGTCCCTGCCTCTACCACCAATTCGGGCAGTGAATTCCATACACCCACCACCCTCTGGGTAAAAAAGTTTTTCCTCACGTCCCCTCTAATCCTTCTGCCAATCAGCTTAAATCTATGTTCTCTAGTTCTTGAACTCTCCACTAAGGGAAACAGGTACTTCCTGGGCCCCTCATAATTTTGCACACCTCAATCAAGTCTCCCCTCAGCCTCCTCTGCTCCAAGGAAAACAACTCCAGCCTACCCAATCTCTCCTCGTAGCTGCAATTTTCAAGCCCTGGCAACATTCTTGTAAATCTTCTCTGCACTCTCTCCACAGCAATTACATCCTTCCTGTAATGTGGTGACCAGAACTGCACACCAGCTGTGGCTTTACCAGCGTTTTATACAGTTCCATCATTACATCCCTGCTTTTGTGTTCTATACCTCGGCTAATAACGGAGAGCATTCCATGTGCCTTCTTCACAACCTTATCTACCTGTACTGCCACCTTCAGGGACCCGTGCACAAGCACTCCAAGGTCTCTCACTTCCTCTACCCCTCAACATATTCCCATTTACTGCGTATTCCCTTTTACTGTTTGCCCTCCTTAAGTGCACTACCTCACACCTCTCCGGGGTGAACTCCATTTGCCACTTTTCCGCCCACTCCACCAACGCATTGATATCTTCTTGGAGTCTACGGCTATACACTTCACGGCCAATTTTTGTGTTGTCTACAAATTTGCCAATCATGCCCCCTACATTCAAGTCCAAATCATTAATATATACCACAAACAGCAAGGGACCCAACACTGAGCCCTGTGGCACACCACTGGAAACGGATTTCCATTCGCAAACGTCCATCGACTTTTACCCTTTGTTTCCTGTTACTGAGCCAATTTTGGATCCAATTCGCCACATTTCCCTGTATCCCATGGGCTTTTACCTTTCTGAGCAGTCTGCCATGTGGGACCTTGTCAAATGCCTTACTAAAATCCATGTAGACAACATCCACTGCACTACCCTCATCAATCCTCCTTGACACTTACTCAAAGAATTTAATCAGATTTGTAAGGCATGACCTTTCCTGAACAAATCCATGCTGACTATTCCTGTTTAAACCATGCCTTTCCAAGTGACAGTTTATCCCATCTCTCAGTATTGATTCTAATAGTTTGCCCACCACCGAGGTAAGACTGATCGGCCTATAATTGTTCGGCCTTTCCCTCGTACCCTTTTTAAACAATGGTACTACGTTTGCAGTCTTCCAGTACCTCCCCGGTATCCAGTGAGGATTGGAAAATGATCCTCAGAGCATCCGCTATTTCCTCCCTAGTTTCAATAGCCTAGGAAACAATCTATCCGGCCCTGGTGACTTATCAACTTTCAAGGATCCCAGTCCCTCTAGTACTTCCTCTCTCATTATGTTTACCTTATCCAATATTTCACACCTCTCCTCTTTAACTACTACGTCCGGATCATCCCTTTCCCTTGTGAATACGGAGACAAAATATTCATTTGAAACCCTACCCACATCCTCTGCTTCTACACACAAGTTACCCTTATCATCCCTAATAGGTCGCACCTTTTCCTTAGCTATCCTCTTGTTCTTAATGTACTGATAAAACATCTTTGGGTTTTCTTTAATCTTACGAGCTAATATATTTTCATGCCCTCGCTTTGCTTTCCTTATTTCCTTTTTTACGTCATCCTGTACTTTCTATACTCCTCTAGGCTTTCTGCAGTATTTAGTTTTCTGTGACAGTCATAAGCTTTCTTTTTCTGCTTTATCTTGCCCCGTATACTTCTAGACAACTAGGGAGCTCTAAATTTGGCAGTGTCACCCTTTTTCTTTGAGGGGGCGTGTCTGCATTGTACCCGTAGAAATTCACTTTTAAGTGCCTCCCACTGATTTCTCCTCAAGTCGTTGTGTCCAGTCCACTTCTGCCAAATCACCTCTTAATTCTGTAAAATTTGCCTTCCCCCAATTTAAAACATTTACTCCTGGTTTAACTCTGTCCTTTTCCATAATAATGCTAAAACTAACTGAATTGTGGTCACTATCCCCAATATGGTCACCCACTGTCACTTCACCCACTTGCCCATCTTCATTTCCCAAACCTAAATCTAGAATTGCATCCGCTCTTGTTGGGCTTGTCACATACTGGCTAAAAAAGTTCTTCTGGACACCGATCAAGAATTGTGTGCCCTCTGCGCCCCTTACACTGTTTGAATCCCAGCTGATGTTAGGGTAGTTGAAGGCCCCTACTATTATTGCCCTCTTATTTTTGCACTCAAAAATCTGCCTACATATTTGTTCTTCTATCTCCCTTTCGCTATTCGGGGGTCTATAGTACACTCCTAGTAGTGTGACTGCCTCTTTTTTTATTTCTTAGCTCAACCCATATGGCCTCGATTGATGATCCATTTAGCATATCATCCCTTCTCACAACTGTAATTGATTCTTTAACCAATAATGCTACCCCTCACCCCCCCTCTGTTTTTCTCACCCACTTTATCCTGCCTGAAAACTCTATATCCAGGGATATTGAGCTGCCAATTATCCCCCTCTTTAAGCCAGGTTTCCGTTTTAGCAATGATATCATGCTGCCATGTGTCTATCTGTGCCCTTAGCTCATCTGCTTTGTTTGTAGTACTCCTTGCATTGAACCTAGTCAAATTCCTGTGATGAACACTATTTGACCTTTGCTTCTTTTGCCTTTGAGTCGCTAGCTATGTCACTAACTGCTTTTCTACTTCCCGTTTCCTGGTTTGAATTTGTCCTATCTGTATCTGCCCTTTGGTTCCCATCCCCCTGCCATACTAGTTCAAACCCTCCCCAACAGTACTAGCAAATGCCCCCGCGAGGATATTGGTCCTGGTTCTGCTTGGGTGCAACCTGTCCAGCTTGTGCAGGTCCCGCCTTTCCCAGAATCGGTCCCAATGCTTCAGGAATTTAAACCCCTCCCTCCTACACCATCTCTCAAGCCACGCATTCATCTGGTCTATTCTCCTATTTCCGCTCTCGCTAGCATGTGGCACTGGGAGTAATCCTGAGATTACTACCTGAGAGGCCCTGCTTTTTAATTCATTTCCTAACTCCCTATATTCTGCTTGCAGGACCTCATCCCATTTTTTTTTTAACCGATGTCATTTCCGATATGGACCACCACCTCTGGCTGTTCATCCTCCCCCTTCAGAATGTCCTGCAGCCGCTCCATGACATCTTCGACCCTAGCGCCAGGGAGGCAACATACCATCCTGGAGTCACGTCTGCGGCTGTTACTTTCTCCAAGAAATTAAGGAGGCTAGTCAGGTAGGATCTTCCCCTTCTGAATCCACATGGACTGATGGTTACTAGGTTATTAATGTCGGGATAATCCTCAAATTTACCCCCGATAATCAATTCCATTATTTTACATAAAATTGAAGCAAGACTAATGGGTCTGTAATTATTTCAGCTACTCGCTGGATAAATATGTAAATAATCAGAAGAGCTCTTTCTATGTTTTCTATTTTATGATTTAATAACTTCTACAGTTGCTTGTTTCTAAGTTAGAAATAAGAGTATATAGTGGGGCAGGAATTTCTCAACAATTAAAATCAAAATTATCGAGAGCTGGTTGATCGAAGGTGCATTTCAAATAAATAAATTGTTTGGACTGTTACATCAGTGCTGGAGTGACTCCAGCACAGGCCCAATGGGATAGCAACATTTCCCCCACCCAAGTAAATGCACGCATTTAACAATAGATTTCGTACAGGTATTGTACCCATGTTATCACAAAGTAAACAGGTGCATGATCTTGCATCAGAGGGAGCCTTCAATATTCTCTCCATGCCTTTGTCGAACCAAATTTTAAAAGTTGCCAAAAACTGACCATTGTCTGTAAAAATGAACCCTCAAAATGGAATACATACCTGTTTTGATATGGATAAAAAGGTAGTTAATCCAGGTTTAAATTACAAAACTGATTCAATTAGTAACAATTCTTTAATAGCCTTGAGTGAGTGCTATCCTACTTATACCAAAGGGCAGATTCCACAGCCCCAGCAATAACGAACAACCGCAAACAGTGTAAGCTTCTGGATGCATATACAGTTATCGCTGGTTGCTGGCCCTTACCAAATAGATGGCAAAGGTTCACACAGGTCAGCAATGGGAAATAGGCAATGCCTGTCTGTATGGGAGGGCTGAGCTCTCACCCAACATGCAGGAAAAATGGGGACTGACATAATTGGAGACAGTATTTGCATAGCTGCTCTGGTGTTACTGATTTTGGAGGTGCCAACTCACAAAGGATATTGAAATGACACCCATCACCCATCCTTGCTGAACTATGTTGGCTCTGAGTCCTGAAATGCCTCAAATTTAACACGACTGCCCTTGTGTTTACATCACTTCATGGCCTTGGCCTTGCCCCTCCCTTTCAATGTAACCACTTCCAGCCATGCAACCTATTCCCGAATTCTCAGTTTGTCAAACTGTGGCCTGTAATGAATCTCATCCACCCCGCCCCGCCCACACCACCATTTGCGGCTGTGACTTCGGCTATCTAAGAACCAGTTTTGTAATTTAAACCTGAATTAACTACCTTTTTATCCATATCAAAACAGGTATGCATTCCATTTTGAGGGTTCATTTCTATGGATAAGGATCAGTTTTTGGCAACTTTTAAAATTTGGTTCTACAAATGCTGTTGCCTACAAAGGCATGGAGAGAATATTGAAGGGCTATCTAAGCCCCACACTCTGGAATTCCCTCTCCAAACATCTCTGCCTCCCCATCTTCCTCTCTTCCTTTAAGGCCCTCCTTCACACCTACCTCTTTGACTAAGCTTTAGGTCACCCCTCCGAATATTTCTTTTGCCTTGGAGTCTACATTTGCCTGATTTATGCCTCTGTGAAGCACGTTGTGATCTTTCTACTTTGCAAGCACTTCACAGAAACACTTCTTCCTCTCCAATCTCCCAGTTCAAAATAGCATCTTTCTCCTTCTTGTCCTTAATTCAACCTGGTACTCTTATCCAGCTCCAACCTTATTCCTCCAACTGAGTTAAGCTATTACTCCCTCCCAAAATTCATGCTAGCACTCTCTCTCCCCACTACCAGTCAGGTAAACCTCGCCCTCTCCTGCTCCTTATCCTAAAGCATCGTTGCCAATTTTTTCTCTTTTCCCTCTTTTTCTCATTGCCATTCATTTCACCTTTAATTGCCACTGCTGTCCATTCACCCCTTCACTGCCATCCAGTTTCCCTTTCTACACCCACTCCGGCCACATGTCTACCTGATGTCTTGTTGCATCGCAAGCACAGGAACTCCTGCTTACAGTCTGCAGAGGCCGCAGTCCCTGCCATTAGCACGAGGAACGGCATGGGGAAGGGGAGGAGAGAGAGAGACACACACACTTGTTCCAGTGGCAGGAGGACCTATTCTTTGCTGATTTTTGTCAGCAAACACTGATACAGTGTCGGGGCTCCCAAAACTCGAAAGATCAGTGAAACACTGATGGTTGGTATGTATACCTTTATCAGTGATACAGTCTCTGTTCACTCGCCATGACTTTGCTGTCTGACAGTGCAAATCTATTACCAGAAATGGTTATAACTTCGGGACAAATTCCAAGTGATTACTGTGAAATAAGCAGCTGAACATAACTATGGGATAATTATAAGTTTGGCCATATAAGTTAGCTGTAGGAATAATTTCATCGGACATAGATTTGAGATAATTGGCAAAAGAACCGGGGGAAATTAGGATTTTTTTTTACGCAGTGATTTGTTATGATCTAGAATGCACTGCCTGAAAGGGGGTGGAAGCAGATTCAATAGTAACTTTCAAAAGGAAATTGGATAAATATTTGAAAAGGAAAAAAATTGCAAGACAACGGGGAAAGAGCAGGGGAGTATGGCTAATTGGATAGCTCTTTCAAAGAGCCATCAGGGGCATGATGGGCTGAATGGCCTCCTTCTGTGCTGTAGGGGTCTATGATTCTATGAATTAAGGAACATTTCACTTACGGCCAAAAAAAGATTACAAGACTCAGAATTTAGATACTTTTTTTCTGGTTTGTGTGAACAGCGTGGTACCCACAACCTTAATGCACAAGCTCTTGGATGTCCAGCCATGTGCACAAAAAACTTTCAGGACATTCTGAGGCGAGTCAGCCAAGGTTGCTGGAGGGATTGAAAAAGCGGACACTGATGGCAAACTATTGACATGTGTACAGCACTCCAAAATCTGGGGCTGTCCACACAATATGCAAACGGTTGGCAACTATGCATTTATTTTGCAACCTTATAGAACTGCTCATGAAAATAGCAAGAAAACAGAGAAGGAATAAAAACATGGAAGGATGATGTGATTTGCTTTATTTGTGAGCTGAGGGGTTGCTTCAATTTTTGTAGTTCACCAGACCTGAAAGTGAACTGCTCCAGCTGACTGAAAGGATGGAGTTTTAAAAAAAATTCGTTCATGGGATGTGGGCCTCGCTGGCAAGGCCAGCATTTATTCGCAGCATCACTAGGGCTCGAGTCCATGACCATAAAGGCCATTAACGAGTGAGAATCATAAATGTTATCCTAGTGAAGTACTCTTGATTTTCATGTATCACAAAAATAATAACAGATGAGGGAGGCTATGTGGCCTATCCATCTATAGAAACGTATGGATCCCTCATCATAGTATCCAACTCCCTGTGGACCAATTCTAGTTTTTGCCTTAACTACATACCCAGAAAACCATTCCCGGCATTAATCATTTTTCTTGTGTAACGTCCTTCAAAACATTAATCTTGAACTTGCTTTTTAATAGTTTGTACCTTTAACAATAGTTTAACTAAAAATAATACTCCAGATTAACTTGTTCTGTTCCATTTAACATCTCAGATACCACTAGAATACTCCCAAAGGCATAATCATGAATTGACAAAACATATTTATGGTTTGCAGATTTCAGTATTATGCACTCCTGGGACCTGAATTCATGATTACAAGGTTTTGAAACAAACACTTACTACAATAGGTACACGATTGCTCAAAAAAAACTGTTTTGGTGCAGTGCTAGGATTAATTTGCATTGCTAGTATAGATATAAAATTAGGATTAATATAAATATGCAAGTTTGAGATATACATCAACAGGTAAATCATCAACATATCCATATCCACATCATTTCTGTACTGTTGAGTAAGTTTTTAGAACAAAGGATACACAATGATCATGTCAATAGAATGCTGCATCTTTCATTAATTACATGTAGCAAACATAAGAACACTCCAACCTAAATAATGCCACCAGAGCAGTCTCTGTTAAAATAAAGGTATTGTATAAAGTCGAAATGTAAGAAATGTTGGAACTATCATTGAAAAAAACTTGTGAAAACCTTTTACATCAACCATCTTTCATGAGATGATTCTACATTCCAGGCTCATGAATAATAGGAAGATCTGTAACAGTTTCCAAAACTTTGTGTCCTGTCAATTCCATAAGAAAACATGGGCTTTCTGACACAACGGTACACACATTAGTTCCCTGTTAGATCAAACATCTAGTCACGTTGCTAAATTCCTCACAGGCCCTGCTATCCAGTGGGTTGAAATGCAGATTTTGCTCATGTAAGAACACACCGAAAGGTTAGTACCAAACTACAGCTGGTTCACACCAGTGAAGTAAACTGTTTGGCAGATTTAGAACAAACATACACAGCTTTTTCTGATACTTCTAAAAACTTAGAATTTCCCAAAACAAAGTCAAGGACTTATGCCAACAGAATTTGTTTTAATAAATCCTAATTTGTATTTTTAAAAATTGCTTAAGAGTTGAATGCCTCTTTTACATTATCTATTACTCAGCTTGGTAGGCTGGCATGCAAAGCATCAAATGAACAAAGTTTCATTAAATTATTTGAGCGCACACCAAGCACAAGTGCAGACAAGTCCAGAAATAGTTCTGTCTTTGAGCAATGAGGGAATGTGTTTCGTCAATCAAATGCTGATAACTTTCTCTTCGCACCCTATCATAATTTTGATTAAATCACTTTTATATATGTTTACCCACCAGACCAATATAAAGTAACAGAACGGAAAATTGCATTGTGCATACCACTGTCAATGTCCTTTATGCATTGAATAAATTAAAGCACTAAAGTCATTTAAAATGCAGAGAGTGCAGATGACCTAATGTACTAAAGCTGTATTTTTGGATTTATAATAAAGAGCTAAAATGAATCATCTGGTTGCCCAATGGTGTAACAAATCCTATGTAAGAAGCAATTGAGGTTTAAATGTGGACAAAAGGAACCTTTGAATGAAATGCCAATGCATGCCCTGGGTTTCATGTCAGTTTAGTGCCCACACATTGACTGCTTCCCTTGTCATTTGAGTACTGAAAGCCTGTTTGTTTTCCTGATTCTGTCAGCCTATTCAGACCTTTCAGTCTAAAGATTGCAGTGTGAAAAAAGGAGCATCTTATCAGCATGCTCCAGACCAGTAGAGTTAGTCACATCCGCAAATAAAATAGACAGGCGTTCCAGTTATAGGCCTCACCCACAAAGCTTTACCCATCTCAATGCAAACACCCTATGCCGTTGTGACAGCAAACATACTAATATGTAAGACACAGAGGCACATGCAGTTGCTAACTATTGTCTCATGTATACTTTAGAAGGAAAATTAAATTCCTCCTCTGATGAAAAATGGGAAAATGCATATTTTATTCCACAAATTAACAATTCACTAACGAAATTACAGACACGTAATTTTGAAATGTACAATTTCTGAAAATGTTATTTTGTTAACAAGTCAGTATTAGAGAGAATACAGCCTTTTCTCCTGATTTTCATTAAAAGAGGAATTATTGATATAAAGTGTTAAAACTGAAATGCAAACAAGCTGATTAGTTAGAAGGCAGACTTGCAATAGTGTGAATCCAAAAAAAAATTCTTTGTTTGAATAATAATTAAATTGAGCTACTAGTTTAATAATCAAGCTGAATCTACTTGGAATTGCAATTCCATTTTGTGCTTCCAAAAATTGACATTTCCACTCTATCCTGCACAGTTCTATATATAAATTAATTTAATGGAGGACTATTCCACTGGGCAAGGAAACAGCAACTAAGTGCCCGTTTAGAATCAGTTAAACTGCTATCAACAGGAATGGCTTCATGAAGGTTGTGCCCAACTGTAAATTTACCATTGAAAAGTAATATGCTTGAAAACTCTGAACAGTTTCTACAGATTTTTTTCTAAATACAGATCGTACTACTTGTCTAAAAAAACACTTTTAAAGAGACTGCAACATGTTTGAAATTCACCATCATCATGGGCAGTGTAAAACACTGGATGACTATACCTATAGGAATTTCTTTAAATTAGGAGTGGCTAGCTTCCTCCTACTCAAACTGTTCCAATATCCTAACATGATTCTGCTCATTGAGTTGCTAAATTAATGTTGGTTAAAATTAGTTACTAATGAATGCTGATTTTTTTAAAAAACACGTAATATTATCAAAGTATGCAGTGGTCAATGACATTTTTGTTAAATTTCAAACTGTACAGTAATTGCTCCATGAAACCATAAAGTCCATGATTATCTTTCATCACAAAATGACAAAGCCATTTAATGTGTGCTTGATAAGTCAATAAATGTAACTTAACCTGTCTAAAAAAGGTCACATTTGGGATTTAATATTTGTTCATCTGTTTTATCTTTTTATTTAATTTCTATTATTTTTTTCACTATTACTCATTGAATAGTGGGCCGAATGGCATCCTTCCGTGCTGTAACCTTCTACTTTTATACTTTAAGGTACTTTTCATTCTTCTTTTATTGAAATAGAAAGCCATTTCTAATTTGAAAGGCCCCCCCTGAGGGTCACTATTACTGATTAAAGCTACAAATCTTCAGTTAAGAATATAAGAATTTTCAGGAACAGGAAAAAGCTATTAAGTCCAACAAGTCTATCCTTCAAAAAAAATCTAAATATAAATTCTCTGCAATAAACAAATAACAAGGAAAATTGGAAATAATATATACATAAAAGTCTAGGCAAACACTGGACATTTCATTATGTTACCAACACATCTAACTCAATATCTTCTTTTCTCACAAGAGGGACTTTTTTTTTAAAAAAAGAGCTCTCCCAGCCTTTTGCAAGATCATCAGTATTTCTTTTGTTTTAAGCTGAAAGTTTGAAGATGTAGCGAGTGCTTTCCTAGTGTTTAAAACTATGACTCAACACTATATTGGGATCACTGAAACTTGATTCCAGATGTACAGTGCTTTATGTTCAGTCTGCCATTTTATTTCTGTGCAGTTTTATTTGTTACAAATGACATGGCATGCACTGTTTTAGATTTCCTTTTCTCTGGTCATTTCCAGAGAATGTAGAATATTTGCACTATTATACCACTCATTAAAATTAACTCTTTGCACTTACTGGGAAGCTATTTTCACCAAGTGTCATTTGCTTTAATGGAACTTTTGTTCTCATGTGATCAAAGGGTTAACAGAAAGGGAAAATTTCACAGCAGTGTACATCTCGTGCTTTTACAAATGTTCAGCCTTATGGTAAAGGATGTTAGTGCTGTAGTCATAAAGTAGCTGATAAAAACATAATCCAGACCTTTCTCACCTTGTATTGTGATTGATGCCAGGAACTGTTCATCTTGTGCATGAACATATAATCTTATTTATGTTGCTGAGTATTAAACTGGCGTTAGCAGAGCAGCCAAATCCATTACAACAGCAACATACATTTCTACCATTGGATCACTAGTCTCCACATAGTTTATCTGCAAACCTGCATGAAATAGCATACTCCAGTCAAGCAAATCCACAAGCTAAAAATATCTTAATAAGGAATATTTAAAGCCCACCTGTTTGTGAGATGGATTTCTCACAGGATTGTTTGGAAAGATCATTCTTAGAAACCTAACAATTCTCCAAAGCTGTTGGGCAACACACAGCAGAAGTATTCCTTTATCCAAAATGTTTCTACAACACGGCAAGTTAAACCATTTGAAGTACAAAGTCAATGAACGGAGGAAAAACTCCCTTTGATTCCTTTGACTAGTGTGCACCTTTTTGTAGTTACTTGTTGCCTATCGAATCAGCACACTGCCAAGCTTTGTGACATATAACCTAGTTTCAAACACAACTTCAACTACCCAGCCAGTTTACTCAGTTCACTTTATTGATCTGGCTTATGGTTCCCTGCAGCAAAAATCCCACCTACTGTGGCCTCGTCTACTAAAAGTTTACAGATAGGGGTGTCAAAATACTAAGCAGATCTCCAACACTTCTACTTTGTACAATTTTGAAATTCAATGTATTTCTCTTTAACTAACTACTTGTCAGAAAACTGAATTTGGAATCTACATTTTTTTTCCAGTTACTTCCAATTCTTGGCTTTGTAAATAGAAGCCAACCACCCCTTTAAATAAAATGGTTGGTTCCAACATAAATGCTTAGCATTCCAAATACTAACCATCAGATCTTCCTGTGCTGCAAAAGGCAGTCAGACTAACCTATCAGATCACACAGGCAAACCTTTTTATAAACAGGATTACAGTATAATTAAAAGGAATGAAGATGGGGCCAGTTGTAGACTTAAAATGTAAAAATAAAAATCAGACAGAAGATACAAATCTATTAGTCATTTATTGACCAAACTAATAAATATTTTTACTGCAAGTACAGACTAAAGAAAGCAACCAACAGCACCACTAAACGGGAAGATAAAAGTAATGACTGAAGGTGCATAGTTTGGATAAAAATACATAGCAATGCAAGATGAGAAAACATATATGCTATTAAGTTATCACATTTATCAGTGTTACTAAAACGATGATTTAAAATGCTATAAACTATTAGCCAGTTGAAAGCATACATCTGAACCTCTTTTAAGATCCAAGATGTGGTATGTTTTTTTACAATGCACATCACACAAATTTGTTATGGAGTTAACATGTGAAATAAGCATCCATATTTTGGTGGAGTTCATTGCTAAGCGATGAGAAAGGAACAAAAAAGCAGCCAGTACACTTATTTAAGTTTACAAATAATGTGGCAAAAATTTAACTTTGAAATCATAATCTGAAACTACCACTTGGGTGATAGGTAAAAATAAGATTTTTTTAAAAATCAGTTGATAATTCAGTAGCAATGTGCAGCAAAGGGAATAAACCAAAATTCCCACCAGGAATACGGAGCAGTACAAATTACATAGCACTTCAGCATTATGATTCAAGGCTTAAAACTACTGGATCTTGAAAATAGTGGATCCTATTTCCTTTTCCTGTGATGCCTGTTCAATCTATATAGTACAAAATGGCATCTTCACTGCTGAGCAAACAACCTTTTCTTTTCTGTTCCTGCTAAGTCTTTGCCCTGCCTTCTGTTGGAGTGGACAAATCCATCCCAAGTTATATTTCATAAAAGAAAAGTTGACATAAATTTGTCTGAACAAACCAAACCTGTATCAGCTTTACCAGGTTAATGCAGTGTGTTGTGCCCAGCCTTAACTCATTGAAATTGAGATTGGAGCCGGGACTTCAGTTTATATCTTAATCTTACCCTTACCATATACAGTAGAAACCTGAAGAGGGGAGAAAATACAAGAATCAACAAAAATTGACTTAAATTATGCTATCTTGATTTTTCATGTAAATACCATACCAACTGTATTTCTGTGATCTGGATCTCAACAGCATAGAATCATACAGCACAGGTGGCCATTTGGCCCATTGTGCCTGTACCGGCTCTTTAAAAGAGCTATCGAATTAGTCCCACTCTTTCCCCATAGCCCTGCATTTTTTTCCTTTTCAATATATATCCAATTCCCTTTTGAAAGTTACTATTGAATCTGCTTCCACCACTCTTTTCAGGCAGTGCTTTCCAGATCGTAACAACTCGCTGCATGAAAAAAATTCTCCTCATCTCCCCATGGTTCTTTTGCCAATTATTTTAAATCTGTGTTCTCTGGTTACCGATGTTCCTGCCAGTGGAAACAGTTTCTCCCTATCTACTGTATCAAAACCCTTTATAATTTTGAACACCTCTAGTAAATCTTCCCCTAATTTTCTCTGTTATATATTCACACACATATACATATATATTTGAGAATCAAATTAAGTATTTCATTTCATTAATATTGAAAATTTTCACAGGAATCAGGTTATTTAATTTCAAGTGCCTCTTCTTAACATTTACTTGGAACTTTAGCCCACTGTAATTATTCCAGTAAGGATGATGGGCAAGATGTCCACTACACACTGTAGGATTTGTATGCTAATATGCAGAGCAAAAAAAAAGGGGAAGAATCCTGAAGTCTATCTATTACAGAACCTTCAGCCAGAATAGTTTGCAATTCTACCCAACAATTGTGATTTTCCGTACTGTACATTTCATGACTCTATTCACAGAGTTACTGGAGTCTAGTGGGATTTAAATAAACAATGTATCATTCCAGTCTATTGCACAAAAAAAAATACAATAACCCTTATGATAAGCTTAGTATCCTATTGATAATCAAAGAAAGCCTTCAGCCGTCACAACCCTGCACTCCAGAACTCCATTCCTAAACCACTCTGTCTTTCTAGATCTCTCCTCACCTTCAAATGCCTCCTCAAAATCTACTATTTTGACCACACCTTTGCTTACATCTCCAGGTCCTGCTCAGTTTACCCCTCCCCCCACCCCCAAACCTTTTTGTGAATCTTTACTACATTAAAGATACCATCAACTACTTTTTTCAGTCCTATCACAGTGGCAGTGGGTCCTCTTAGAAACGTACACTGGTCATGCTGACAACACAAGTGGTTGACCCCTCTCCTTATTGTGAGATCTTATTGTTAACATATTTATGCTATATTTCCTCCACGGATAGGGAATGTGTTTGCCGCTATGGAGGTTGTGCCTTAAAGGGAAACTGGCCAGTTTTTAAACTAGGGAGAGAATTCTAGAAAAAACATTTCAAACTCAACAGCGAAATGTCTGAAGGAAGTATCATCTTCCACTTCCTCTCATTGCTCCCTTCATTGAGTGCACTCGAGAATTGACGTTAAAGGAAGCTCATCAAAATACGGTTGTTATTTTGAGTATGAGTGGCACCCTTTTCAAAAGGTTGCTGTAAGACTGCACAGGAGGAGGTGATAGAGCAGATCAATGTGGTGTCCTTTGTGAGGGCAGCTACACAGACTCTGAGGAAGTTTATCAAGTTAAGTGTACCCTGCATTTAACTGCATTTACTGTAATGGTAAAGCATGCCTGCAATAAAAAAAATCACCTCAAACAGCAGCATCCTGAACAAAGATGCATGATTATCACTTGGGAATTCTTTAGATTGTTTCATGCAATAAGAAAACCCATTTTAATGTATGCTTCACCTTCCAGCTACCAAAGGAACCTTCAAATGATGTGACACGCGTATCTGAAAACTTTGACACGCTAATGCAGCTTCCAACAACAGCCATTTGCATGCTGCATGCATCTTGTCTGCACTTCTCAAACTTCAGGTTTTCACGGATATGTTTTTGCTTGCAGGAAAAAGAGGCATATGATAGACAGGAGCAAAGAATAACTGGTGATGATCTCTCCACCCTTAACCCATCAGGGAATAAGTTTAGGCCATGCAGCAGACTCTCGCCTGAAGCATATAGCATTAATGAGGAGCAGCAAGTGGAGATGGCAGAAGGGAAATAGAAAATTGCTCATCAGAGCGTCAAGTCTACCCTCAGCTGCCAAACTCTGGGATCCATACTATCAAGTGGTTGCATACAAAAGATTGCTTTTTAAGCACTATGGATTCATTTGAGAATGCGTGCGGTGTCCTGCAATGCATAGTGGCGATTACACGGGAGTCCACTAATCACTTACGTGCAGTGATGTACAATGGCTTCTCCAAGCTGCAGTCCACCCTGGAGTGTGTGGCACCTCCAGAACCATCTGCAGTGGAGCCCACTCAGCAGGGATCTCAAAAGAACCAGTGGATTTTCTTGGGAATGTTCCAACTGATACTATGGACACCTTGGGTTCCATTGTCCACGAGTCTTTCTTGGATAGATTCTCCATGCTGGGGGATTGACTGGACAGAACCTTGTCACAGGGCTTCTCATTCCTCAGAGCTGCAGATCCCTAGAGATGCTGAGGAAGTGCCTAGTAGGAGGGGAATTGAGGGAGTCAGTACGGATGAGGCAGCTATCTCTCAGGGCCATACCACATTCATGCCACCCAGCCATATCACTCAAAGGATTCAAAATGAGCTAAAAAGCAGGCAAGCCCAGGCAGCCACTGCAACATCGGATGTGATATCTACAGTTGTAAGGGCCATGTCATGAGCTTGCACAAAGAGGTACAGGCCATCACCATCGCAAGAGTAACTTCCTCCCTCACTGGGGTGGCTCCTAGAAGAAGCACTAGATTAGAAGGCAAATGATACAACCACCAAGGTGAAGCACAATCACCACTGAGAAACACAGAGAAAAACACTAATTTATAACAAACCAAGCACTGTTGGCTCAACAAATGTTTGGAACATCAAATCCACACCTCAATAATGTTGCTGGCAACAGTCATCAAAAGCAGTGGTCTGACCACAGATTTTCATTGTGTCAGCTTTGGCATTACACAAGGAACTGACTTCACATCCCAGAAGCTGATGCAAGTCATGGTGTCATGACAACATGGTGCTTATAGTAACAGGCCTATTTACTTCCTGGCATCAGTTAGCGCAGTAGTCACAGCTCTATAATAAGTTTCAGTGTGTGCGTTGAGTCAAGTGGGCTGCATACACCAGGCACTCGGCAGAAATTGGAGTCACTCTGTTGCTATAGGCAAGTAGTCATAACCTTCCTGTTATGAATGAGACACCAGTCTTTAATTTGTCTCTCAAGCACCAGTGGCCTGAGAAACCCACAGTGGCATCATATGCACCATGTAACAATCATCATTCCATTTCCATTCTCCTCCTTTGGGAAACATAATATTTCCTTGTGGTCTCTCTACAGCAGCGCAGCTGACATTGCGAACTCAGTCAAGGTGGGGAGAAGAATGATATCTACGCTCCTCCACTCTGTGATACTGTGCAACTCAAATGTTCTGTACCACACAACTGCCAACCTCTTAAACAGTATCTGTTTAGTAAAAATAAATAACTTCTCACTAAGCCTGTGTTGTCACACTGCTTGTCCGGCATCCACTTAAACAGTGGGAAGACCGAAGGCAATGTCTTCGGCCCCCACCAGAAAATTTGTTCTCTAACCACCAATTCCATCCTCCTCCCTGGCCACTGTCTCAGGCTGAACCAGACTGTTCGCCACCTTGGCATCCTATTTGACCTGGAGCTGAGCTTCCGACCTCATATCCTCTCCATCACCAAGACCGCCTACTTCCACCTCCATCACCAAGACCACCTACTTTCACCTGTCTCCAACATTGCCTCAGCCCATCTGCTGCTGAAACCCTCATCCATGCTTTTGTTACCTCCAGACTCGACTATTCCACTGCTCTCCTGGCCGACCTCCCATTTTTCACCCTCCATAAACTTAAGCTCATTCAAAGCTCTGCTGCCTGTATCCTAACTCACACCAAGTTCTGTTCATTCAACACCCCGGTGCCCACTGACCTACACTGGCTCGCAGTCCACCAATGCTGCAACTTTAAAATTCTCTCCGTGTTCAAATCCCTCCATGGCCTCAACCCTCCCCTATCTCTAACTTCCTCCAGCCCTACAACCCTCCAAAAACTCTGTGTTCCTCCAACTCTGGCCTCTAGTGCAACCCCACTTCCTTCATCCCACCATTAGCTGCTGTACCTATGGCTGTCTAGGCCCCAAGCTCTGGAATTCCCTCCCTAAACCTTTCTGCTTCTCTTTTCTCCTTTATGATGCTCTTTAAAACCTACCTCTTTGACCAAGCTTTTGGTCAAATGTCCTAATGTCTCCTTCTTTGGCTCAATATCAATTTTTGTCTGATTACACTTGTGTGAAGCGCCTCGGGACGTTTACTACGTTAAGGGCACTATATAAATGCAAGTTGTTATAAATAAGCTGCATTATATTTTTGCTCACTACACAGATTTCATTTCAAAATAATGGGCCAGTAATTGCTGCAATCGCAGGCTTGGCGGCGAACAGCAGTAACTGGACTTATAGGCTCGCTACATTTGCGCTGCAAATCGCTGGAACGCCGATCTGATAACGGTGCCGTGATGTCAATGTTGCATCTGGGAGCTCATGAACATCGTGCCGAATGGCTTATTTCCTTGACCAATGAAAGAGAAGGATAGAGATAGAAACAGAGTGAAAAACGGAGAGGAAATAGGGTGAATTAAGAGTCAAATGAAATATAGAGACAGAAAGAGGAATAAAAGAGAGGGAACGAAGAGAGAGAGAGAAAAAAAGAGACAGAAAGGAAAAGTAAAAAATACTTAAAAAGAACAAGCAGAAGAAGAGGACATTGTAACCCAGTTGTGTCTGGGAATTGCTGTATTGACCTTTAGAAGTTAATGAATGAATGGCAGAAATAAAAACAGAAAATGCTGGAAATACTCAGCAAGTCAGGCTGCAACTGTGGAGAAAGAAACAGTTAACGTTTCAGGTCGATGACCTTTCGTCAGAACTGAAAGAAGTTAAGGATTTAACACTTTTTAAGCAAGTACAGAGCCAGGGAAAGTTGGGGGGGGGGGGGGAAAAGAGAAGTATGAGTGCAGCTCCAACAACACTCAAGACGCTCGACACCATCCAGGACAAAGCAGCCTGCTTGATTGCTACCCCCCATCCACCACCCTAAACATTCACTCCCTTCACCACCGGCGCACCGTGGCTGCAGTGTGTACCATCCACAGGATGCACTGCAGCAACTCACCAAAGCTTCTTTGACAGCACCTCCCACCTAAAAGGTCAAGGCAGCAGGCACATGGGAACAACACCACCTGCACGTTCCCCTCCAAGTCACACACCATCCTGACTTGGAAATATATTGCCGTTCCTTCATCGTCGCTGGGTCAAAATCCTGGAACCCCCTACCTAACAGCACTGTGTGAGAACCTTCACCACACGGACTGCAGCGGTTCAAGAAGGCGGCTCACCACCACCTTCTCAAGGACAATTAGGGATGGGCAATAAATGCTGGCCTTGCCAGTGACGCCCACATCCCATGAACGAATAAAAAAAGGGGCGGGGAGGAAAGAACAAAAGGTCAGTGATAGGGTGGGGGGCAGGAGTGATTATATGACGAAAGGGATGATGGTGCATGGCAAGGAGGGTGGTAATGGGACAAGAAACAAAAGATGGGTCTAGAGGAGCTGTAAACGGCAACAGCAGAACCATCACCAATGCCTGCTGTCCGTAAAAATGGGAGCAATGGTTATGATCTGAAGTTATTGAAATCAATGTTGAGTCCAGAAGGTTGTAAAGTGCCTTATCGAAAGATGAGGTGCTGTTCCTCGAACTTACGTTGAGCTTCATTGGAACAGTGTCGGAGGCCGAGGACAGAAAGGTCAAAGTGGGAGTGGAACGGAGGGTTAAAATGGCAAGTGACCGGCAGGTCAGGGTCATGCTTGCAGACTGAATGGAGGTGTTCAGCAAAGCATTCACCCAATCTGCGTTTGGTCTCCCCAGTGTAGAGGAGACCACATCTTGAGCAGTGAATACAGTATACTAAATTGAAAGAAGTACAGGTAAATCGCTGTTTCACCTGGAAGAAGTATTTGGGGCCCTGGACGGTGGGAAGGGAGGAGATGAAAGGGCAGGGGTTGCATCTCCTGTGTTTGCACGGGAAGGTGTTGTGGGAAAGGTAGCGAATGTTGGGGGTGATGGAAGGGTGGATTGGTGTGTCGCGGAGGGAACGATCCCTTCGGAATGCTGAAAGGGGAGGGGATGTTGTTAGGTGGTGACATCGTGCTGGAGGTGGCAGAAATGGCGGAGGATGATGCGTTGAATGTGGAGGCTGGTGGGGTGGAAGGTGAGGACAAGGAGGACCCTATCGATGTTCTGGGAGGGAGGGTAAGGGGTGAGGACAGAAGTGCAGGAAATGGGACGGGCACGGTCGAGAGCCCTGTGAACTATAATGGAGGGGAATCCTCGGTTGAGGAAAAAGAACATATCGGAAGCTCTGCTGTGGAAGATGGTATCGTCAGAACAGATGCGATGGAGACGGTGGAACTGGGAGAATGGAACAGAGTCCTTAGAAGAGGCGGGGTGGGAGGAAGTGCAATCAAGGTAGCTGTGTGAGTCGGTGAGTTTATGGTATATATTGGTTGACAGTCTATCTCCAGAAATGGAAATAGAAAAGTTGAGGAAGGGAAGGGAGGAGTCAGAGATGGACCATGTGAAGGGGAGGGAAGGGTGGAAATTGGAAGCAAAGTTGATGAAATTTTCTAGTTCGGGGCGAGGGCACCGATACAATCATCTATGTACTGGAAAAAGAGATGAGGGAGGGGAACCGAGTAGGACTGAAACAAAGAATGTTCCATGTAGCCCACAAAAAGGCAGGCATAGCTAGAACCCATACAGATTCCCATAACGACACCTTTTATTTGAAGGAAGTGAGTGGAGTCAAAGGAGAAGTTGTTCAATGTAAGAACAAGTTCAGCCAGGCGGAGGAGGGTGGTGATGGATGAGGACCGGTTGGGCCACTGCTCAAAGAAGAGGGCCCGCAGGCCGTCCTGTTGGGGGATGGAGGTGGAGAGGGACTGGACGTCCATGGTGAAAAGGAGACGGTTAGAGCCGGGAAACTGGAAACTGTTAAATTGGTGGAGGATGTCGGAAGCTTTGCGGATGTAGGTCAGAAGAGACTGGTCAAGGGGAGAAAAAAGAGTCGAGGTAAGAGGAACGGGCTGAAATGATGGGTCTACCAGGGCAGTCCTGTTAGTGGACTTGGGAAGAAGGTAGAAGCGGGTGTGTGGGGTTCGAGGCCGTGGAGGGGGGGGGGGGGGGGTGCGGGGAGATCTCCTGAGATGAGGTCAGTGACTGT
Organism: Heptranchias perlo; assembly: GCF_035084215.1. Taxonomy (NCBI): domain Eukaryota; kingdom Metazoa; phylum Chordata; class Chondrichthyes; order Hexanchiformes; family Hexanchidae; genus Heptranchias; species Heptranchias perlo. The sequence continues at coordinate 42,448,179 of NC_090331.1, read as the reverse complement.
CAGCAAACAATGGCTTGATGTTCAGAGGTGGGGTCACCATCCAGGGGGAGGTAGGAGGAGGTGTCAGAGAGTTGGCGTTCAGCAAGGTAGAGGTCTGTTCGCCAAACAACAACAGTGCCGCCCTTGTCAGCAGGTTTTATGACAATGTCAGGGGTGGACCTGAGAGAACAGAGTGTTGCAGGTTCAGAGGGAGGTAGGTTAGAGTGTGAGGGGAGTAGAGAAATTGAGATGGCCGATGTCACACTGGCAATTTCCAATGAAATGATCACGACAGGGTAAGAGGCCAGAGGGAGGGGTCCAAGTAGAACAAGAATTCTGAAGATGGGAGCAAGGGGAAGACTCCTGACCAAAGAAGTGGGCACGGAGGCAAAGGCGACAGAAGAAGAGCTCAGTGCCGTGTTGAACTCGAAATTCATTGAGGTGAGGGCATAAAGGGATGAAGCTGAGGCCTTCGCAGATCGTTCAGGGTCAGAGAGGGGAAGGTCAGAGGGGATAGTGAAAACATGACAAAAGGTGAGATTGGAAGGGTGAGGGATGGGGTCAGAGGAAAGTGATGGGGAAGAAGGATCAGGAGGGGCGTTGGTATCTAAAGGTTGTTGAAGCTTGCAGTCCTTGACACCTGAAAGGAAGAAAACATGTTTTTTGTTAAAGCGTCGAATGAGGCGAAGGATGAAATGGAACTCTGGACCAGGACAGCTCTGAAGTAAAGTGAGTTGGTGCTGCAGAAAAGAGAAGTCGAGACCGAGCATATGGCAGTGTGTGGCATTGAGCGTGGATCTCAGATAGTGGCGAGAGCTGTGGTTTGAGAAATGCTGCATATCATGGAGCTATCTGTAATCACGGATGGATCCGAAACACGAAGGGTGGAATTTAAATTGGAATCCACGTGGAATAAGTCGGAGCCGGAGACCGTTGCTAAGAAAAGAGATATGGCTGTGAAATCGAGTTTTAATAGATACCTGATCAAACACGAGAAGGGAAACCGAAAGCAATGAAGATGAACAAGGTAAAAGAGACAAACTGAAATCCCGTCGGAGAGAAGAGCAGAACTTCAAGGTGGGCGTTCCTGGAAGAGAAGTGGCCATGAATTAAACACTGAGTCAAAAGCAAATACAGTGGATGCTGGAAATCTGAAATATAAACAGAAAATGCAGAGTGAATGGCAGGGTAGGTATGCGAAATGTACAAATGTTCTTGACCGATGACACAAAGATTGGTGGCATTGTAAGCAGTGTAGATGAAAACATAAAATTACAAAGCGATATTGATAGATTAGGTGAATGGGCAAAACTGTGACAAATGGAATTCAATGTAGACAAATGTGAGGTCATCCACTTTGGATCAAAAAAGGATAGAACAGGGTACTTTCTAAATGGTAAAAAGTTAAAAACAGTGGATGTCCAAAGGGACTTAGGGGTGCAGGTACATAGATCATTGAAGTGTGATGAACAGGTGCAGAAAATAATCAAGACAGCTAATGGAATGCTGGCCTTTATATCTAGAGGACTAGAGTACAAGGGGGCAGAAGTTATGCTGCAGCTATACAAAACCCTGGTCAGACCGCACCTGGAGTACTGTGAGCAGTTCTGGGCACCGCACCTTCGGAAGGACATATTGGCCTTGGAGGGAGTGCAGCGTAGGTTTACTAGAATGATACCCGGACTTCAAGGGTTAAGTTACGAGGAGAGATTACACAAATTGGGGTTGTATTCTCTGGAGTTTCGAAGGTTAAGGGGTGATCTGATCGAAGTTTATAAGATATTAAGGGGAACAGATAGGGTGGATAGAGAGAAACTATTTCCGCTGGTTAGGGATTTTAGGAATAGGGGGCACAGTCTAAAAATTAGAGCCAGACCTTTCAGGAGCGAGATTAGAAAACATTTCAACACATAAAGGGTGGTAGAAGTTTGGAACTCTCTTCCGCAAACGGCAATTGATACTAGCTCAATTGTTAAATTTAAATGTGAGATAGATAGCTTTTTGGCAACCAAAGGTATTAAGGGATATGGGCCAAAGGCAGGTATATGGAGTTAGATCACAGATCAGCCATGATCTTATCAAATGGCGGAGCAGGCATGAGGGGCTGAATGGCCTACTCCTGTTCCTATGTTCCTAAGTACAGAAACAGCATCTATCATGATCAGGAACAGTGGAACATCCAGTGGGTGTGCCAGTGCACCGCTTTCACAGGAACATAGGAATTGCTAGGCAAAAAAAGACCAAGGTCCATCTAGTTCACTTGCTACCATCCTGGTAGTCGCATAATACAACGGTAATGGAGTTGTTGACAAATCATAGCAATCAATCTCTATCAATTAGTTTACAACAGACTCAGAAATGACACAAGGAAACCCCAGTGGTGGAGACCTTTGGGAACCACAGGTCCAAAGTCACCTTTTTCCTCCCAAGCATGCTACACTAACCACATGGTCATGTCTCAAATTACTCGTATACTATATCCTAAAATGTTACTTTCTGTAATTTGAATGAGTGACCCTCTTCTGAGTGTCAAAACAGCTTTGCATCCTGAAAATTATTGCCTTCTGACACTAACAGGAGTGTGGATGGCAAGACTGGCACGAAACGACTACCAAGATTTATAAAAAGATTTTTAAAAACCTCTAGGAACACTTCACTACCTGCTGGAGTGAGATTCCACAGTTTCATTGGTCCCTTTATGGGCCTCCAAGGTTGAGTATCATGTCAGGACCATAAATCACGTCATTACCAGGGTCCTCTATGACATCAATTACCAGCCCTAAATAGCTGCGGTGCGAATAATTCGTAATTCCAGCAATTTCACGATCACCATTAAGTTCCATGGGGAGCTTCACGGCGTGAACAAGCTTTTAGCGGTTTTGATGAGGCTAACGGTGGAGCAACGCAAATGGTCCACTAATTTGCATTGATTTGGAACTCATGGCGTATCTCTTTTACCCCGCAAATTGCAGGATTTTTAACAAATTAATAATGGAGAGCGGCATTAATGAGTCATCCTAATGACGCGACTTCCCAGCAATTTCTGGTCCATTGACTTTTATCTTCCAGCTGGTAACAAAACAAAAAAGTGCTTGTTACTTTTTCACTAGTTTATGAAAGCACATTCCTGCTTTAGCGGTCTCTCATGGGGTTTGTTTAAAACTAGAAAAACCTAAAATACATTCTTTTCATAAAATATCAAAGCAACAAAATGAGGCAAAAGACACTGATTAGACAATACGGATCCAAATCAGACAATCTGTGGGTTTTGTTTCATTTGATCATCAGAAAAAAGCTGCAATACTGGGAATCTGGGTTGATTGGATTGGACTTCAAGAAAACACACAAAAGCTTTCCCTGGTGGCTCAGTGGAAAGATATACCTCATGCAGTGCTCCCACGCTCCCAATGTTGAGCTGCACTGGAAGGGAGTGCGAGTCAGAAATTTGTAGCCTTAATTCTGCAACCTGTTCTCTCTTTGAGCATGGTTCAATGCTGGGAGTGCTGGATTGCTGCCCTTATCCTCGGTGTGCTCCTGAGCCACAAAGGCCAGGCAAGTCCCAGATTAGTCCCTGGGCTGTGCTGAGTTCATTGTTCTCAGCTGGGGCAGCAGTAGACTCACAACAATTGGCCTCAGCATTCTTGGACTAGAGAGTGGGGGGAAAAAATCAGTCAGCCTTGTTCATGGCTATCTTCTTACTGGGAACAAAAGGAAAGGTTGCAAAAGATTTTGCACAAAATTAATTTTAATGCAATAAACATACTTGTGTTTACATGGCATTTTTCATGCCAACTTTTTTTTGGAAAAGTACTGACTATTGTTATGCAGGAGAACAAGGCATCCATTCTGCACTAGTAACGTCCCACAGCCATAACATGATTGATCAACCTGTTTTCAGGGAGGAATGTCTCTGAATAGTGCCATGGGATCTTTAATGTCCACCTTAATCACAAGAACAGGCAGGCTAGATTTCTGTTTAATATCAGGAAGATGGCACGTTTGAAAATGCAACATTCCCTCAGTACTGCGGTGGAGTGTCAACCTGGTGGTTTGGAGCATGAATTCACAAAGTTCTAATCCAAAGATGCAAATGCTACTAACTACGCCAAGGTGCTGTAAATTTGTTAGTTTCTCTAACCAGCTGTTTAAAAAAATGAAGTAATAGTCGCCGAAGGAGTCTATTACACCACATATTTTGAAAAATACATTTGATCTGTGTAGACTTAGAAAATTCAATGATGATATTCTTTTCCTGGACTTTTGATACTAAAATACAGCAACTGTAAATTGTTCCTTCACTTACTGTAAAGAAGTCAAATCGTATTTTAGGATAGACCAGGGTGGACAAAAATATTGCTTTGATTAAGTATTATACTTACACGCACAGATAATTATATATCTATTCACCAGGACTTCAAACATTAGGATCAATTAAGACTTGTAAAAAATAATAAGGCTTCTCTAAAATACAGGAACATTACTGTAGCATATTGTAATACATTTCTGTTTCACTGCGTTTTATTGCTACATTGTCACCATGCAAAGAATTAATTTGGTCGGAATGTACATTACCTCCTTAATGGTAAAAGTTTACAGTGGTATTGGAACATACTGACCCAAACAAGAGGAGAAAACATATGCATTTATATAGCACCTTTCACAATCCCAGCATATCCCAAAGTGCTTCACAGCCAATAAAGTACTTTTGAACTGTATTCACTATTGTAATGTAGGCAAATGTAGCAACCAATTTGCACAGAGCTAGGTCTCACAAACAGCAATAAGATAATTTACCAGATAATCTGTTCTTGATGGTGTTGGTTGAGGATTAAATGTTAGCCAGGACATTGGGAGAAACTTTCCTACTCTACTTCGAAAAGCGCCATGGGTTCTTTTATGTTCACCTGGACTACCTCAGTTTAACGTCTCATCCAAAAGACGGTACTTCTTACAATGCAGCATGCCCTCAGTACTGCACTGAAGTGTCAGTCTAGATTATGTGCCCATGTCTCTAGACTGGCACTGAAGAGCGTCCCCAAAGCCTTTGTGTGTGGCTGTCTCAGGATGTGTGAAGAGCCCCAGTGTCACTTTGTGCTGAGTTTCTACCTGTCCAACTCACTGAGAAGGCTGGGTCTGGCCACACTGGCCGAGCAGGCGCAGGAGGTCCTGTCCAGCTGGACTGTACCTCCTGTCCCAGGTGGAGAAGTTCCTGAGAAGGAACCCCTTCGACCACAAGGCCGTCAGTCAGTGGTCGACACGAAACGTCCTGAGAGTCCTGCAAGGAAAGGAGAGGGTGGACTCGATCGGGCTTTCGATGCCATTTGGCAGAACATCTCGTCGCCGGAACTGACCAACAGGCACCAGGATGTAGCCTGGATGATGGTGAGAAAGGCCCTCCCAGTGCAATCCTTCCTATACGCATGGAATCTCAGCGCCACCGCAAGCTGCCCTCGGGGCTGCGGCGGGGAGGAGACCGTCATCCACTTCCTGATGGACTGCCCCTTCGTGCATAGGATGTGGAGAGAGATGTGTTAGTATCTGTCCCAATTCATTCCCAACAGTTTGGAAACACAGGACGCTGTACTTTATGGACTGTTTCCCGGGATGCACACCGAGACAGATATCACCTGCGGCTGGAAGACTATCAACTCGGTGAAGGAGGCCCTTTGGTCCGCCCGAAACCTGCTGGTCTTCTAGCTGAAGGAGCTGTCTACAACTGAGTGTTGCCGATTGGTACACTCCAAGGTCCAGGAGTACGTGCTGCGGTATGCACTGAAGCGAAGAGCGGACTATGCAAAGGCCCTATGGGGAAAGGCCATCGTATAATGCCACCCCACCTTGTATTGTACAGAATGTATTAGAAAATATGTACTGTGTTTTTAAAATTGTAACAATGAAATCATACTGTATATGATCTGTACTATATTGGTTTGAACTGCTGTGCTGCATTTTGTGCCCTATATTTGAACTGTGTGTAAACCGTGTATATCTTTAAATTTTATTAAATGGAGTATATTTTAAAATTTAATGCTCCACCTCCCCACAAAATCTTTTTTTTTAAATTACCTTTTGGGAGGGGCCTCCAACAGTCCATTTAAAGACCTCTCAACGTCTGGAGAAAGTGACCTCCATTCATCCAGCTCACCTATCCACAGTATTCCCTTGGTGTATTTCTAATAACCCTGAATCCCATTTGTTGACAACAACCTGTATAAGTTTTTTGTTGAAACCCATTAAGGTTTCTTGTTCCACCACCAGTGCCAGCAATCTGTTCCATACTTACCACACTTTTAGTAAAAACACTCCTCTTGCATTTTCTATTTTCTTTTATTGTTCTTAATTTGTAAATATGACCCCTTGTGCTTAAATTCTGTACATGGCAGAAAAGCTTACTTGGATCCAATTTGCCCAAACCTTTCTTAACTTCAAACACTCCGATCATATCATCACTGCCACCCAGCTGAGATCATAGGCCAACATGGGCCAGGAATCGACACTGAGCCTTTTCTTGTTTCTATGTCTTACATACAAACATACGAATTAAGAGCAGGAGTAGGCCTTTCGACCCCTCAAGCCTGCTCTGCCATTTGATAAGATCATGGCTGATCTGATTGTGACCTCAACCCTACTTTCCTATCTACCTACTATAACCTTTGACTCCCTTGTTAATCAGGAATCTATCTAACTCAGCCTTAAAAATATTCAATGACCCTGCCTCCACCACTCTCTGGGGAAGGGAGTTCCACAGACTCACAACCCTCAGAAAAAATTTCTCCTCATCTCCATCTTAAATGGGAGACCCCTTATTTTTAAACTGTGGTCCCTAATTCTAGTCTCTCCCACAAGGGGAAACATCCTCTCAGCATCTACCCCTTCTAGTCCCCTCAGGATCTTATATGTTTCAATGAGATCACCTCTCATTCCTCTAAACTCCAGTGTATACAGGACCAACTTGTCCAACCTTTCCTCACAAGATAACCCCCTCATCCCAGGAATCAGTCGAGTGAACCTTCTCAACCACCTCCAAAGCAATTATGTCTTAAATAATTATTTCTTAAATAAGGAGACCAAAACTGCACACAGTATTCTAGATGTGGTCTCAGCAATGCCCTGTACAACTGTAGCAAAACATCTCTACTTTTATATTCCATGCCCCTTGAAATAAATTACAACATTCCATTTGCCTTCCTAATCACTTGCTGTACCTGCATACTAACTTTTTGTGATTCATGGACTAGGACACCCAGATCCCTCTGTACCTCAGAGTTCTGCAATCTCTCTCCGTTTAAACAATATACTGCTTTTCTAAGCCTCCTGCCAAAGTGGACAAGTTCACATTTTCCCACATTATACTCCATCTGCCAAATTTTTGCCCACTCACTGAACCTATCTGTATCCCTTTGCAGACTCCTTATGTCCTCTTCACAACTTACTTTCCTTCCTACCTTTGTGTCATCAGCAAATTTAGCAACCATACATTCGGTCCCTTCATCCAAGTCATTGATATAGATTGTAAATAGATGAGGCCCAAGCACTGATCCCTGTGGCACTCCATTCGTTACATCTTGCCAACTTGAAAATGACCCATTTGTGCCTACTCTCTGTTTCCTGTTAGCTAATCAATCCTTTATCCATGCTAATGTGTTACCCCCTACACCATGAGCTCTTATTTTGTGTAGCAGCCTTTGATGTGGCACCTTGTCAAAAGCCTTCTGGAAATCCAAGTATACCATATGCACAGAATCCTCTTTATCCACGTTGTTTGTTACTTCCTCAAAGAACTCTAATAAATTAGTCAAACACGATTTCCCTTTCACAAAGCCTGTTGACTCTGCCTGATTGCATTGAGATTTTCTAAGTGCCCTGCTATAACCTCCTTAATAATAAATTCTAGCATTTTCCCTCTGACAGATGTTAAGCTAACTTGCCTGTAGTTTCCTACTTTCTGTCTCCCTCCTTTCTTGAATAGAGGAGTTACATTCGCTACTTTCCAATCTGATGGGACCCTTCAAGAATCTAGGGAATTTTGGAAAATTAATACCAATGCATCTACTAACTTCGCAGCCACTTCTTTTAAGACCCTAGGATGAAGTCCGTCAGGACGTGGGCAATTGTCAGCTTTTAGTTCCAATATTTTTTTCAGAACCCTTTCCCTAGTGATTGTAAATGTTTTAAGTTCTTCCTCCCTTTCACCTCTTGATTCACAATTATTTCTGGCATGTTCTTTGTATCCTCGACAGTGAAGACGGATGCAAAATTCATCAGCCATTTCCTTATTCTCCATTATTAATTCCTCAGACTCACTCTCTAGAGGACCAACGTTCACTTTACTTACTCTTTTTCTTTTTAAATACCTGTAGAAACTCTTACTATCTGTTTTATATTTCTAGCTAGCTTTCTCTCATACTCTAATTTCTCCCTCATTATTCTTTTGGTCATTCTTTGCTGTTTTTTATATTCTGTCCAATCTTCTGACCTGCCACTAATCTTCGCAGAATTGTATGCTTTTTCTTTCAAATTGATACTATCTTTAACTTCCTTAGTGAGTCACGGATGGGACCTCCTTCCCCTAGAGTCTTTCTTTCTCACTGGAATGTATCTTTTCTGAGTGTTATGAAATATCTCATTAAATGCAGTTATCTCTTACTGCAGTCATGCAGGACCTTGGTGAGACCACATCTGGAGTATTGTGTGCAGTTTTGGTCTCCTTAGCTGAGGAAGGATGTCCTTGCCATGGAGGGAGTGCAACAAAGGTTTACCAGACTGATTCCTGGGATGGCAGGAGAGATTGGGTCGACTAGGCCTATTTTCACTAGAGTTTAGAAGAATGAGAGGCCATCTCATCGAAACATATAAAATACTAACAGGACTAGACAGACTAGATGCGGGGAGGATGTTCCCGATGGCTGGGGAGTCCAGAACCAGGGGTCACAGTCTCAGGATACGGGGTATACCATTTAGAACAGAGATGAGGAGAAATTTCTTCACTCAGAGGGTGGTGAACCTGTGGAATTTTCCACCACAGAAGGCAGTGGAGGCCAAGACATTAGATGTATTCAAGAAGGAGATAGATATATTTCTTAATGCTAAAGGGATCAAGGGATATGGGGGAAAAAAACGGGAAGAGGGTACTGAGTTAGACGATCAGCCATGATCATTTTGAATGGTGGAGCAGGCCTGAAGGGCTGAATGGCCTACTCTTGCTCCTATTTTCTATGTTTCTATGTCTGCCACGGCATCTCTACTGACATAGCCCTTAATCTAAGTTCCCAGTTCACTTTAGCCAGCTGTGTCTTCATGCCCTCATAACTGCCCTTATTTAAGTTTAAAACACTAGTCTTAGATTTACTCTTTTCTCCCTCAAACTGAATGTGAAATTCAATCATATTGTGATCACTGCTACCTAGAGGCTCCTCTACAATGAGGTCATTAATTAATCCTGTCTCATTACACATTACCAGATCTAGAATAGCCTGCTCTCTGGTTGGCTCTATAACATGCTACTCTAAGAAACTGTCCCAAAAGCACACTATGAACTCATCTTCCAGGCTACCTTTGCCAATCAGATTCTTCCAATCTATATGTAAATTAAAATCACCCGTGATTATCGCTGTTCCCTTCTCACAAGCCCCCATTATTTCTTCCTGTATACCCTGTCCAACAGTGTGGTTACTGTTAGGGGACCTATAAACTACTCCCACAAGTGACTTCTTGCCTTTACTATTTCTTATCTCTACCCAAACTGATTCTACATCTTGGTCTTTAGAACTAAGGTCATTTCTCTCTATTATACTCATGTCATCCTTAATTAACAGAGCTACCCCTCCACCTTTTCCAAGCTTCCTGTCCTTCCTTTCCTTAGTAACATAGTAACAGTGCAATAACTCAGGGGAGTCTACTGTTCCTTTTCTAAGTGTGTGTATTTAATTCACACACTTGGAACCAGCAATACAGAGGATGAGCATTACAAGATCAGGCTTTGAGACTGAATTTGAGTCTGCTAGTTCAATTGTTAATTTTAAATCTGAGATTGATGGATTTTTGTTAACCAAAGGTATTAAGGGATATTGGGGTGGGGGGGTTAAACTAATTTGGCAGGGGGATGGGCACTAGAATGTAGCATTGGAAAGGAGAAACAAGGGGCACAAAGGATCGGGAGAGAAACATAGCACTAGAGCAAGTATTAGGTGGGATCAGACTAAAAGAGAGTACAAGAAAGTCTAAGACTGGTTTGCAGTGCATGTGTGTAAACGCACAAGGCGTGGTAAACAAGGTTGGTGAGCTGCAGGTGCAAACAGCCACGTGGGAATACAATGTTGTAGCGATAATGGAGACCTGACTCAAAAAAGGGCAGGATTGGGAACTAAATATTCCTGGACACAAGCTGTTTAGGAAAGGTAGGGAAGAAAAGAAAGAAGGGGGAGGGGTAGCAGTATTGATTAAGGAGAATATTGCAGTACTGAAGAGCGAGGATGTCCTGGAGGGGTCAAGGACAGAATCTATTTGGTTAGAGTTAAAAAATGAAAGAGGTGCCATTACACTACTGGGTGTATTCTATAGGCTAGTGGGAAGGATATAGAGGAGCAAATTTGCAGGGAAATTACAGAGGTGCAAAAGCTGTCAAGTAGTGGTAACTGGGGACTTCAACTATCCTAGTATAGACTAGGATAACAATAATAATAAGGGGCAAAAAGGGAGAGGAATTTTTGAAATGCGTTCAGGATAACTTTCTTGACCAGTACATTTCTGGCCCAAAGAGAAAAGAGGCATTGCTGCACTTGGTTCTAGGGAATGAAGTGGGCCAAATGGAGCATTTAGGGAGCAGCGATCATAATATCATAAAGTTTAGAATAGCTATGGAAAAGGATACTCTAAAAGTAAAAATACTCAATTAGAGGATGGCCAATTTCAATGGGATGAGAACAGACCTGGCCTGGGTAAATTGGAATCAAACATTGGCAGTCAAAACTGTAAATGAACAGCGGGCAGCCTTGAAAGAGGAGATGGTTCGGGTACAGTCTAGGCACATTCCCACGAAGCAGAAAGGTTGGGCAACTAAAGCCAGAGATCCCTGGATGACAAAAGAGCTAGTGAGTAAGATGAAATGGAAAAAAGGAGCGTATGACACATGTCAGGTTGATAACATAAGTGAGAACCAGGCTGAATATAGAAAGTTCAGAGCGGAAGTGAAAAAGGAAATAAGAGGGGCAAAGAGGGAGTATGAGAATAGACTGGTGGCCAACATAAAAGGGAATCCAAAAGTCTTCTACAGGCATGTAAACAGTGATTGGGTAGTAAGAGGAGGGATGGGGCCGATTAGGGACCATAAAGGAGATCTACTCATGGAGGCAGAGGGGATGGCCGAGGTACTAAATGAGTACTTTGCATCTGTGTTTACCAAGGAAGAAGATGCTGCCAGAGTCTCAGTAAAGGAAGGTATAGTTGAGATACTGGATGGGCTAAAAATTGATAAAGAGGTATTAGAAAGGCTAGCTGTACTTAAAATAGATAAGTCACCCGGTCTGGATGAAATGCATCCTAGGGAGCTGAGGGAAGGGTGGAAATTGCGGAGGTACTGGCCATAATCTTCCAAACGTCCGTAGATACGGGGGTGGTGCCAGAGGACTAGAGAATTGCAAATGTTACACCCTTGTTCAAAAAAGGGTGTAAGGATAAACCCAGCAACGATAGGCCAGTCAGTTTAACCTCAGTGGTGGGGAAACTTTTAGAAACGATAATTCGGGACAGAATTAACAGTCACTTAGATTGATTAGGGAAAGCCAGCACTGATTTGTTAAAGGCAAATCATGTTTAACTAACCTGATAAGAGTCCTTTGATGAGGTAACAGAAAGGGTAGATGAGGGCAATGCAGTTGATGTGGTATATATGGACTTTCAAAAGGCGTTTGATAAAGTGCCACATGGTAGGCTTATCATCAAGATTGCTGCCCACGGAATAAAGGGGGCAACATGGATACAGAATTGGCTAAGTGACAGGAAACAGAGAGTAGTGGTGAACGATTGTTTCTTGGACTGGAGGGAGGTGTACAGTGGTGTTCCCCAGGGGTCGGTGCTTGGACCACTGGTTTTCTTGATATAAATTAATGACTTGGACTTGGGTGTTCAGGGCACAATTTCAAAATTTGCAGTTGACACAAAACTTGGAAGGGTAGTAAACAGTGTGGAGGATTGGATTGACTTCAAGAGGATATAGACAGGCTGGTGCCATGGGTGGACACGTGGCAGATGAAATTTAACGCAGAAAAATGCGAAGTGATACATTTTGGTAGGAAGAATGAGGGGAGGCAATATAAACTAGAGGGCACCACTCTAAAAGGGGTACAGGAACAGAGAGATCTGGGGATATATGTGGACAAATCGTTGACGGTGGCAGGGAAAAATGTAAGGAATCTTACAACACCAGGTTATAGTCCAACAGTTTTATTTGAAAATCACAAGCTTTCGGAGCTTACTTCCTTCATCAGGTCATGATTGAATCTGCCTCCACCACCCCTCAGGCAGTGCATTCCAGATTCTAACCACTTGCTGTGTAAAAATGTTTTTCCTCATGTCACCTTTGGTTCTTTTGCCAATCACCTTAAATCTATGTCCTCTGGTTCTTGACCCTTCCGCCAATGGCAACAGTTCCTCTCCATCTACTCTGTCTAGACCCTTCATGATTTTGAATACCTCTTTGAAATCTCCTCGCAACCGTCTCTGTTCCAAGGAGAACAACCCCAGCTTCTCCAGTCTATCCACGTAACTAAAGTCCCTCATCCCTGGAATCATTCTAGTAAATCTCTTCTGCACCCTCTCTAAGACCTTCACATCTTTCCTAAAGTGCGGTGCCCAGAACCGGACACAATACTTCAGTTGTGGCCAAACCTCTCACTCACCTGACGAAGGAGGTAAGCTCCGAAAGCTTGTGATTTTCAAATAAAACTGTTGGACTATAACCTGGTGCTGTAAGATTCCTTACATTTGTCCACCCCAGTCCATCACCGGCATCTCCACCACATGGTGGCAGGGAAGGTTGAGAAAGCAGTTAAAAAAGCATACAGGATCCTGGGCTTTATAAATAGAGGCATTGAGTACAAATGTATGGAAGTCATGATGAACCTTTATAAAACACTGGTTCGGTCACAACTGAAGTATTGCGTCCAGTTCTGGGCACCGCACTTTAGGAAAGATGTGAAGGTCTTAGAGAGGGTGCAGAAGAGATTTACTAGAATGATTCCAGGGATGAGGGACTTTAGTTACGTGGATAGACTGGAGAAGCTGGGGTTGTTCTCCTTGGAACAGAGACGGTTGCGAGGAGATTTCATGGAGGTATTCAAAATCATGAAGGGTCTAGACAGAGTAGATGGAGAGGAACTGTTGCCATTGGCGGAAGGGTCAAGAACCAGAGGACATAGATTTAAGGTGATTGGCAAAAGAACCAAAGGTGACATGAGGAAAAACATTTTTACACAGCAAGTGGTTAGAATCTGGAATGCACTGCCTGAGGGGTGGTGGAGGCAGATTCAATCACAGCCTTCAAAAGGGAACTGGATAAGTACTTGAAAGGAAAAAAATTGCAGGGATAAGGGGATAGGGCGGGGGAGTGGGACTAGCTGGATTGCTCTTGCATAGAGCTGGAATGGACTCGATGGGCTGAATGGCTTCCTTCTGTGCTGTAACCTTTCTATGATTCCATGGAGTTAGGTCACAGACCAGCCAAGATCTCATTGAATGGCGGAACAGGCTCAAGGTGCTAAATGGCCTACTCCTGTTCCTATGAATCTGGAGGATGCAAGTCCAAAAATCCTTAGCTAGTTCACAAGCAGGAAGAGATTTCCTAAATAATGAGGGACTCCCATGAATTAGATCCACTGGCTTGCTCCAAAGCAAGAAATGGTTTCCTGGGTCATGAAAGACTCTGATAAATGAGATCCACTAGCCTGCTGCAAACTAATACCAACCACTGGACAGAGGTTATAAACACAAATAAATATACTAGTGTAACTCATTACTTAAAAAAGTAATTTTAAAAAATCATTCCAGTCACGACCATTTGGCATAATGAACAAAACATTGCACATACATACCAATTACTTTTTTTTTGAAGTATCTGAATCCAGTTCACAATTAATGCACATCTGGATTTTTCAGACTATCTAAGTCACCAGAGTTTGAGCTGTGTTCCTCCTCCCTACCCTAAACACAGCTGTGAGCTGAAAGGAATTGGAATGGCTAAAAGCAGTGTGCCTATTCTGCAGTTTATAATCTCTGCATTTCTGTTTGTTACACTAAGGACTGGCAAATAATTCCAGGTTGTTCCCTTTGTGTGCAAGTACTAGATTTATGCTGTATTCATTTTTGAACAGATATTCCTTTTGATAATCTGAACTGAATTGATTCTGCTCCACGCACTGCGACAGGTATTGCTTTTTTTCTAGGACCAATCTATTAATGACCTTCAGTGCAGGTTTACAGTATATCCAGACCTCATCAATGCAGATCGATCACAATGAGTTCAAATACATTTACCACCGCATGGAATTTTGTATTTGGGGTCTAACAATAGCTTTTAAATGATACACAAGAGTAAAATGCCACTTAACTGATAACATTAAAAATGTAAACGAGGGCAAACAATACAAATAAAATGTAAATGTGCAGTTCTTTTACAATTGAAATGTAGGAAAGATTCTCTACATACCTCAAAAACAAAAATGCATTGTATATTTATTACATTCCTGCATTACTCTCTTCCATGTCTCTGGATGGACTGAAAACACCAACATAGAGGCATGTTGCTCTGTTGAGTGGCTAAATTCCTGTTTTTTGTGCCACTTTTGAAAGAGTATGGAACCAAGTTGGATCTCTCCCCCAAGTCACTTAGAACTGCACTTTCAAATTCCTAACTGCCTAGCCTTTGGCCCTCCATTCACCACAACATTTCTGCAGCCACCGATCTGCTCAATCACACCCTCACCTCCATCTTTGATGCCTTTGTCCCCATTAAAACCATTACACTCTATCACCCAGGTCGTTCCCCCGGTACGGCCTTCATCTCCGCTCCCTTAAGTTCAAGGGACGCAGACTTGAATGTTTATGGCGGACCAACTGGTTTAGCCAGCCATTCCTCGCCAGATCTGGCTGGGGATCATAATGCACTATCGGATCCTGCTCTCGTCTGCCAAAATTGCTCACTATTCCAGGATCATCCTGGTATGCAAAGATAATCCCCGGCTTCTCTTCTCCGCTACAAACCATCTTGTCAAACCCCTCTCTCCTGCCTCCTCCACCCTCACTTCCAACGAAAAGTGCGAGGAGCTCATGGATTTCTTTGTCACTAAGATTGAGACCATCTATTCAGCTGCCTCTGCCACTTCCCTCCCTTCCCCTAAGCCCACCAAGCCAAACTTCCCTTAAGGTTCCCCCTGCCCGAGCCACGAATTCGCAGCTTTATCTAGTTTCTCTCCCATCTCTCCTCATGCCCTCTCCGAGCTCATCTTCACCATGAGACCCACCTCCTGCTCCCTCAACCCTATTCCCAAACTGCTGACCACCCAATTTCCCTTCCTGGCCCATGTTAGCTGATACTGTTAACGGTTCCATCTCCTCAGGTACTGTCACCCTCCCCTTCAAATCTGCATTCATCATCCTCCTCCTCAAAAAACCCACCCTCAACCCCATCGCCCCATCTCAAAAGTCTTTGAACATGTTGTCGCCTCCCAAATCAGTGCCCATCTTTCCCGCAACTCCATGTTTGAATCCCTCCAATCAGGTTTCCGCCCCGCCACAGTACTGAAATGGCCCTTATCAAAGTCACAAATGACATCATATGTGACTGTGACCGTGGTAAACTATCCCTCCTCATCCTTCTCAACCTGTCTGCAGCCTCTGACATGGTTGACCACACCATCCTCCTCCAACGCCTTTCCTCCATCGTCCAGCTGGGTGGGACTGCACTCGCCTGGTTCCATTCTTATCTATCCAGTTGTAGCCAGAGAATCACCTGCAATGGCTTCTCTTCCCGCTCCCGCACCATTATCTCTGGAGTTTCCCAAGGATCTATCTTTGGCCCTCTCCCATTTCTCATCTACATGCTGCCCCTCGGCGACATCATCCAAAAACACATCAGATTTCACATGTATGCCGACGACACCCAGCCTCTCCACCGTCACTCATTTGTCACACTTGTCCAACATGAGCAAAAATTTCCTCTAACTAAATATTGGGAAGACCGAAGCCATTGTCTTTGGTCCCTGCTGCAAACTCTGTTGACTAGGCACCGACCCCATCCCTCTCCATGGCCAATGTCTAAGGCTGAACCAGATCATTCGCAGCCTTGGCGTCGTATTTGACTCTGAGATGAGCTTCCAACCACATATACGCTCCATCGCCAAGACCGCCTACTGACACCTCCATAACATCGCCTGTCTCCACCCCGCCTCAGCTCATCTACTGTTGCAACCCTCATCTATGCATTTGTTACCTCTAGACTCGACTATTCCAATGCTCTCCTGGCTGGCCTCCCATCTTCCATCCTCCATAAACTTGAGCTCATCCAAAACTCTGCTGCCCGTATCCTAACTTGCACCAAGTCCCGTTCTCCCATCACCCCTGTGCCCGCTGACCTACATTGGCTCCCGGTTCGGGAACACCAGGATTTTAAAATTCTCGTCCTTGTTTTCAAATCCCTCCATGGCCTCGCCCCTCCCTATCTCTGTAACCTCCTATAGCCCTACGACCCTCCGAGATCTCTGCGCTCCTGCAATTCTTGCCTCTTGCGCATCCCTGATTTTAATCGCTCCATCACTGGCGAACATGCCTTCAGCTGCCTAGGCCCTAAGCTCTGGAATTCCCTCCTTAAACCTCTCCGCCTCTCTACCTCTTTCTTCTGCTTGAAGGCGCTCTTTAAAACCTACGTCTTTGACCAAGCTTTTGGTCATCTGTCCTAATATCTCTTTATGTGGCTCGGTGTCAAATTTTGTTTGCTAACGCTCCTGTGAAGCGCCTTGGGATGTTTTACGACGCTATATAAATGTAAGTTGTTGTTGACGACTGTTGTAGACGAGTGCCACATAGCAAATCCTAGAAGGTTGTTTTAGAAAAATACAGCCACTGCCTCAGCAAGTAAAAGGCAGGCTTCACTATGTAATTCTGTAAATTATGTGCAACTTTTATCAATGTGCAATATGAAAGGATTAAAATGAATCATCCACCCACTCTGAATTCAGAGCAGATTATCACATCCACAACCTTCTACGATTATCACATCCACAACAAAAAAGACTCCTCTAAACTGCAAATCAAATGCATTGCACACAAAGCAGAAATATTTCAGTATTTTAACTACATTTTAAATTATTTACCTTTCATAAGGACCAATACAATACACATAATACTACACACTTAAAATATGAAAATAAACATCAATTTTAAAAGACCAGTGTCGTGAAAAGATGTTGGCCTGGTTACTGTTCTAAGAATTCTGCTGCTGGGAACATGACAAGACTTCCTTTGATAAGTGCCTGAGCTCCTGCAACTTCCTTCTCAGTCATTTCCTTAATTAGAAAAAATATTTTCCCCAGCTCACAGAGCTACCTCCTTTATCTATCAAAGATAGAATGTCAAAATATTCCCTCACCAATTCACTGAACAGCACAACTGACGCAAGTAGCTCAGTATTTACCTTTTTAGCTTGCTGTAAAGGGTGAGAGCGAGGGCCAAACCCCATCTGTGGCATAGACAGCAGCATCTTTACAGTCCTTGATGTCACACAGTCAAGTCACACGAGTGAGATTATTTTGCACAGGAAGCAAGCCTCAAACAACGAATCTGAAAATCAGCCTGTTTGTGGGGGAGCACCACATAACTCACTGCTGTGCACAGAGAGTCACAGGCAGATCAGTAGGCCTTAGTTTTGGGAGGAGTCTGAAAACCACAGGGCAGAGGGAGGAGGCAAACTGAGATCACACTGATGAATGAATGGCATTCTGCCTCAGGCTCCTGTGTTGCTATACACTGCAGCAAGTAACACACAAATAATGAAAATAGAAATTTATTGTATTTATGAAAAATACCAATATGAACAATTTTCTTGCATTGACTTTATAATCTTAGGAAAAAAATTGACAAATTCAACTCTAAATATAATCTGCGAGCAGCAATCAAGAATACACAAAGTGCCTGTTTGTGCATTGAAGTTATATCTGTGTAAAATAAATGAAGAGGTAACAGCTACAGAACTTAATTTTATGCATACATTGGAAGAGTAAATATTTCAGTATTATACAGTATTTGATATTTGGTCCACTCCTAAGATGATTAGTGTTTTCAACAAATTTATATATAATTAGCAAAATGCAGACTTAATAGGGGGGATGTATAAAGCATGTAGTTTAAAAACAAATTTAATCAGAAAACAGTTTAAATTTCCAATATTACAACCACTTAAGAAATCAGATGCACAAATTCATTGGCTAGACTGGTGGCTAATGAATCAGAAATGATGTTCAAGCTGGACTGTTCAGGTGAGTAATCAACACAAACATTAGCAAATGTGAGAGTGAAGCCTAAGGTTACTGCTCAAGTGCTTGTGTCAGGACAGGATGGTGTGATGGTCTAAATCCTGGTCATCAGAGAGCCTGCTGACACCAACTCCCATGGCTCACATTTGAAGATTAATTACTTGGACAAGAACATAGGAATATAGCAACAGGAATAGGCCATTCAGCCCCTCGAGCCTGTTCCAGCATTCAATTAGATCATGGCTGACCTGTACCTCAAATCCATTTACCTGTCTTTGATCCACACCTTTACCTAACAAAAAAATTATCCATCTCATTACTGAAAATTTCAACTGACCCAACATCTATTTTTGGGGGGCAAAGTTCCAGATTTCCACTCTCCTTTATATGAAAAAGTGCTTCCTGATTTCATTCCTAAATGGCCTTGCTCTAAGACTATTAAGATTGTACCCCTTTTCCTGGAATCCCCCATCACTGGAAACAATTTCTCTTCACCTGCCCCATTGCATCCCTTCAACATTTTGAACACCTTGATTAGATCACCCCCCAACTTTCTGAACTCAAGAGAATACAAACCAAGTTTATGCAACCTGTCCTCATAATCTGACCCTTTAAGTCGAATATATCTTTCCTGAGGTTCGCACGACCCAGATCCGGCCCTCGAAACAGTTTCATCCGGGCGATGGTGTGCTGTGCTTAGGGTTGCTGAATCTCCTGGGCACTGCTTCTAACGGGAAAACTGCGCCTTTTAAAATTCACATCATAGCAGCGTTCCTCCTCCCTGCTCCATGACGTCACACTAACACAGAGAGCCGGCACTCACTTATGGTGACCAGAAACAGAATTGACTGATGGAAGGGAGAGATGGACGGAGCGGGGAAGAGGTGCAAGGTTGGGCTGGACTGGAAGAGGATGACCAGAGACTAGGGGGAGGATATTGGCGGTCAGGAGATTTGAGACTCGGGGGGTGGGGGGAGTGGGAGAAAGGAGGAGGGAGACAGGGGACTGGGAGTCAGGGAGAAGTTGCCAGAGGACAGAGGGTCAGGGAGAAGGTGACTGGGGGTCAGGGGAGATGGCGACAAGGAACTGGGGGTCAGGGAAGGTGACTGAGGGTTGATGGGACAGAGACTGGGAAATGGGTCAAGGATGGGGGCTTCGAGGAGATTAGGGAATGGGGTCAGAAGATTGGAGGTCGGCGAGATAGAGAGAGAGGGAGACTAGGGAATGGGGGTCATGAGATTGAGGGTTGGGAAATGGGGGGGAAAAAAAAAAAGAGGACTGGAGAATGTGATGGGGTGAGTGTGGGGCCTAGCATTTCCTGCAGAGCAGACAGCAACATGGTGAGTGGTAGTGGCGCCAAGAGAGGAGCAGCCAGTAAAGGGGAGGGTGAAACCTGGGAACCTTATTGTGGATAAACAGAGAAAGATTGTTTTGACAGGTGGCCGAATAGGGAAAGAGGGGACAAATATTGAGGATTCTCATTGTGAGCGGGGACTAGATTGTCTAGATTTTACATCGTAAGCTCCAATACATGGAGGAGTGAGGAGGGCCGAGTACAGGTCAGCAGCGGCCCACAGTTGTGCTGTGAAGTTGCGATGTGCACTTCTGCTCCACCACGCTCCACAGAAAGGCATGTAAAAAAAAACTTCCACTACATTTCTTCAGCAGCCTCCAGGAGTCCCTTTTAGGACCATTGTTTAGGCTGCTTAACGCTACTGAAAAAAGTAGTTGCAGCTTGCATGGTAAATGCTCCACCTAGTTTTTCATGCATTTTGCGGAAAGATCCTTCAACAGCCGCAGGAACCTTCTTACATATTTAAATTGATTCAACGTGGATTTCAGGCAGCCACGAGGTATGCCTAAAAAAATTAAGGGCCAATGTGGCAAGGGTCACGCCCTCGGAACAGATTTTTTTTTATTCGTTCATGGGTTGTGGGCGTCGCTGGCGAGGCCAGCATTTATTGCCCATCCCTAATTGCCCTCGAGAAGGCGGTGATGAGCCGCCTTCTTGAACTGCTGCAGTCCGTGTGGTGAAGGTTCTCCCACAGTGCTGTTAGGAAGGGAGTTCCAGGATTTTGACCCAGCAACATGGAAGGAACGGTGATATATTTCCAAGTCAGGATGGTGTGTGACTTGGAGGGGAACGTGCAGATAGTGTTGTTCCCATGTGCCTGCTGCCCTTGTCCTTCTAGGTGGTAGAGGTCACGGGTTTGGGAGGTGCTGTCGAAGAAGCCGTGGCGAGTTGCTGCAGTGTATCCTGTGGATGGTACACACTGCAGCCACTGTGCGCCGGTAGGGTGGTGGATAGGGTGCCAATCAAGCGGGCTGCTTTGTCCTGGATGGTGTCGAGCTTCTTGAGTGTTGTTGGAGTTGCACTCATCCAGGCAAGTGGAGAGTATTCTATCACACTCCTGACTTGTGCCTTGTAGATGGTGGAAAGGCTTTGGGGAGTCAGGAGGTGAGTCATTCGCCACAGAATACCCAGCCTCTGACCTGTTCTTGTAGCTGGTCCAGTTAAGTTTCTGGTCAATGGTGACCCCCAGGATGTTGATGGTGGGGGATTTGGCGATGGTAATGCCTTTGAATGTCAAGGGGAGGTGGTTAGACTCTCTCTTATTGGAGATGGTCAGATTAGGTGCAGGATCTCGCATCCAGAAATTGGTATACATTGCACCCATTTTACACCCAAAAACAGGCAAAACACATACCAATTTCTACTCCAATGTGTCCAAACAACTTTTACTGAATGTGGCCCATGCCAAGTGCCCGGATGACGGATCCGGTTCACCATATAAATCGAGTTTGCCACGCCTGCTCTATTCCTCCACCCGACTCATTAATATATATGGTGAACAGTTGAGGCTCCAGTACAGATCCCTGGGAACACCACTTGTCACATCCCGCTGATCAGAGAATGAACACTTTATCCCTACTCTCTGTTTCTTACTTCCCAACCAATTACCATCCCATGTCACAAGGTCACCTCCAACTACGTTTGCTTTTATTTTTGCCAATAATCTCTTGTGCAGAAGCTTACCAAATGCTTCTGGAAGTCCATGTAGACAACATCCATAGACACTCCTCTATCCACTATACCAGTGACCTCCTCAAAAAATTCATCTAAATTAGTCAGACATGACCTATCCTTCACAAATCCATGCTGACTCTCGTTGATCAGCTCATTCAAGTGCTCAATCATATAATCATAGAATCTTACAACACAGAAGGAGGCCATTCAGCCCATCATTCCTGTGCCAGCTCTTTGAAACAGCTATCCAATTAGTCCCAGTCCTCCGCTCTTTCCCCATAGCCCCGCAAATTTATCCTTTTCTAGCGTATATCCAATTCCCTTTCGAAAGTTACCATTTAATCTGCTTCTACCACACCTTCAGGCAGTGCATTCCAGATCATAACAACTCACTGCATGAAAAAAATTCTGATCTCCCCTTTGGTTCTTTTGCTAGTTATCGTACATCTGTGTCCTCTGGTTACCGACCCCCTCCCCCCGCCAATGGAAGCAGTTTCTCCTCATTTACACTATCAAAATCGCTCATAATTTTGAACACCTATTACATCTCCCCTTAACCTTCTCAGCTCGAAGGAAAACAATCCCAGCTTTTCTAGTCTCTTCACATAACTGAAGTTCCTCAGCCCTGGTGTCATTTTGGTAAATCTCCTCTATACCTTCTCCAAGGCCTTGACATCATTCTGTCTCTCATGTTAGATTCCAGTAAGTAGTCAGAAGGCTGCCACTGCCCATTAAACTATACACCCACATCAGAAGGAAAGGATACAAAGGAGAGAGAAAATGGATGGTGGGAGGAGAAAGAAGGGAAAATGTCTCCGACTTGGTTAGGAGGAATTTTGTATTTTCTTTATTTTGTAGTCCCATTATGGCTGGCATTTTAGGTTTCCCTTCACACTGGTGAGCGAGTAGTCCCACTGGAAATGGTGCCCATTAACATCTTTCCCCATCGCAGATGATGACTGGAAAACAGTTCAGCTAAGAAAATTCAGTACCAGGCAAGTATGCAGCAGTCGTTTCAGATGCTAAATTTTACCAGGTTGGATCCCTCCCACTCAACACCAAGCAAAAGAAAGGATGCCAATCAGCACGCTTTCCCATTGAGCCATTTGCTCACGGTCCATAGCTGACATTAGCTGAGCATAACCCAGCTGGCAGCAGAGGCACAAAATGGCTGTTGAAAAAAAATAAAGTCTGTTAAATATCTTCCATTCAAATAGAATTTTTTTCCTCTACTCTTGTCTTAAGAAGCTAACCTATGCAGTGTTATGTTTCTCTGATGGCACAGTGGTATCGTAGTCACCCCAAGTGGCCATTCTTTGCTTGTGAACCTCGACAGTAAATGTCAGCAGGCTACTCTACCATTGAAAGCTTCATATCTCCAATCCTATTGTCACTTGACACACACACACACACACATATATCCCCCCCCCCACCCTTCTATACACAGTCCAGCAGAAGTCACTAGATAGCAATCAGAAGCAGGAACCTCCACTGATTTTTCCCTGCCTTGCCCAAAAGTGCTGAGGCCAATTGTGGCATCCCAGTTGCTGACAGCACAGATTGGCAATCAAACCTGGAACCTTCTGGTATGAATGGTACTACACTGGATGGTGCCTTTACCCCTAAAACCAAGGAGCCCAAGTGGCAGATATTTAACTTTTTTAATTTTACATTTATCTTCTACTTTAAGTAAAACATATTCTGTTGACAGATTATGATGACATTTTTCAACTTGATGGAAGCGGGGGAGAGAATTCCAGCTAAAATTTAACTTTAGCCAGAACTGTCAGCATCGAGAAATGTTAGGAGTGAGATTTACGATCAAAATAGATAGTTCAGAAAACAACTTAAACATTTATTTATTTATTGAAAGCTACATTTATTTTAGAGATATAATGAAAACAATTCATATTTTTTAAACTAAAATGAATGCGTCCCACTCTAAATAAGTAAGGCTCAATAGGCCCATGTTAACTAAAATGCCCAATGAGTACTTTACTTCTGTCCTTTAAACTAACATGTTTTGTGATGACATACCATGAGAAGCTAAGACAGTGAGGTTGTGTTCTAAGATTTAGTGGTAAACATTGTGTATTGAACCAGGCTTTGCTGCTTCCTGCTGGGAGCATTTCATCACTCTGTTGTCATTCCTCCCTGTGACTTCCAAAAGACTAAAGGGTCACAATATCCTCAATTTAATTATGGTTTGATTAGCATCTCATGGTTGGACCGAGGAGAGAACAAAGTATGGAAAAACAAATGAAGTGATTTAGTCCAAATTACTTCTCAAATGGTTTAATGATTCTGTTAAAAGGCACAAAATCATTAGGCATTTCTGGCTGGTCAGGCATAAGTGGAATGCAATGCCTGAAAGGGTGGTGGAAACAGATTCAATAGTAACATTCAAAAGGAAATTGGATATCATACTTGAAAAGGAAATATTTGCAGGGCAATGGGGAAAGAGCAGGGCAGTGGGAATAATTGGATAGCTCTTTCTGAGAGCCGGCACAGGTACGATGGGCCGGACGGCCTCCTTCTGTGCTATATGATTCTATGAAATTCCGAGTGCAAATTACGTGCTCTGTAGCAGATTCATTAGTTTAGATTTTCCTGTTTTACTGCTCAATATGGGTGGTATGTCAACAGGAGGGACCAAAAATTGGGCAGGGACCTGTTACATTAGATCCCAGCCCATTTTTTTTTTAGGTCTGACGTATTTTCCAGCATCACTTCTGCCACATGTTGGAAGCACCCATCCAAATACAGGCAGATGCATTTAAATGACAGTAATGACATAGTGATGTTACGTCTAATTTTTTATCAATAGCGCCTCATTTACACCTCTCATAACGGAAGGCTACATCCACAAGTGCCCAGTATTCCTAGACGCTAGAAAAGGTGGAAGTCGATTTAAAGGGCCACAGCAGACAATTAAAAAATTTAGTTAAAATCTTCCTTATTCTACCATTTTCCAAATTTGTTTTCTTGCTTTTTTTCCCCAACTGACTACTAGGTTGTGGGGCGTTCAGTCACCACCTCATCCATTCGATAGACGCCAATATTTCCAGGGGGAATACCTCTATCTGTGCGTTGTGGGGGAACAAGAGGAGGACCAGAGGGAGGCCAGCCTTGCCAGACACACTGGAGATGTAAGGTTTCCACCTAAACCGAAAGTAGGGGAGCGATTCTCAGAGGTGAAACCAGAGGTGGGAGGAACTTTGCTTCCACTACTAACTAATAGTAACTCACTGAAATTGCGCTGACAACTAATAGTAATATTGGTAACACTCAGATTCCCCTCATAACCAACAGTAATACCAATAACGTACTGATAGTCTATAATGCCCCACTATCCAACCTGAAACTAGAAGTAATCCTATCTATAACCTGCTGATACTTACCCTGAAACGACAGCCAGAATTCCACTGGTGCAGTCAGGCTCCCCAGTCGATGCCACTTAATAGGCCCAATCTCTCTATCTCCTTGGGATTCTGGTTTGGACTCAGATTCTGTGTGAAGGTGACAACTCTGAACTGGGAGTGTCAGTCAGAATTAATCTGTACTTGGATTTCACATATCAAACCCGCCGGCACAGATCAACCTGAACCAGACTGAGAGTGGGCTTGGTGTTTGGAGCATTTCTTGCAGGGCACATCCTCCTAGACCCAGCTCAGCATCAACATTTCTAAACCACTCCCTGGGCTTGAACACAATAAAAGAGAGTTTCATAGAATGATAGAAATTACAGCACAGGAAGAGGCTACTCAACCCCCAGTCTCCCTCTCTCCACCCCCCCCAAGTCCCGATCCCCATCTATCCCTTGACCACCCATCCTGTATTCTCCCTCCCAAGCCCCTTCCCATGACTTCCAGGCCCTCCCCTTGACACCTGAGCCCTCCACAACTCCCAATTGTTCGTGGCACACTAGCCGGTCCCGGCTCTCTGCAGTGGCAAGGGGTGATGTCATGGAGTAGGGAGAGGGCATTGCCGTGGCAGGAAATTTAAAGCACAAAGATCGCCTGGGCGGCAAGCAGCAGCGTCCTGGGAGATCCATGCCCCATTCTGGGAGACTCCCGGCACTTTGGGAGGGTTGGCAATCCTACCTGTGGTTTTCAAGATCAACACTACCCTAACCTCTTACGCTACTGGGTCATTCCAGACTGTCTTTGGGGACATGACAGGACACTGTAAATTTACTAGGTGGCCGGACTTCCTAAAGTACAAGAAATTGTGGACTGCACCCACAAAGCTATATGTACTCTATTCATCAATGATATCACTTAAAACAGGAAAGAACTCCACTTGCTCAATGTCCACTTCATGTGCAACCAGCAGCACTGTATCAAGCAGGAGTGCTTTCCTGGCACATGCCATATCCCTTTATTTTAAGGCAGTCCACTATTTCCAGGGAAATCGAGGCTATTCTCTAGTTATGGCTGATGATGCATTTTCCCAAGACACCAGCTGAGCATTGCTATAACATTCAGCCACCAGAATCATCACAGAGCACACTGGTGGATTATTGAAGGCATGCTTCAGGTACCTGGTTCGTCTGGAGCAGGGTCTACAATATAGTCCATCTAGGGTGTCAAGGATAGCAGTAGCGTGCTGCATGCTGCACAAGTTAGCGTGATGAAGATGCCTCGTTATGGGGGGCCTGGAGGAGAAAGGCACCCATGGGGCCTAAATCCCAGCCCTTCCCATCACAAATATGCCCTCTCTCTTTGTGCAGCAACTTACACTGCTGCTATTCAAGACATCTCATCAAAGCCACTTCCCAATCTTGTCAATAACAATGCCTGTATGCACAATTCCAGTGCTGTTACTTTTTTGATTACAATATGTGAATGTTCCTATTACCTTGACCAGTATGCAAAGTGTGACCTCTTAAACCCAGTCTTGTGCTCTTCTTGGGTGCTTTCCCAGTGGCAGGAGTGCATGAGGTGGCTGGCTGTTCTGTGTCTAGATGAGCCCCTTGCTACTGAGCTAGCTCTTCTCTCATTGCACCCGAGTCCTGAAATGAACCTGCAGCTGGCACCTGCCCTCCGATTTTCCCCCCTCCAACTCCCTTTCCTGTGAGCCTCTTCAGGAGCTCCAAGGCTTTCTTCTTGAAGGGCGTGAGAGGCCTGGGGTAATCTCTCGCATGTTATGGGCTGACTTCTTCATTAAGATGACAGTGTAAGCGTCCCTGGTCCTGTGAAGTGCAATTTAACCAAGGTGTCACCAAAGGTCTGCCACCTTTTCTTTGTTTACATATTATGCTGCTCCCCTGATTCATTATTTGCAGGCTTGGTGTCAGTTTCCATATCTGTGCTGAAAACACTCAAGCTCGACCTCTCCACTACCACCCTCAATTCCATGAATATCTTTGTGTTGTCAGGCTGCTTTTCAGATATCAAGTCATGAGTGAGCCAGAACCTTCTCCAAATGAACATTGGGAAAATCAAAGCCAAGTTGTTCAATTCTCCCCAAAAACTCCATCCCTCTCTTTGAGTGCTTACTCAGACTGAACAAGATGGCCTCAATAAGTTGTTCAACCTTCAGCTGACCTTCACACTCCATATCGTATCCATCACTAAACATACTTTCATCTCCACAACATCCACCTCTGCTGTTGCTGAAACCTTTATCCATGCTTTTTTCTTTACCTCAAGACATGACTTCTCCAATGCGTTCTTTGTAACGCTCCCGAACTCCACCCGACGCAAACTCCAACTAGTCCAAAAATCCGTCGCCTGCATCCTGTCCCACATTAAGGCCCACTCACCCATTACCTCTGTCCTCATCAACCTTCACTGGTGCCCTGTCCCCTAAGAACTTGTTTAGAAATCCCTCTGTGGCCTCCACACTCCCTACCTCTACAATCTCCTCCAGCCCCCTATTCCAGCCAGTAGTCTGTGGTCCTATGACTCTGGCCTCTTGTGCATTTCCTCTCCTGCTCTCTTAGTATAGACCCTTTCGCCATCACAGTACGATTCTCTGGAATTCCCTCCCTAAACCTTCATCTCTCTCTATTTCTCTCCCTGCTTACAATCGGTCACCGATCCTAATTCTTTTGCTTGGAGACCGTTCTCTCTTATTTGAAGCATCTTGGGACATTTCATTATGTCAAAGGTGTTGTTTTTAACAAAGATGTTGTTGTTATTTGAGAAGCTGCAAACCCACTTCTGCTTGATCTCAGGCAACATCAGCTAGAGTCTGCCCATTGTGGAAATGGAGAGTTAACTACTACTTGCTGAACCAGGGATACGGGAACATGCCTTCTGTGATGGAAAATCATTTTCTCCCACTGTCACTCCATGAAAATTCTGCTGGGCTTTCTACATCCAGGGTCAAAACTGTGACATTTCTTTCCAAATTAATAAATACAATCGCTTGGTTCAAAGATTTAGGAAATGTCACACAAAACCAGAAAACAACTGTAGACTCTAAAGGGACTCTAAACGTTCCACATTTTGCTGTGAATATTCCACTTTTGAATATCCCACATACTATGTGGAAAGAAATGATGGAACAGTGGGTAAGATTACTGATAAAGTAATCTTCAGTGTGGCATAATATTTTACTTATATTGTGTGAAAAACAAAGTGAAAATTTTTTACAACTTCTAAAAATACTTAGACTTGATGGGAAAGCCCATTTTTTCATTTATTGTGTGTTTTGGAGTTACCCTTTCCCATTTATGCTATAGTTTTGAAGTTCTACCTGCCTTACTTAGCTGCCCAAGATCCCACCCACATCTTTGTCTCTTTGAGAGCCCTCTTTCTCTTTATGCCTCTAAATTTTCCCTAACTTCCTTTTCTGACAGGTCAATGCTTCAGATTATCCTCATGTTCAGTGTCAGCTTGAAACTCCATGTTCACCCATTCAATCTCAACTTGAAACATACCTTTTTTGTGTATCCCTATTATATTGATATGGCTTTGGCCATTCCTTCTCTGAACTTATTCTCCTGTTCCTTCTAACCTCCGAACATGCCATCTAACATTCTCATCTTGCTCCCTAGATCCTAACTGCCTTGAAATCAATAATCCTACAGTCTTGAAATCCATGACATTCTTTCCCAGGACCTAAAAATTTCCATAATTGACAACCTTCTATATAATGTACAATGAGGGCTGAAGAGGGGAATACATCCTGGTAAGGCTATGATGTCTATATGAGTCATCAAGCTGGAGATTTAAAATCACCTTTACGACAATTTATTGAATAAATTAATTGTGTGGAGTATGTTTTATTATGTAAAAAAAATTCAATTGCTGCTTAGAGAATTTTTAATGTAGTTCTTAACTACCTCCAGTGAGAGTTGAGAACGA
The DNA here is from genome assembly GCF_035084215.1 of Heptranchias perlo. Classification (NCBI taxonomy): domain Eukaryota; kingdom Metazoa; phylum Chordata; class Chondrichthyes; order Hexanchiformes; family Hexanchidae; genus Heptranchias; species Heptranchias perlo. Next base: position 42,419,335 of record NC_090331.1, on the reverse strand, counting down.
AAGCACGAGTACTAAAGCACTTTTTGTGCTTTCTACTGTCCTACTGAAGTTGAATCTAAACATCTATTGTAAATAATGTTTTATTCGACAGTTGTGATATAAACCACTTATTTTTTATCTATTGAACATGGAATTTATCCTGTGTGATGACGAGTAACAAAATTAACATACAATTTTGTTGCTTCTGTGTTATTGTATCACCTTTTCTTCACGGTATGCATGTTATATACATAAATTTAAGATCCTCACCAAAAGAGCAAAGGGACAGGCTTGGAGTTTTTTTCCCACATAGAAGGTTGTTAGAATATGGACTGTCCTGCCAGAAACTATGCTGAAAGCAGAGTCTGTAATAGAATCATAGAACGGTTACAGCAAATAAGGAGGCCATTCAGCCCATCGAGCCCGTGCCAGCTCTTTGCAAGAGCAATCCAGCTAGTCCCATTCCCCCTCTCTTTCCCTGTAGCCCTGCAAATTTTTTCCCTTCAAATATTTATCCAATTCCTTTCTGAAAGCCACAACTGAATCTGCTTCCACCACTCTTACAGGCAGCATATTCCAGATCATAACCACTCGCTGCGTAAAAGCATTTTTTATGTCGCCTTTGGTTCTTTTGCCAATCTTAAATCTGTGTCCACTGGTTCTGGACACTTCCGCCATTGGAAACAGTTTCTCTTTATTTACTTTATCAAAACCCTTCATGAATTTGAACACTTCGATCAAATCTCCTCTTAAACCTCTCTGCTCTAAGGGGAACAACCCCAGCTTCTCCAGTCTATCCGCGGAACTGAAGTCCCTCATCCCTGGGACCATTCTAGTAATTTTTTTCTGCATCCTCTCGAAGGCCTTCACTTCCTTCCTGAAGTGCAGTGCCCAGAATTGGACACAATACTCCAGTTGTGGCCGGAACCAGTGTTTTATAAAGGTTTAGCATAACATCCTTGCTTTTGTACTCTATGCCTCTATTTATAAAGCCCAGGATCCCGTATGCTTTTTTAACTGCTTTCTCGACCCGTCCTGCCAACTTCAAAGATTTGTGCACATATACCTTCAGGTCTTTCTGTTCCTGCGTCCTCTTTAGAATTGTACCATTTAATTTATATTGCCTCTCCTCGTTCTTCCTGCCAAAATGTATCACTTCACACTTCTCTGTGTTAATTTTCATCTGCCATGTGTCTGCCCATTCCATCAACCTGTCTACGTCCTCTTGAAGTCTATCACGATCCTCTTCACTGTTTACTACATTTCCAAGTTTTCTGTCATCTGCAAATTTTGAAATTGTGCCCTGTGCACCCAAGTGCAAGTCATTATTATTTATCAAAAAAAGCAGTGGTCCTAGTGCTGACCCCTGGGGAACACCACTGTAAGCCTTCCTCCAGTCCGAAAAACAACCGTTCACCACTCCTATCTGCCTTCTGTCACTTAGCCAATTTCATATCCATGCTGCCACTGCCCCTTTTATTCCATGGGCTTCAATTTTGCTGACAAGCCTATTATGTGGCACTTTATCAAACACGTTTTGAAAGTTCATATATACATCAACCCTCTCTGTTACCTCATCAAAAAACTCAATCAAGTTAGTTAAACACGATTTGCCATTAACAAATCTGTGCTGGCTTTCTTTTATTAATCCATACTTGTCCAAGTGACTATTAATTTTGTCCCTGATTATTGTTTCTAAAAGCTTCCCCACCACTGAGGTTAAACTGACTGGCTTGTAGTTGCTGGGTTTATCCTTCCATCCTTTTTTGAACAAGGGTGTAACATTTGCAATTCTCCAGTCCTCTGGCACCACACCCATATCTAAGGAGGATTAGAAGATTATGGCCAGCACCTCTGCAATTTCCACCCTTACGTCCTTAACAACCTAGGATGCATCCCATCTGGACCGGATGACTTATCTACTTTAAGCATAGCTAGCCTTTCTAGTACCTCCTCTTTATCAATTTTTAACCCATCCAGTATCTCAACTACCTCCTCTTTTACTGTGACTTTGGCAACATCATCTTCCTTGGTAAAGACAGATGCAAAGTACTCATTTAATACCTCAGCCATCCCCTCTGCCTCCATGCGCAGATCTCCTTTTTGGTCCCTAATCGGCCCCACCCCTCCTCTTACTACCAGTTTACTATTTATATGCCTATAGAAGGCTTTTGGATTCCCTTTTATTTTAGCCGCTAGTTTATTCGCATACTCTTTCTTTGCCCCCTCTTATTTCCTTTTTCACTTCTCCTCTGTACTTTCTATATTCAGCCTGGTTCTCTCTTGTATTATCAACCTGACATCTGTCATATGCCCCTTTTTTCTGTTTCATCTTATTCTCCATCTCTTTCGTCATCCAGGAGCTCTGGCTTTGTTTGCCCTATTTTTCCCCTCTCGTGGGAATGTACCTAGACTGTACCCGAACCATCTGCTCTTTGAAGGCTGCTCATTGTTCGATTACAGTTTTGCCGGTCAATCTTTGAATCCAATTTACCCAGGCCAGATCCATTTTCATTCCACTGAAATTGGCCCTCCTCCAATCAAGTACTTTTACTCAAGATTGCTCCTTGTCCTTTTCCATAGCTAATCTAAACCTTACGATACAATGATCAATGTTGCCTCAATGTTCTCCCATTGCAACTTGCTCCACTTGACCCACCTCATTCCCCAGAACCAGATCCAGCAATGCCTCCTTCCTCATTGGGCCGGAAACATACTGATCAAGCTCTCCTGAACTCACTTCAGAAATTCCTCCCCCTCTTTACCCTTTACACTATTACTATCCCAGTCTATATTAGGATAGTTGAAGTCCCCCATTACCACTACTCTGTAGTTTTTGTATCTCTCTGTCATTTCCCTGCAAATTTACTGCTCTATATCCTTCCCACTAGTTGATGGCTTATAGTAGTATAATGGTGCCTCTGTTGTTTCTTAACTCTAACCAAATAGATTCTGTCCTTGACCCCTCTCTCCAGCACTGCAATATATTCCTTAATCAATATTGCCACCTCCTCCTTTTTCTCTTTCCCTATCTTTCCTCAACACCTTGTATCCAGGAATATTTAGTACCCAATCTTGCCCTTTTTTGAGCCAAGTCTCCGTTATCGCCACTACATAATTTTCCCATGTGGCTATTTGCGCCTGCAGCTCACCAAGCTTATTTACCACACTTTGTGCCTTTACACACATGCTCTAAACCTACCTTAGACGTTCTCACAGTCTCTCAGACTGATCCCACCTTATGCTGTACTATTTCTTACTCTAGTACTATCTATCTCTCCCAATCCTTTGTGTACCTTGTTTCTCCTTTCTAATGCTACATCCTGGTGCCCACCCTCCTGCCAAATTAGTTTAAACCATCCCCCACAGCACCAGTGAAACTACCCGCGAGAACATTGGTCCCAACTCTGTTGAGGTGCAATCAGTCAGTCTTGAACAGGTCCCTCCTGCGCCAGAGCTGGTTCCAATATCCCAAGAATCTGAAGCCCACCCTCTTGCACCATGTTTCTGGCCATGTATTAACCTGCTTTATCTTCCTATTTCTGTACTCACTAGCACATGGCACTGGGAGTAATCCACAGATTACTACATTTGAGGTCCTGCTTTTTAATTTCCTCCCTAGCTCCTGAAACTCTAACCGCAGGACCTCATCACTTTTCTTTCCTTCATTGGTACCAACATGGACCACGACTTCTGGCTGTTCCTCTTCCCCCTGCAGAGTCCCCTCTCTGTGATGTCCTTTACCCTGGCACCAGGGAGGCAGCACACCATGCGAGACTCATGTCGGCGGTCACAGAAATGTCCTGAAGTTTCCACTTGCCGCAGGAATTGCAGGCAATGGGTCTCAGCTGCCCGTCCATTTTTAAAAATTATTTGTTCATGGGATGTGGGCGTCGCTGGCAAGGCCAGCATTTATTGCCCATCCCTAATTGTCCTCGAGAAGGTGGTGGTGAGCTGCCTTCTTGAACCGCTGCAGTCCGTGTGGTGACGGTTCTCCCACAGTGCTGTTAGGAAGGGAGTTCCGGGATTTTGACCCAGCGACAATGAAGGAATGGCGATATATTTCCAAGTCGGGATGGTGTGTGACTTGGAGGGGAACGTGCAGGTGGTGTTGTTCCCGTTCTAAACTCCCTTTAGATACTTGATTGTTAATTTACATCCTGTTTACTTACCCCGATTAACCCACCCTTTTATTCCGGATTCCAGAGCTCCTCCTCTCTGTTCACTCTGATGTCACTGTTATGTCACTCTCTCTGTTCTTAGTGAATGGGGCTCCACCCCGAGTACTCAACGCTGCTTCTCTCCACTAAATAATCTATTTATTTAAAGATAATTACTTTTAAGTCTTTTTGTTTTTTTTAAAAAAATGAGCTCCTCCTTCCCCCTCTACAGCTAATTCCCACTCGCACCACATTCTCAAGTTCCCACTCGGTTCACAATCCACTCTCTTTGCGATCTGCTCTGCACTTTTAAAGAGAAATGGATAAATATTTGAAATAGAAACATTTAAAAGGGAAAGGTCAGAGGAATGTGACTAAGTTGATAGCTTTTTCAGAGAGACGAGCACGATGGTCTCCGTCTGTGCTGTACAATTGTTTGATTCAGAGAATATGCTCTAAGTATCACCCAAGTATTCAACTTTGCAGCGTATTATTCTATTTTAGCAATTGTGTCTATGTCCAGTGTTGAAAAAATAAGTGAAATAAAGTTTTTGAAAATTAAGAATTTTATCAATCACCAACAGCTTAAATTTATAAAATTACATGTGGGGGAGTAAAGGATGGAGCCAGAGATCCCAGTCAGGAGAATATTTGAAATATCAATCCTGAACGTGATGAGGACATAGATGAGCGCCTCAGCAGCTATGGGCAAAGAGGTAATACGTAAGCATGCAATGTTCCAGTGGTGGAGGAATGCAGTCTTAATATTGGATTGAATATGGAGTAAAACTGTTTAGTTTTGAGTCGAACTGGATGCTGAGGTTTTATTGATTCAGCCTAACCAGACAGCAAGTTGATGGAGTTCAGGGCAAAGTCATGTCAGTGCTGATGGTAGCCAAATAAGGATGGGTACACAGAGCTGAAGGAGATTTTGACGCATCCAGGAAATTATGTCAAACGTTAGTCCTTGAAGTCACTGGTGGTGACAGCATTTGATATTGTTGGTGTTCATAATGAACCGATTTCATGCTTATGAATGATATTATGAAATGTATAGCATGTATACTATAAATGGGAGGGTATCATGGATGGAATCCTGGTGCAGAACTAAACTGATCATGCAGCTATATGGAGAGATTACAACAGGTAGATAGGAATGGAATGCAGAAAAAAGGTTAGAACAAAAAAATGGTTTAAAAAAAATTATTTTCACAAGGCATCGCATTGTTAACTAATGACTAAGGTCAGAGCATGTGGAGTCACGGGACAAGTAGCAGAATGGATAGCAAGCTGGCTACAAAATAGAAAACAAGAGAGTTGGGGTTAAGGGTAGTTACTCAGACTGGTAAAAGGTAGGAAGTGGTGTTCCACAAGGATCGGTGCTGGGACCATTGTTGTTCACCATTTACATAAACGATTTGGACTCGGGAATCGGAAGTACAATTTCAAAATTTGCAGATGACACCAAATTGGGGAGTATATTTAATACTGAGGAAGACAGCGACAAATACAATTAGACATTAATAAACTTGCAGAATGGGCATGTAATTGGCAAATTAATTTCAATATAGATAAGTGTGAGGTAGTGAATTTTGGTAGGAAGAATATGGAGGTCACATACTGCTTGGATAATAAGAGTCTAAATGGGGTAGAGGGGCAAAGGGATTTAGGGGCACAGATACACAAATCAGAAAAAGTAGCAACACAGGTTGAGAAGGCCATAAAAAAAAAGCAAACAAAGCACTGGGGTTCATTTCCAGAGGGATAGAATTGAAAAGTTATATTAAACTTGTATAGAACCTTACTTAAACCACACTTAGAGTACTGTGCACAGGATACAGAGGCACTGGAGAAGGTGCAAAAAAGATTTACAAGGATGATACCAGAACTGAGCAGTCACACCTATCAGGAAAGATTGAACAGGCTGGGGCTTTTTTCTCTAGAAAAGAGAAGGCTGAGGGGTGACCTGATAGAGGTCTTTAAGATTATGAAAGGGTTTGATAGGGTAGATGTAGAGAAGATGTTTCCACTTGTGGGGGGGACCAAAGCTCGGGGCCATAAGTATCAATCGGCACTTACCAATAACCTGCTCACTGATGCTCAGTTTGAGTTTTGCCAGGACCACTCAGCTCCAGTCCTCATTACAGCCTTGGTCCAAACATGAACAAAAGAGCTGAATTCCAGAGGTGAGGTGAGAGTGACTGCCCTTGACATCAAGGCAGCATTTGACCGAGTGTGGCACCAAGGAGCCCGAGTAAAATTGAAGTCAATGGGAATCAGGGGGAAAACTCTCCAGTGGTCGGAGTCATACCTAGCACAAAGATGGTAGTGGTTGTCGATGGCCAATTATCTCAGCCCCAGGACATTGCTGCAGGAGTTCCTCAGGGCAGTGTCCTAGGCCCAACCATCATCAGCTGCTTCATCAATGACCTTCCCTCCATCATAAGGTCAGAAATGGGGATGTTCGCTGATGATTGCACAGTGTTCAGTTCCATTCGCAACCCCTCAGATAATGAAGCAGTCCGTGCCCGCATGCAGCAAGACCGGGACAACATCCAGGCTTGGGCTGATAAGTGGCAAGTAACATTTGCGCCAGACAAGTGCCAGGCAATGACCATCTCCAAGAGAGAGTCTAACCACCTCTCCTTGACATTCAACGGCATTACCATCGCCGAATTCCCCACCATCAACATCCTGGGGGTCACCACTGGCCAGAAACTTAACTGGACCAACCACATAAATACTGTGGCTACAAGAGCAGGTCAGAGGCTGGGTATTCTGCGGCGAGTTACACACCTCCTGACTCCCCAAAGCCTTTCCACCATCTACAAGGCACAAGTCAGGAGTCTGATGGAATACTCTCCACTTGCCTGGATGAGTGCAGCTCCAACAACACTCAAGAAACTCGATACCATCCAGGACAAAGCAGCCCGCTTGATTGGTACCCCATCCACCACCCTAAACATCCACTCCCTTCACCACCGGCGCACCATGACTGCAGTGTGTACCATCTACAGGATGCACTGCAGCAACTCGCCAAAGCTTCTTCGACAGCACCTCCTACCACCTAGAAGGACAAGGGCAGCAGGCACATGGGAACAATGCCACCTGCACATTCCCCAAGTCACACACCATCCCGACTTGGAAATGTATCGCCGTTCCTTCATCGTCGCTGGGTCAAAATCCTGGAATTCCCTACCTAACAGCACTGTGGGAGAATTTTCACCAGACAGACTGCAGCGGTTCAAGAAGGCGGCTCACCACCACCTTCTCAAGGGCAATTAGGGATGGGCAATAAATGCTGGCCTTGCCTGCGACGCCCACATCCCATGAACGAATAAAAAAAAAGATAGTCACTAATAAATCCAATGGGTAATTCAGGAGAAACCTCTTTACCCAGAGAGTGGTTAGAATGTGGACCTCGCTACCACAAGGAGTAGTTGAGTCAACTAGCATAGATGCATTTAAGGGGAAGCTAGATAAACACATGAGGGAGAAAGGAATAGAAGGATATGCTGACAGGGTTTGATGAAGAGGGGTGGGAGGAGGCTCATGCGGAGCATAAACATCAGCATGGACCGGTTGGGCCGAATGGTCTGTTTCTGTGCTGTACATTCTATGTAATTCTATGATAGTTAAAGAAAAGTTCCATCCACCAGGAGTTGGAAAGGGCTATCTTGGACTTCAGAGTGAGGAACTGGTGTAGGTTATTGTCTGAACTTTTATCAAAGAAGGTGGAAGTAGGACTGTCAGAATACTTAAAGGAGGATCTAAAAATGCCACTATTGAAGATAAATATTCAAAAGGAAATTGGTTTTAAAAAGTCACCAGCCTCAGATGGTATACATCCTAGAATAGTAAAGGAGGCTGGGAGGAGAAAGCAGCAGAGGCATTTACCACAATTCTTCCAAAAACATTTGAAACCAGTAATTGTGCCAAAGAATGAGTTGGTAAATGTTACATCCCTGTTCAGGAAAGGAAAAAGGAGTGAAGCAGGAAATACCAGGCTGATTAGTCTTGCCTTAGCTGTGGTTAAATCTCTCGGGGTAGATTTTAACTTTCACCACTGAGCAGAATCTTGGAGGTAGCGGATTGGCCACCTGTAATACACCCCACTGCACACATTCCAGAATAGTTCCCTTATTTATAACCAAGTTTCTGGTTGATATAGATGCTACTATATTGCCAGATCTCATTCTACTAAGAAAGAGCTTGCATTTATATGGGACCCTGTCAAATCGTTGCGACACAAATCATTTAAAACTAGCAGACAGGTACAAAAAGCAATCAAAAAGGCTGATGGAATGTTGACTTTTATCTCAAGGAGGCTGGATTACAAAGGAGAGGAAGTTATGCTTCAGTTGTACAGAGACTTTGTCAGATCCTATCTGGAGTTTTGGGCACCACACGTCAGGAAGGATATGTTGGCCTTGGAGGGGGTGCGTGCAGATTTACCAGGATGATGCGGGGGCTTAGAGGGTTAAATTATGAGGACAGATTGCATAAACTTGGCTTGTATTCCCTTAAGTATTGAAGATTGAGGGCTCATCTGATTGAGGTGTTTAAAATGTTAAAAGGATTCGATAGGGTAGACACAGAGAAACTATTTCAGCTGATAGGACAATCAAGAACGAGGGGACATAATCTTAAAATTTGAGCTCGGCCATTTGGGAAGGAAATCAGAAAGCACTTTTTCACACAAAGGGTAGTAGAAATCTGGAATTCTCTCCACCAAAAGTTTGTGGATGCTGGGGGAATTGGGGCTTTCAAGACTGAGATTGATAGATTTTTGTTAAGTAAGGATGTCAAGGGATATGGAGCTAAGGTCATAGAATCATAGAAGTTACAACATGGAAACAGGCCCTTCGGCCCAACATGTCCATGTCGCCCAGTTTATACCACTAAGCTAGTCCCAATTGCCTGCACTTGGCCCATATCCCTCCATACCCATCTTACCCATGTAACTGTCCAAATGCTTTTTAAAAGACAAAATTGTACCCGCCTCGACTACTGCCTCTGGCAGCTCGTTCCAGACACTCACCACCCTTTGAGTGAAAAAATTGCCCCTCTGGATCCTTTTGTATCTCTCCCCTCTCACCTTAAATCTGTGCCCCCTCGTTATAGACTCCCCTACCTTTGGGAAAAGATTTTGACTATCGACCTTATCTATGCCCCTCATTATTTTATAGACTTCTATAAGATCACCCCTTAACCTCCTACTCTCCAGGGAAAAAAGTCCCAGTCTGTCTAACCTCTCCCTGTAAGTCAAACCATCAAGTCCCGGTAGCATCCTAGTAAATCTTTTCTGCACTCTTTCTAGTTTAATAATATCCTTTCTATAATAGGGTGACCAGAACTGTACACAGTACTCCAAGTGTGGCCTCACCAATGCCCTGTACAACTTCAACAAGACATCCCAACTCCTGCATTCAATGTTCTGACCAATGAAACCAAGCATGCCGAATGCCTTCTTCACCACCCTATCCACCTGTGACTCCACTTTCAAGGAGCTATGAATCTGTACTCCTAGATCTCTTTGTTCTATAACTCTCCCCAACGCCCTACCATTAACGGAGTAGGTCCTGGCCCGATTCGATCTACCAAAATGCATCACCTCACATTTATCTAAATTAAACTCCATCTGCCATTCATCGGCCCACTGGCCCAATTTATCAAGATCCCGTTGCAATCCTAGATAACCTTCTTCACTGTCCACAATGCCACCAATCTTGGTGTCATCTGCAAACTTACTAACCATGCCTCCTAAATTCTCATCCAAATCATTAATATAAATAACAAATAACAGCGGACCCAGCACCGATCCCTGAGGCACACCGCTGGACACAGGCATCCAGTTTGAAAAACAACCCTCGACAACCACCCTCTGTCTTCTGTCGTCAAGCCAATTTTGTATCCAATTGGCTACCTCACCTTGGATCCCATGAGATTTAACCTTATGTAACAACCTACCATGCGGTACCTTGTCAAATGCTTTGCTGAAGTCCATGTAGACCACGTCTACTGCACAGCCCTCATCTATCTTCTTGGTTACCCCTTCAAAAAACTCAATCAAATTCGTGAGACATGATTTTCCTCTCACAAAACCATGCTGACTGTTCCTAATGAGTCCCTGCCTCTCCAAATGCCTGTAGATCCTGTCCCTCAGAATACCCTCTAACAACTTACCCACTACAGATGTCAGGCTCACTGGTCTGTAGTTCCCAGGCTTTTCCCTGCCGCCCTTCTTAAACAAAGGCACAACATTTGCTACCCTCCAATCTTCAGGCACCTCACCTGTAGCGGTGGATGATTCAAATATCTCTGCTAGGGGACCCGCAATTTCCTCCCTAACCTCCCTTAACGTCCTGGGATACATTTCATCAGGTCCCGGAGATTTATCTACCTTGATGCGCGTTAAGACTTCCAGCACCTCCCTCTCTGTAATATGTACACTCCTCAAGACATCACTATTTATTTCCCCAAGTTCCCTAACATCCATGCCTTTCTCAACCGTAAATACCGATGTGAAATATTCATTCAGGATCTCACCCATATCTTGTGGTTCCGCACATAGATGACCTTGTTGATCCTTAAGAGGCCCTACTCTCTCCCTAGTTACCCTTTTGCCCTTTATGTATTTGTAGAAGCTCTTTGGATTCACCTTTGCCTGATCTGCCAAAGCAATCTCATATCCCCTTTTTGCCCTCCTGATTTCTCTCTTAACTCTACTCCGGCAATCTCTATACTCTTCAAGGGATCCACTTGATCCCAGCTGCCTATGCATGTCATATGCCTCCTTCTTCTTTTTGACGAGTGCCTCAATCTCCCGAGTCATCCAAGGTTCCCTACTTCTACCAGCCTTGCCCTTCACTTTATAAGGAATGTGCTTACCCTGAACCCTGGTTAACACACTTTTGAAAGCCTCCCACTTACCAGACGTCCCTTTGCCTGCCAACAGACTCTCCCAATCAACTTCTGAAAGTTCCTGTCTAATACCATCAAAATTGGCCTTTCCCCAATTTAGAATTTTAACTTTTGGGCCAGACCTATCCTTCTCCATAGCTATCTTAAAACTAATGGAATTATGATCACTGGTCCCAAAGTGATCCCTCACTAACACTTCTGTCACCTGTCCTTCCTTATTTCCCAAGAGGAGGTCAAGTTTTGCCCCCTCTCTAGTCGGGCCATCCACATACTGAATGAGAAATTCCTCCTGAATACACTCAACAAATTTCTCTCCATCCAAGCCCCTAATGCTATGGCTGTCCCAGTCAATGTACCTCAACTCCAAAGGTGGATGGAGTTGAGGTACAGATCAGCCAAGACCTAACTGAATGGCTAAGCAGGCTCGGGGGGCGGGGGAGCTGAATGGCCTACTTCTGTTCCTGTGTTCTGAAGTGCTGCATAGCCAATTAAGTACTTTTAAAGTGCAGTCACTTTTGAAATGTAGGAAAATGCAGTAGGCAATTTGCACACAGCAAAGTCCCACAAACAGCAATGGGATGAATGACCAGTTGATCTGTTTTTGGTGGTATTGGTTGAGAGATGAATGGTATCTGGGAAACTGGCAGAACTCTCCTGCTCTTCTTCTAATAGTGCCATGGGATCTTTTATGCCAGCCTAAAAAGGCAGACGGTGCCTCAATTTAACATCTCATTCGAAGATAGCATCTTCGACCATACAGCTGTACTGAAGTGACAGTCAAGATATACGCTCAGGGCTTGAAGTCATGAACTTCTGACCCAGAAGTAAGGGTGCTACCAACTGAGCCAAGGTTGAGGCTACAGTGAAGTAATGGTGGGTACTGGCCTGTCGGTGATGAATTAAAAATATCACACAAGTGGATTGACACAACATAAAAGCATATTGACTTCAGTGTGATTTTTCTATAACATATTGATGAGATTAAGCCTAGGACTTGAATCCAAGTATATTTCACTCACATCGTCGGGGATTGAGCTGGATTATTGTGTAACCCCCTCCCATTCAGCTTACTATTGGCAGTCGTGCCTTTAACCGTCTAGGTCCCATGTTCTGGAATTTCCACCCAAAACACCTCCACCTCCCCCTCCATCAAAGTCCACCTCTTTGATTAAGCTTCAGTTACCTTTCTTTGCCTTGTTGTTCATTTCATTTTGATTACACATCACAGAGGCGTAATGTTTAGGATGATTTTTAACATTAAAGGCGCTTACTAATTGAAAGAAATTGTTGTTGAATGAGGGACTGCTATGTAGTCACTTACTTTTGGGGTTTTTTTTGGAGGGCAAGGGCACCTGTATACATCACCCTTCCATGTTTAGCTATTAACTTGTACTTCTACTTTCCTGTAGGCTCATTGCAGGACGTTTGAAAGACAGAGACATTCTGCATCCTGCCATTCATTTCAGAACCTGCCCGGTTTTCATTCCATTGACTGGTTCTAGAGCTGCTCTGCCAGATTACAACCCAGGCGGCGAAGATGAAAATTTACCTCCCGGTCTTTTACAGAGTCTTAGGACTGCATTGAAGTTTTTCAAATTCTTTTTTAAAGTTTTTCCTTTAAAAAATATTGTATTGTAGGCCAGTGAACAGATGGCGAGCCTAGTTCATCATTTATTTTGTGTTATGATACTATTTTATATCACAAGGTAAGCACTCTGACAAGGTGAACCATGCAAAACACAGTTTAAGGCCATTCAGAGAAGCATTATACAGGAAGCAGGAAAAACTGAGTTTCTGCTGCCATCGAATGTTAGCAGGCTACTAAGTTTATATTCTGCCGTGTTGTTGAACGTGTGAGACTTGCACCTTGGGAATCAATGGCACTGCAATAATGTAAAACAAGAAAAGAGCTTACTAGTAGCCGATTGGGGTTAAAGAGTTTGCGTTTACTCAGAGTGGAAAGATATTACAGATGTATCCTTGGCTACTCTACAGAAATTCCTGAAGTTTACCTTAGAGACACATAATGTACATCTAAAAAGAAAAGAATGCGTAAGATTACATCTTGAAGAAGGCTTTACAAAACAAGTGATAAGACAAATCAGGGCACTGAGATCATTGGCACCAACTACATCAGTCATAAAAAAAATGAATTTACTTTTAGTCAAGGTCTTTGAAGGTAGAGAAATCTAATTACATACGAGCACATCAAACTTTATGAATGAGATCCGGGAACCAGATGCAGATATTCCTGGCTCTAGGGATATTGGAAGATGTATCTATGGCTCATCCCCCTCAGCACAAGACAATGGGCTCGATTTTACAATGGTGGCGGGTTGGCAGCGGGGATGAGGGGGGGTGGTGAAGGTGCGCGTGGCAAACCCGCATGAACAAAACTTACCATTTCCAACGTGATCGCATGTTGATTGATGATGATTAACGTCCTCTCCAGGTTTCGCGCCTGGCAGCTAGCCTGATTGACAGGCTGGCTGCTGTCAGGAGCTGCAACACGAGGGAGATACGCGAGAAAGAGATGGAGTGAGACATCATCCGGTGCTGGACTGGAAGACAGGGGGTGGAGGGGGGCGAGAATGGAAGATCCGGCACTGGACTGGAAGACCGGGGGGGGGGTTGGGGTGAAAAGGGGGACATAGGAGAGGGAGACATCGGACAAGGGTGTGAAGGTAGGTTCATTTAGTGTTTTCACTTCCTTCTATGGTTTTTTATTTAATTTATTCTTCCGTGATCCGGCCCTTCGAAGCGGTGGGAAAGCCGCCCAGGTAAGTTAAAAATCTTTCTAAGTACTTAATCTGTCACAGGTAAAGTGCGTTAAGTACCTCAATGAGGTACATTTGGCTCTTTAACTGTCATCCAGTACAAAGAAGGTTCACTCGGTTAATCCCGGGGATGAGGGGGTGGACATATGAGGAGAGGTTGAGTAGATTGGGACTCTACTCATTGGAGTTCAGAAGAATGAGAGGCGATCTTATTGAAACATATAAGATTGTGAAGGGGCTTGATCGGGTGGATGCGGTAAGGATGTTCCCAAGGACGGGTGAAACTAGAACTAGGGGGCATAATCTTAGAATAAGGGGCTGCTCTTTCAAAACTGAGATGAGGAGAAACTTCTTCACTGTGGAATTTGCTGCCCCAGGAAGCTGTGGAAGCTACATCATTAAATAAATTTAAAACAGAAATAGACAGTTTCCTAGAAGTAAAGGGAATTAGGGGTTACGGGGAGCGGGCAGAAAATTGGACATGAATTTAGATTTGAGGTTAGGATCAGATCAGCCATGATCTTATTGAATGGCGGAGCAGGCTCGAGGGGCCGATTGGCCTACTCCTGCTCCTGCTCTTATTTCTTATGCTCTTATGTTCTTATCCCGTCGGCTTTAATTGTCGGCGGGACTTCCGTTTTTGGGTTGCCCGCGCGCACAAATGTGGGTTCCTGGGAAACTCGGAAGTCGGCAGGTTGAAGCCGGCTTCTGAACACGAACGGGATTTCTGCGATTTTCGGAGGCCCCCACCCCCATCGCACCCACAATTGCCTCCTAAAATCACCCCCAATGTTTCTACTGATCACCGATGGGCCATAAAATAATTCTTCAGAATTGAATCAATTTAGAAAGTTGGAAGGGGCTGCAGAAAGAAATTGTGTGATATGAAACATATATATGGGGCACAAGCTTGGTGACTTTCAAAAACAAACTGCAAATGAGATGAGACTAAGAGATATTTTGAGCTAGAATTTTTTTCTGCCACACTATCAGAAAATCCTTGTTTCCTTGTTGGAGAAGTTGACAGATTTTAAATGTAGGTAAGTTGAAAATAGGCCTGCTGTGAAATGGATGAAACAAAGCCACCTTCAGTAAAAGACGCTCAGCTGCATTGAGTGTCATACAAATACTATTTTACAATGCAAAGGAAAGTTAGTAGGATATCATTGCCTTCTGACAAAGGCTGCTCTCAATCTCAAGTTGACATTAAGTTCAAAATATTCACTTTGGACTAAGAATTACATCATTACACTGTTACTCAGCTATCACAATATGACGACACAACAATACTTAAGAGCACTTAAGTCCGAACTGCTTAGTAGTTTCTATTTGAGCTTCACATGAGCAGCACCCATTGACTATAACACATTATAAAAGTCATTTTTTTAATATATCAGTTATTAAAGCTGCATACACAAAACAGCTGTAAACTGATTTTCAACTATCTCAAATGAAAACTTACTGCAAATGCATTGGTTTCTTGTCAGAAAAAGAACAGAAGTAAACAGTTTACTGTGGTGATGCTGGCTCCAATTTTGGCACATTCCAGAGTTGTACAAGTAAGGTATGTGACACAAATTGGACAATGTTATTACTATAAATAGTCTACACTATTTGATATTGCACAGCATACAAAAAGTATGGCTGGGCAACAAAGGGCTTTTACCTTAGATTAGGAATCGCTTTGCAGCAGAGCTTGAAATTGAGCAGGTAAAAATCTCGAGAAAGCCAAGTGGAGTTGTGGTTTGTAAAAACAAAATAAGCTACCTGATAATATGATATTCGGCTGTCATGAAGTGGTTTATTTTAATTCAACCATCACTACTAATTAGTTTCTTTTATTTAAACAGGTATCACACATCATTTGATTGAAAGCTGGTCAAACAGAATTACGTTAAGAGTGAATGTTTCAGAATTTATTTCTGCAAAGACAAATAGGGCTTGAAGTGACACAAAGCTGACGTAGAACGCTATACTCGTTATCAGGGCTCGGTCACTGGCTGTAAATTGCATGTAACATTGAGGGGAGAATTAAGGTGTCTTCAAACCTATTGCTGTGGTAATAAATGTCCAATTTACTCTTCTCAGGTATGCCTGAGTTAGTAGCAAGTTAATTCTATTTGCCTCGGTGTTATAAACTTCAGTCAACATCAATTCTCACTCGAAGATAAGGGGCTCCATTTTAGCACCCGCGATCGGGTGAGTTCCTGGCAGAGAGAGATGCATCGCAGAGGGCACTACCCTCGCCACAGGGTCCACAGACCGAGGCTCAGCTTCCTGGACCTCTGAGCAGCAGTGCACACGGAGGCTCAGAGTCACTCGACATGTAGTCGTGGACATCTGCAGCCTCCTTCATGCCGAGCTGCTCCCGGCTGGCCCGAGCACCATCTTCTTACCTGTCGCTGTCAAAGTCACCACTGCCCTCAACAACTTCTCCTCCGCATCCTTCCAGGGTGCAACCGGGGACATCGCCGACGTCTCTCAGTCGTCTGAACAAAAGAGCCCTGCAAATACACCTACACCCACTTTGCAGTGACACAATGGGTGGCATCAGGTGTGGGTCTTCATTGTGATCCTCAGGAAAGGGCATTATTGCACAAACTAGACAAGATTCGCAAAGACGTGGCAGTAGTGGTGCCAATATATTTAATGTGAGTTGGTCAGAAATTAAATATAAGTAAAAACCATGACAAACCCTCAAACACCCTTGTGCATCCCCTTCATGCTCATGACACGTTTGCCTTACGCTGCCCACTGCACATATGTGATGCATGCCCTGTGGCTGCAGCACAGGTAGTGGCAGGTTGAGTGAGGCTGACTGTGAAAGAGATGCAGGAGAGGGTGAGTATGAGACAGAGCCATGAGATTGTATGAGGATTGGGTTGAGTGGTAGTGGTGGGATGAGTATTGGCGAGGTGAGTAAGTGCAGGTAAGATGAGGATGAGGTTTGAGTGGGTGTGAGGGGTGATGTGACAGATTAGTGTTGGCAGTGCAGAAGGAGATGTGGGGTGGGGGCGGTGATGTGGCAGACGGAGTGTAGGGGAATGAGTAAGTGTACTCACTTCGGCTGACCTACTTAGGTCATTGCAGCGCCTCCTGCACTGTATGCAGGTGCGCGATATGTTGGTGGTGCAGGTGACTTCCTCTGCCACCTCGAGCCAGGCCTTCTTGGTGGTAGAGGCAGGCCGCTTCCTCCCGCCCGCCGGGGGGAAGATCTCTGTCCTCCCCCTCCTCCTCACCCCATCCAATGATACTTGGAGTGAGGCATCATTAAACCTGGGAGCAGCCTTCCCCCTGGGCTGCTCCATGCTGTAATTTTTCCTATTTCTTGCAGCATCAGTCAGTGGAGGACTGCCCCTTTAAATAGAGCTCCTCCAGCTGACAGACCTTACTGCGCATGCGCAGTCTGCCCGTTGCGCAGCTCAGCAGTGGGGAACCCGGAACAAGAGGTAAGTGGATCCAATCAGCCTGCGATTGCACGCGGGGCAGACTGATTTCACCGGGCACGTTACCCACGTGCCCAATCGCCCCCCCCACCGCCGCGAACCCGCCGCCATGGTAATATCGGGCCCAAGGACTCAGTATCAGAGCAACCTCAGCTATGATCGAGTCCTGCTCTCCAGCGACATATGATTCCTGCACAGGTGATTGCTGGCTCCTCCTGTGAGATATGCATACTTTCTTTTCTTTTGTGCATCCAGTGTCGTAATTTATTCAAGTTTTTTTGATCTTTACTGCTGTGTATTAAAATTTTATTGCCACTTATGTACAACAGAAGTTCAATCGTTTGTCTGTACTCTACAGTAATCAAATAGATGGCATCAACTGGATGAAATGTTTGTACAGATCTCTCTCTGACTCTTCCCTCCTTATGTGAACTGCAGCCAGTCCAGTGTGATGCAGACAATTACAACAAACACATACTAACCAAACTTGTACATAAAGTCATGAAGGAAGCAAAAAAATAATTACCTTCATCCTGAAGTTCTACTTATTGAACTCCTGGAGTCCAGACTATGAGCCACACTGGGAAATCATCAGGTGATGGGTCTGCAAGTTATTACAGATCTAGAGTGCATTAAACCCTCAAAAGTATTAGTTGCTCTCCTGGCTTGCCCCAAGTCTGCACTTGTGTGCTTAGTTTCATCTGGACAAACTAGGTGAGCTGTCGGAGAGAAAGTGAACGATGGGCAGCAGGATACCCAGTAATCAAGAAATGCAAATAATATTTGCATTTATATAACACCTTATGCGTCAGTGATTCACACAATGTATTTCAGCAAACACTGAAACATTAGGTCGATCAGCTGAAAAAAGGGGGGGGGGTGCTAGGGACAAAGGACCAAGTAGGAGAGAAATTAAGTGATCTTAACTGGTGTTAAAAAGAGATAAGTAACACAAGTGGAATAAATTAGGCATGAAGAAATATAAACCCAAAATCTGGATGTCAGCTACAAGATTCTGAAACAAGATTCCTATGGAATGTGCAAGATTGTGGGCCAAATCTCATCTCCCACTTGTGTTGATGTACAATATCCTGGTATGGCTCATACACATCTTCGGATCAATGTAGGCTCAGAGATGCTGCGAAATATACACGAGTACTTTACTTTCAGCAGCAGTGAGGCTTTTCAGGGATATCTTGCTTCAGAAGGAAGGAAACCTTCTTTATGTGATCAATGGCTGCACCTGATCCCTCAACTAAGGAGACTGACAATAATTACTTCTATAGATACCTGGCACTCTATCCCCCAATCTGATTAGCAGGAGTAGGTCTTAAAACACCTAATCTTGCCGGAGAATCTCTTCTGCAGGCATCAATCCAATTCAAGTATTTATTCAACGTGGAATATCTGATACAGGTTCATAAAATCTAGAAGGACCTTGAAACAGTAACAAAAAAATAGCAAAATCGAAAGCAGTAACCTGTAACTCCACCAACCAAGAGAAAGATATCTCAAACTTCTACGGTACTGTATGACACCATTTTTTTTTGCTCTTGGGATGTGGGGAACACTGGCAAGGCAGTATTTATTGCCCATCTCCTAGTTACCTTTAAGGCATTAAAAATCAACCACGTAGTGTCTGACTGCAGTCACATGTAGGCCAGATCAGGTAGGCATTTGTGAACTAATTGGGTTTTTACAGCAATCTTGCAGCTTTCACAATCACTTTTTCTTGTGCGAATTCAATTTCGCAACTTGCCGTGATGGGGTTTGCACTCTCGACCTCCAGATTGTTAGAGAATAACCACTAGGCTACCAGACCCAGACATGGCTCAGTTGGCAGCATTCCTGCTCCAGAATTTGAAAGGAAAGAAGTTACATTGTTGGAAGTGTCTTCCTCTGGATGACACATGAAACTGAGGGAACCAAGTGTCTGCCAAGATGAGCATTAAAGATCCCATGGCTCCATTCAAAGAAGAGCAAGGCATCCTGGCCAACATTCATTTCTCCAAAAACAGATGAACTGATCAAACATATCTTTGCTCTTTGTGGAATTTTGCTGTGAGAAAACTGGTTGCCATATTTGCCTACACAACAGTAGTCATTGCACTTTAAAGTAATTCATTGTACTTGAAACCCTTTGAGACATTTCTAAAAGATGTGTTAAGACGTTATGTTAATGCAGGTCTTTTTGTACAAGACTGGAGCAACTCCAGAGTGAAGGAATATATATTATACTGGCACTATCTGATCATGCAGCAACACTAGACAAAAATCTTCAGAAAAATTATCCTTATTAACATACACATAAATCCCAGTATTGACGGAAAGAAAAAAACTGCAATTGGTAGAAATATGTAGCATTTAAAAAAAGATATTAACATTCCAAGTAGAGATCCTTTATCAGAACTCATTTCTCAATGGACCATTACAGCCTTTCATCGCATCATTCCTGGCTGAATTTGAACTAAGGTCCCACAGGTATAAGGTCTGTGTCCAATCCACCCACCACAAATGTTATACGTGCTGATTTGCAAGGTCATCTATTATGTAATTCCACCAATGGAGAAAAAGGAGATTATCAGGCAAACTGATGTATTGGTGATGAAACCCTGGGAAAGAATGAAAGCATTATATTGGAAGTCCAAAAGCATTAAAAATCTTGTGCTGGAAGAATGAACACAATTCCAACACAAAAATAAACTACCAAACTAAAACTGACACACGGTACAATTTGCTGCATACTATTGGATCAAATCAAATAGCTCACAAAACATTCGTAGATGCCAAGTTTGACATGACCTTCTGTGATGTCACAGAGTACAAGTGAATATGGTGAAATGTCTGCATGATCTATGTGCATTAAATTTGTATTTCAAATGGAGTAAATTTCTTTCATATTTCCCAGCGACTAAATTGAAATTATTCAATTCAATCTAATGCAACCAGAATAACATTTACTTACAATGTGTCAATATAGGATACTGTGAACGAAACTGCTGAATCACAGTCCACAAATGAAGGAGACAGTGCAACTCACGTAAAAGAGTTACGTAGAAATACATAGAAATTACAACATGGAAACAGGACATTCCACCCAACCAGTTTGAGTCTGTATTAACCCTCCATGCGAGCAAATAACTGTAATCAAATTTATTTGCTCTGTTCCTTTATCCTTTCATGCACTTATCCAATCTAATCTTGAATGTTGACAGAGTTTCTATCTCAATTTCTAACCTTAGAATTAAATTCCACAGTATTTTAAGGAGCTGCATCAGAATGGAAGAATGTGATTAATGGGGTGTCTCAGGTATAGTGCTTAGGCAACTCCCATTTACAGTGTACATAAATGACTTTGGAACATCAACAAAAACAAAGCTATCTAAGTTTGCTGATGATATTAAACTGGGGTGAGGAGGCAGCAAATGACAGGCTGAAGTGGAACAAATACAGAGGGATCTAAACAGATTGGGGTGCACTGCTGACAGGTGGAAGATACTATTTAATGCGGCCAAATGCAAGGAGATGCAACTGGGGAACGAGAATTAGTAGTGGGAAAAAGAAGTCCACAAAAGCTTGCATTTGCATAGCACCGTCCATGTATAGAAATGTCCCAAGGCGCTTTGCAAATAAGGAAATGGACACCAAACCAAGAAAGGAGATTGGGAGGGGTAACCCTAAACTTGGTTGAAGAGATAAGTTTTGAGAAGGATTTTAAATGTGGTGAGAGAGATGAAGAAGTTGAGATTTAGGAATGGAGTTCCAGAGTAGGACCAAGGCAGCTGAAGGCTGTGCCACTAATATACAGGTTTCTTATGTGCAGAATAAATGCAGCAGCCATCAATGTCAAATGCAGGATCCCATTTATATGACACCTACATAAAACCCTTATATGCTACTGTTAAAAAGTTTGATCCAAAGTGGCGAATTATTTTTGTTGTGTAGTATGTAACAGACCCTAAAATGCTTAAAGGCAGCAATCAGGGTACTTGCGATATCATGAGACGACAAACATTTGTATTTAATATAGTGCCCTCAATAAAGAAAAATATCCCAAGGCACTTCACTGAGGCATAAGGTAGGGTGACAAAAAACTTGGTTAAAAAGATGGATTTTAAGGAGGGTCTTAAAGGAGAAGAGGAAGGTGGAGGAACAGAGTGATTTAGGGAAGGAATTCCAGATGCATGGCTGCCAATTGTGGGGTGAAGGGAGATAGGGATGCACCGAAGACTGGAATCAGAAGAATGGAGAATACGGGAAGAGGGGGTGTTGTCGGGCTGAAACAGATATAAAGACATGGATGAGAATTTTAAAATTGAGGCATTGAGGGAATTAGAGCCAATGTAGGTCATGAGGATAGGAGTGATGAGCAAGCGCAATTGCTGTAGAATGTAATCACAGTATCAACATTTCTAAAAATGTTATTACTCATGGAGGCACTGGGGTCTGAAATCCAAGACATGATAACAGCTGGTTTCAAAGCTCTTGAAGACAACCATCATGAAGGATTTCAAAAACTCAGTCTAAGTAGATTCCATGCTCTTCCAGATCAGCTGGCAACTTGATGACTTGTCTTCCAATGGCAGTTTGCATGCAATAACACAGGACAGACCGTCACCAGCAACTTTCTATTATATGCCTCTCACTAATGGCTGAAACAGTTCCATAAACCATGCAGCCCACCACAGCCAGAACAGAACAGTCCATTCCTACCACACATGCAGGACCATCTAGGACTGCAATGTGTAGTAGAAATGGCCAGTGGAATTACAAAGGACCTTAGGAGATCTCTCCAAAAGCTTCTGCACCAGCTTCTCCAACACTGGAAGATCACAGTGCATTAGTGGAAATATCACAAATGGATAGCACAGCAGCACATCACATTCACCATTACTTCAGAAAAACATAGTACATCAAGGTAAAAATTACACTCAACATTTTTTTTTAAAAGTGTTCTTTGTTTTTTCATAAAATAAATCAATACCAATAAGGAATGTTTCTACAGCAGAAAAAAAACATGAAATGAAACTTAAAAGAACTGTGACATCATGGAATTAGTCATCGATTTAGACAAGTTGAGTGAGTGGGCAAATATATGGCAAATGCAGTATAATATGGATAAATGTGAAGTTATCCACTTTGGAAGGAAAAACAGAAAGGCAGAGTATTATTTAAATGGTGATAGACTGGGAAATGTTGATGTTCAAAGGGACCTGGATGTCCTTGTACACCAGTCACTGAAAGCAAACATGCAGGTGCAGCAAGCAGTTAGGAAGGCAAATGGTATGTTGGCCTGCATTGCAAGAGGATTTGAGTACAGGAGCAAGGATGTCTTACTGCAGTTTTACAGGGCCTTGGTGAAACCATACCTGGAGTATTGTATGCAGTTTTGGTCTCCTTATCTGAGGAAGGATGTCCTTGCCATGGAGGGAATGCAGCGAAGGTTCACCAGACTGATTCCTGGGATGGCAGGAATGAGAAGAGATTGGGTCGACTCGGCCTGTATTCACTCGAGTTTAGAAGAATGAGAGGGGATCTCATTGAAACATATAAAATTTTGACAGGGCTAGACAAACTGTATGCAGGGAAGATGTTTCCCCTGGCTGGGGTGTCCAGAATGAGGGGTCACAGTCTCAGGATATGGGATAGGACATTTAGGACTGAGATGAGGAGAAATTTCTTCACTCAGAAGGTGGTGAATCTATGGAGTTTTCTACCACAGAAGGCTGTGGAGGTCAAGTCACTGAATATATTTAAGAAGGAAATAGATAGATTTCTAGACACAGAAGGCATCAAGGGGCGTGGGGAGAGAGCGGGAATATGGTATTGAGATAGAGGATCAGCTTTCCAACTGCTGCCTCTTGGCCCCTCCACTGCCTCTGTGTTGTCAGAATGCTTATCTCTCATCCAGTCTTGGATGAGCCACAGTTTCCTCCACCTGAACATTGGGAAGGCCAAAACCATGGTCTTCGGCCCCTGCCACAAACTCCATACGCTCACCACCAACTCCATTGTCTTTCCCAGCCACTATCTCAGGCTGAACCAAACTGTTCGCAACCTTAGAATCATAGAATATTACATAGAAGGCTATTTGGCTCATCATGCCTGTGCAGGTTTTTGAAAGAGCTATCCAATTCGTCCCTCTCCCTCACAATTTGTGGGCTGCTGCTTAAACATAAGCATTTGTGGTGACAACTGGTGCTCTTCTCACCATAAGTGCCAACCATTAGCATTTCACAATAATTGTCACTGTTTTTGGGGATCAGCCAGTATGTCAATCTTTCCTGACAACAATCAGCATAGGCCAGGCCCTTGGCCACTCAATACTGTAGGAACAGTGCACTGTAAAATTACCTGAGGGGTTGCTTTCAAGATTTGTAAACTGCCTGAGGATGCCTATAAAATATGGAATTCAGTTGTTGAACTAAGTGTATGGGAAATGAATAGTTAATACAGGCTTCAAAACATTAATTACAGGCATTTAAGCAATCAAGTCGTAAAGTCATTTTCCTTCACTCAGATCGAAGGAAGAAGCAGTTAGTGAGCCATACGAGGTCACAACCCCTTATATTTGTGTGGGTCCCTTTAGTAAAAGCAAGGCTGAAAGGTAAGATGGGTTGCAAAAGTGGAGTACACCTTGTCTGGGAGATCCATGCCTCAGTACTGAGTTGTTGGGGATGATTGGCACAAAAAGGGCAAGCCCTTCTGAAACATGGGTCCTTCAGAAGCAGAGTTTTTCTTTGTCTTTGGTAGAAGGAGCAGTCTTTCTTAGTCTCTGTGTGAATCAGGAGACTTTTATTTCCTTTATTCTTCTTCTGTAAGAACTTTTACCTAGCGGGTCTAAGACGTATCCTTACCAGTGCAAGGTATCTTTAAGGATAGAGTGTCAGAGGTTAGAAGATAAATTGTGGCTGCACTAGCCTATTACAGGCAGAGCTAAAAGTGTCATTTAATTGCAAATAGTCTGAGATCAAGAAAGGTGAGAGGGAAGCCAGTTTAGATATAGTCATTCATATGTAAGGTAGGTTCAATTGGAACAGAAGATCCAAGTGAAACAAATAACCCTACTGTGAAGGAGTTTGTTGACTCAACACTCCAGAAGCTAATGCCTATGTCCCATGGAAGGAAGGAGATTCAATCAACCACGCCGTTTGTGAGGATGAACTCATGTAAGCTCTGAACGTTGTTAATCCCAAACATAGACTGGCTATTCAAAGCTGTTAGCTTATCAGCTATCTAACGAATTATTATTAAAGTAATCGCACCGATTTATAACCGCAAACTCTGATCACTGTTATAGTTAATACTCAACATTTGTTAGCACTGATTTTACAGTGATATACTGAATTACCTATGTAACTTTTGCTATTCATGTTAAGTAACTCTGTCCATTAATGATTACCTACTCAGCTGCTACGTAACTCTGATTATATGTCTTTTAAGCATTTGTGTACCCAACTTCCAGTTGTGATCTGTAACCAATAAATAGTGTTTAGTGCACAACTTGTGGTCTGACTTCTTCCTTGATGATTTGGCTAGAAAGAGTTAATTAATTCACTCAGCAGCTTAGGATAACCTAATTGAGGGTTAGTAAATTAAATTCATTCAATCTGAACTGGTTAATGCAAGACAGTTTGGCGATGATATAACATTGTATTGTGCAGTGGTGTTCACAACTGCAATACTCAGTATAATTTTCCACTTTCATTATCAATTTAGTCATATTATGATCACCATTCCCAAGATGCTCCCTTACTACCAGTTTGTCAACTATTTTTGATTTGCAATCATAAAAGTTGAGTATCACCTGCTCTGTTGTTGGATGGAAGACATGCTGTTTTAGGAAGCTATCTCTAAGTGCTGCTCAAAGCAGGATGAGGCCGGATGTAGCAACTATTTCTGAGCAGGGAAGAGGAAATGCCATTTATGACGCACCAGATCGCCCTTCCTATTAGTTGGCTGATGAGGATTATAAAAAGCAACAAAAGAATAATAACAAAAAGTGCACAGAAGCAGTGAAAAAACTTTGCAGATGGTACCAGTAGTAGTAGCAATGGCTTTTATCAGTACATCAAAAAGAGAGTGTGGTAAAAAGAGGTGGGCATATTAAGAACATATTTAGGTATTACACTAGCAGAGGGTAACGACACACTGGAATTTCTAAATGAATACTTTGGCCTTTACAGCTGAGAAAGAGGATATGATACTAGTGGCAAGACTACAGATTAGTTAAGGAGACAAAGCTTAAAGGCATTAATATGGAAAAAATAAACTGTCATGGATAAAATAATGGCACTGAAGCTAAACAAATAATCCAGGCCCAGATGGTTTCCATCTGAAGCCACCAAAAAATTGGGGATTCATCAATACATTTTTGTCAAGTTTGGCATCTTAAACCACTCTCATATGTGAGCCCTCACTCCCTATGCCCAATGTGTGCTTTGGTTTGTCCAATATCTAGGTAATTTGTAGCAGGATAGAAGGCCTCAGAATATTAACATTTATGGTGGTTGTTTGTCAGTGACTGAAGTGATTGAGAGATTCCTGACTGTAATGATGAAGCATGGCTACATTGGAGAGTTTGAGATTATCGATGACCACAGAGGTGGAAAAAGTGTTGTTAATCTCACAGGTAAACCGAACAAGTGTGGTGTCATTAGCCCCAGATTTGATGTTCAAGGATCTAGAAAGATGGCAAAATGGTCGACTACCTTCCCGTCAGTTTGGGTACCTCATTCTAACAACCTCAGCTGGCATCATGGACCATGAAGAGGCCATGCGAAAAATACAGGAGGAAAAATCCAAGAATTCTTTTTCTAAATTGTGAAATAAGTCTATAATAAAATATTGATGAGATTCTCTGCCCTACCTATAAGTCTCTGATGGCTTGACATGAACTACCCAGTTTGAACGAGAAAGAATGCACTTGCATTTATATAGCACTTTTCATATCCTCAGGATGCCTTTAAGTGATTCACAGCCAATTAATTACTTTTCAGTGTAGTCACTGTTACGTAGACAAACGCAGCAGCTAATTTGGACAGAGCAAGGCCTCACAAACTGCAATGAGATAAATGATCAGCTAAGCTGACATGGTGAGAAATACTTTTCAATATATGAATGGGACAAAGGAAATGTAAACGTGGTCTAAAACTCAAAACAAGCTGTCAAAATATGTATTTGAATAAAACCCACAAGATGCTTGAAATAAAAACAGAAAATGCTGGAAATACTCAGCAAGTCAGGCAGCATCTGTGGAAAAAGAAACAAAGTTAACGTTTCAGGTTGAGGAACTTTCATTAGAGGTGGAAGAAGTTAAAGATTTAACAGTTTTTAAGCAAGTACAGAGCAAGGCAAAGGTGGAGCGGGAGGAAGGAAAGAAGAAAACAGAAGGTCTGTGATAGGGTGGAGGGCTGGAGTGAATAAATAATAAAAAGGGACAATGGTGCAAGGAAGGAGAGTGGTAATGGGACAAGCAAAGAAACAAAAGATGGCTCTAGAAGAGCTGTAAATGGCAACATCAGAACCATTACCAGCACCTGCAGTCCAAAAAAATGGGAGCAGTGGTTATGATCTGAAGTTGTTGAAATCAGTGTTGAGTTCAAGAGGTTGTAAAGTGCCTAATCAAAAGATGAGGTACTGTTCCTCAAGCTTCATTGGAACACTGTAAGAGGCAGAGGACAGAAAGGTCAGAGTGGGTGTGGGACGGGGAATTAAAACGGCAAGCGACTAGAAGTTCAGGGTCACGATTGCAGACTGAGTGGAGGTGTTCAGCAAAGCGATCACCCAATCTGCGTTTGGTCTCCCCAATGTAGAGGAGACCACATAGTGAGCAGTGAATACAATATACTAAACTGAAAGTAAATCGCTGTTTCACCTGGAAGGAGTGTTTGGGGCCCTGGACAGTGGGAAGGGAGGAGGTGAAAGGGCAGGTGTTGTATCTCCTGCGCTCGCACAGGAAGGTGCCGTGGGGAGGACAGCGGGTGTTGGGGGTGATGGAAGAGTGGACCAGGGTGTCACGGAGGGTGCGGTCCCTTCGGAATGCTGAAAGGGGAGGGGAAGATGTTGTTAGGTGGTGGAATCGCGCTGGAGGTGGCGGAAATGGCAGAGGATGATACTTTGAATGTGGAGGCTGGTGGGGTGGAAGGTGAGGACAAGGGAGGCCCTGTCATGATTCTGGGAGGGACGGGAAGGGGTGAGGGCAGAAGTGAGGGAAATGGGATGGACACGGTTAAGGGCCCTTTCAACTACAGTGGAGGGAGATCCTCGGTTGGGGAAAAAGACATATCGGAAGCACTGGTGTGGAAGGTGGCATCGTCAGAACAGATGCAATGGAGATGGACAAACTGGGAGAATGGAATAGAGTCCTTACTGTATGCTTGCATTTAAATTTGAATGGCATGACCTCTTCCTCAGTTCCCTGACCAGCTGAAATGTCTATGTTCTGAAGCTTTTTTATATCCAAATAAGTTAGGTCATTTTCTGTGAATTAACTTCATGTGCGCTGTAACATTTTGAGATTTCTTTTCCAATTTAGCCCAAAAGGGATTTTTGTTTATGTTATTGTCTTGTAATGAAGTTAGAGTAAGCTTACAAAGGTTCAACTCCCATAGATACTCATGCTAATGAGAACATTGTTTAGATTGGGTCCTAGGTGGAATAGCAGCTGGGCCAGCTGCTATAGACTGTTTAATGTTGCATATTGCATGAGTCTTGAGATAACATTGCTTGTTAAGAGCTAGTCGTAGGGTCCTAGGTATTTCATGCCATTACGACAGAATGAGTTTCCATTCTGATACATGTGGTGGGGGGTAGGGGGTTTAGCTGGACAGACAATGCAAGCACCATGAGCACCCACACCAAGCTTTGGCTGGGGGTGGGGGGGGGGTGGGGTGGGGGGGAGTGGGGATTGGTTCATTCAAGGTAGGAATCTTGATTGGCAGTTTGGTGGCCCAATGTTTGTCAAACAGAGTTGAGGGAGGGGTCAGAAGACTCTGCTGCTCGCTCGCTCACTTGGTCTCAAGGCAGTCTCGGATAATCAAAGATGCAGTGATCGCTTGTTCTCTAGTCAGGCATGGAGCCTGACATGCTCCAGGCTGAAGTTAGGAACAGTTATGGCCTGCAAGAGAAAAGGTTGGTGCCAGTTAGTTCACTAGTAAGTGAATTTATCCTATAGCAGAGGCAGAGTTGTGCATTTTTATTGCTTTACAGGACAAAGAACGGCAGGAAATAGATATATTTCACTGGAAAACTGTATTCTACTCATTCACTAAATTTATGTAAAATAAATCAGTTGGTTGGTTTACAATTGGCCTCGTCACAATGGAGTGCTTTTCAGTCCACTTTCCGAAAAGAGAGAACACACATGCGAGATCACAGCATCCAGTACACACATTGAGGGGTCTAACGTTACAATCCCTGGGTCACGTTATCATTTAACTAGAAATTGAGTAGGAAAGTATTACTCCAGATCATAGGGGACATGAGATCCACATTTGGGAATAACCAGCAATGCAGAACATGAGAGAATATCTACTGTAAATTTGAGTGAATTTGCATCATGTATTATGACAAAGAAAGAAGCCAATGCCACGATACATCATGAGCAAAAATACTTAATTTTTGTCACAGTTATAACATTCTAAAGCTGACAGGATTTTGGGATAATCCTGGAGGATTGGAAGGCAGCGACGTCACATGCTTATTCAAAAAAGGAAGAAAGGACAAAGCAAGGAACTACAGACCAGTGAGTTTAACAGCAGTAGTGGAAAAGTTGCTAGAATCTATCATCAGGGACAGAGTAAGTCAGCACTAGGAGAAGTATTAACTGATTAGAGAGAGTCAGCATTGTTTTATTAAGTATGGGTTGGATGGGGTTTTTCACTTCTGCAACACCAATCTGAGATTTCCCTCCATTCGTTTTAATGGACAGGAGTGGAAAGCACCAAAATTATGTCTAACTAACCTAGCAAAGTTCTTCAACAGCCACTGAGATGGTAGATAGAGGAAGATCAATAGGTATCACATATATGGATTTTCAGAAAGCATTTGATACAGTTCCACAAAAGAATGCTTGCTAAAATTAAGGCAATCTTGTGGAAACTGGTTGGAAAGTGGGAGGCAAGAGTGTTGGGAGAAATAGTACACTCTCAAATTTGCAAGTAGTCACAATTGGTTGAACCCAAGAACCTCAGCTTTTCACACAACATAAATGGCTTGGATTTGGGAATAGAGAAGAGTATGTCCAAATTTACAGATGATACTAAGCCAGGAAATATAATGAATTATTAAGAAGAAAGCAGAAAATTGTAAGACAAAGGTTGTGAGTAAGCAGAATAATGACAATTTCAAGTAAATTGTATTACTTTTGGACACAAGAATGGCAGATGGGTGTACAATCTATATGGGGAACCTTGGGGGGAATAAACAAACAAAGGAATTTAGGAATTCACTTGTATGAACGAGTTTGTGGGTGCAAAAAATGTTTTAAAAAGGCAAATGAGATGCTGGGTTTCATCACAAGAGATATAGAATATAAAAGCAGAGAACTGCTACTGCAAAGCAGACCGCATTGGTCAGACTATATTTGGAATATTGTGATTAGTTTAAGGCGCTTCATCTTAGGAAAGATGGCTGTGGAGAAAGTCCAGTAAGAATTCTCGAGAATAATAGGGATGAAGGGGTCGAACTATGATGGTTGACATGGTAAATTTGAATTATATTCTTTGGAGACGATCTGATTGAGGTGTTTAAAATAATGAAAGGAATTGACAGGGTAGATGGGGAATGACTCTTTCCACTGGTAGGTAAATACAGAACAAGGAGACATAACGTTAGAATTTAAGAAAAGTTAGTTGAAAGTGAATCCAGGAAAAAAAAACTTCACACAAAGAGTTGTGAAGTTTGCAATACACTGCCATGGAAGCTGAGCAGAGATAGTCAGCCAGAAGTGCAGAGTAGATGATCCATCTCGGCCTCCTCCCGATATCCCCACCATCACAGTAGCCAGTCTTCAGCCAATTCGATTCACTCCACGTGATATCAAGAAACAGCTGAGTGCACTGGATACAACAAAGGCTATGGGCCCCGA
Organism: Heptranchias perlo; assembly: GCF_035084215.1. Classification (NCBI taxonomy): domain Eukaryota; kingdom Metazoa; phylum Chordata; class Chondrichthyes; order Hexanchiformes; family Hexanchidae; genus Heptranchias; species Heptranchias perlo. The sequence goes on along the minus strand of NC_090331.1, from coordinate 42,388,959 downwards.
CAACACCCCGGCTGTAGTGCTGAAGGCTTGTGGTCCAGAACTAGCCGCGCCTCTAGCCAAACTGTTCCAGTACAGCTACAACACTGGCATCTACCCGACAATGTGGAAAATTGCCCAGGTATGTCCTGTCCACAAAAACCAGGACAAATCTAATCCGGCCAATTACCGCCCCATCAGTCTACTCTCAAACATCAGCAAAGTGATGGAAGGTGTCGTCGACAGTGCTATCAAGCAGCACTTACTCACCAATAACCTGCTCACCGATGCTCAGTTTAGGTTCCACCAGGACCACTCGGCTCCAGACCTCATTACAGCCTTGGTCCAAACATGGACAAAACAGCTGAATTCCAGAGGTGAGGTGAGAGTAACTGCCCTTGACATCAAGGCAGCATTTGACCGAGTGTGACACCAAGGAGCCCTAGTTAAATTGAAGTCAATGGGAATCAGGGGGAAAACTTTCCAGTGGCTGGTGTCATACCTAGCACAAAGGAAGATGATAATGGTTATTGGAGGCCAATGATCTCAGCCCCAGGACATTGCTGCAGGAGTTCCTCAGGGCAGTGTCCTAGGCCCAACCATCTTCAGCTGCTTCATCAATGTCCTTCCCTCCATCATAAGATCAGAAATGGGGATGTTTGCTGATGATTGCACAGTGTTCAGTTCCATTCACAACCCCTCAGATAATGAATCAGTCCGTGCCCACATGCAGCAAGACCTGGACAACATCCACGTTTGGGTTGATAAGTGGCAAGTAACATTTGAGCCAGACAAGTGCCAGTAAATGACCATCTCCAACAAGAGAGAATCTAACCACCTCCCCTGACATTCAACTGCATTACCATCGCCGAATCCCCCACCATCAACATCCTGGGGGTCACCATTGACCAGAAACTTAACTGGACCAGCCACATAAATACTGTGGCTACAAGAGCAAGTCAGAGGCTGGGTATTCTGCGGCGAGTGACTCACCTCCTGACTCTTTCCGCCATCGACAAGGTGCAAGTCAGAAGTATGATGGAATACTCTCCACTTGCCTGGATGAGTGCAGCTCCAACAACACTCAAGAAGCTCAACACCATCCAGGACAAAGCAGCCCGCTTGATTGGCACCCCATCCACCACCCTAAACATTCACTCCCTCCACCACCGGCGCACAGTGGCTGCAGTGTGTACCATCCACAGAATGCACTGCAGCAACAAGCCAAGGCTTCTTCGACAGCACCTCCCTATACCGCGACCTCTACCACCTAGAAGGACAAGGGCAGCAGGCACATGGGAACAACACCACCTGCACGTTCCCCTCCAAGTCACACACCATCCCGACTTGGAAATATATCGCCGTTCCTTCATCGTTGCTGGGTCAAAATCCTGGAACTCCCTACCCAGCAGCACTGTGGGAGAACCTTCACCACACGGACTGCAGCAGTTCAAGAAGCGGCTCACCACCACCTTCTCAAGGGCAATTAGGGATGGGCAATAAATGCTGGCCTTGCCAGTGATGCCCACATCCCATGAACGAATATAAAAAGCTCATAGATACAAAGTCAATTGAGTTGTTTAGAAGAGAAACAGATACTTATTAAGTATGCACATCGAAGAATACAGAAACAAAGCAATGAATTGCGATGAAAAGGAGCTGCCATGAGCGAACAAAACATGGGCTAGCAGGATTGATAGGAATAAGAGTAGACCATTTGGCCTACATTCCTGAACCAAAAAACTGGTCACCTGCCTGTCCCCTCAGCCTGAATTTGGGCCTGCCACAGATATCTTCTCTTGTTCAGTGGCGTCAGCCACTCCCTCAAGCAGTCTGGTTGCCTGCTTCTTATGAAAATTGGCTCCCACAGGCCTACATCTACTAGCATGGTAGCGGAACCCAGGAGTCTAACAATGAAACTCCCTTATGCTCTGGACTGGATCTCTGTTTTACACACCTATTCTTCAATTTCTCTGGATATCCCTCCCCCGACTCCACCCCCCTAACCTCCCACTGGCTGCAGTTGCCCCTCACAGGTTACCCCTGTACTGCTTCATTTCCCTCCGCTGGACTGCATTCTCCGCTCTTCCCCACTTCCCCGCCCCACTAGCTGTATTTCTCCTCTTCTGATGGCTGGTCACTACATGCCTCAATCCTTCCACCTCCCGTTATCTTAATCCTCCTTTCTCAGCACTCCCCTTCTTCTCCTCTCACCTCTGCTGTCCCCTCTCTTCTCCATTCCCTCCCATTTTCTTCTCTTCCCCCTTTACCTCCTCCTCCTCCTCCTCCTCCACCACCCCCACCGCAACCACCCCCCCACCCCGACTCCTCTCCTCCTCCCTTCCTATTTGCTTCCTCCTCCTCCTTTCCCTTCCTTTCTCTTCCATGACACCACATTGGTTCCATTATACAGCAGTCAAACCCAGTTTGACCTGAAAAATTCAAATTGATCTTGGGGGCTCCCTGTCACACCACCAGGTGGTGCTGTAGAGCCTGTTGATCCCCAACTGCAGCCTCTTCTCCATAGCTGCAGTCTACAGCTGTGATCAAATTACTGAGCAAATTTTATTGGAAGTCATATTAACTTCTCTGGAAGAAAATTTTGTAGGTGTCAGATGTGAAATGACCATAGTGCTTGCCACTGGATTTATCCCCACAGAGTGCTCACGTTGTGCTGCTTCTCTTCCTGATTTGGTTGCTTCTTCTCCCTGCCTGGCTTGCCACTAAGGCTGCTGCTTCTGAATGTAGCGGATAGTGGCCACCACAGGTACCCCACGCTACCTGGTACTGCTGACTCGATTCTGTGGGGAGCACCTAGTACTGCCTGCTATACTGTCGCCACTCTGTGGGCAGCACCCAACTCCTCCTGCTGCTGCTTCTGCCCCAATTCCCTTCTGCAGATTCACTGCTCTGAGTTCTGTCACCCTGAGGATCTTGCCAAGTTCTATCAATCATTAGATATCTCAGACTCAAAGTATTGGAAAACAGGTTGCTCTCAGGATTATTTTATTCCTCTCGAAGGAGCAGAGTTCAATGGCTGTAACAAAATTTAAATTTAAAAAGGAAAGGAATAAACAGCTTCCATCCTGGTAAAAATTGAAAGGCAAGGGGGAGCCTTTAAAGGAATCCCTGTAGTTTAAAAGCCTGTTCCTTGCTGTAATCAGGAACTGGCTTTTGAACTGTAGAGATGGAATTCCCTAAAAGACTTCCCCAAAAATTTGAATAGAAATGCGAGGAACTAGCAGGGAACAGGGCAACCTTTGGGAGAGCATGGCACCGGTTCTGAGGCCAAAGTTGACCCTCCTTTGAAACATTAATCCTCTTCTGAAACTTCCAATGCCATCAGTTGAGTTATCCAACCTGTTTGAAGATCATTTATAGGGCAGGGAGAGATGGACAGCCTGAGTGGAAGTCAACACCGACGGTGCAAAAGGAGGTTGATATGGAGTGGGGAGGTTCGGGACCATGCCAGAGCAGGGAGGTCTGATCATTTTTAGGGGACACGAGGGGAGCACAGGGCCGGGTGGGAGCCTCATTCATGGGGAATTTCTCACGGCTAACGGCAACATAGTGAATGGGCATAAATCTTACAGGCAATAATTTTGGATCATTTTTGTAGTGGGAGTAGTGAGACTGGGCCATAATTATATGTACCTTCAGTTACATATTTAGTTTTTACCTCAAATTTTTTATGTCCATGGTTTGTAGGAAGATAGTAGACAACGTGTAGCACATTGGGGATAGGTATGTGGGGTTTTGCAGTTGTGGAGTTTAGCAGGAGTTGTGAGGATTGGTTGAGTTTTGGCAGCATTGGTGAATATTTCTGGGGCACGACAGTACTGTGGAAGGGAAACCTGGGATTTGGTAGCAATTGGGCAGTGAGATGTTTACTGGTTGATTCTTTATCGTCTGACAATAGTAGAGGAAACCTCGGGGTTTGGCAGCTATGAGGTCTGATTTTAATGTTATTTTTGTCAGTTTTTTCTTGCAGTTCTTTTGCCCAAGTTTGGTGAACTTGATTTGTGGGGAAATTTTTATTAAAATAGTCTAGTTGCAACAGTCACAGTAATAAAGTATGTCCTACTGCAGTATAGATCTGAATCTTGCAAAGAGCTGTTTTCTGGGACATGGAGCTGCATAGCTTGGACCCTAAGTTTGGATGTATCTGGATGAAAGGAAACTGCTAGCTGTCTGCATACATTGCACTATATCAAGTAAAAAGACAATGTTGGCTACCCTTACATAGGCAGACTTTCTGAAGCTTTTGATCTTTTTCCTCATCCACATTTGGATGTTGGAGATGACATTTAACCCGATGTCCACATTATGCCAAGCAACTGGCACATTTCTTCTGAGGGATGGGTGTTCTTGGATGCCAAAAAGGGCAACCTTACGTTGCCAGTTAAAGGAGAAGCTCTAAACATGCATCGAAGAATGGACCTGATCTGCTTACTCCTTCAGCCATTTCTCCTTCCTTGCAACAATTTGTGCATTCTTTTAAATAGCAGCTGAAGCTGCATTCCATTTTCCACCCTCACTTGCAGTGAGCAGGCACATCCAGCTCAAATGTCTCATATGCAAAATATGTGTCACACTTACACCTGATTGGCTCATACTTGTATTTATGAAAAAGCAACAAAATCGCAAACTGAACAAACAAATCTACCAATGAACAAGTACCAAGTGGGTATCAAAACTATCAATTAAAAGCTACAAATCAGCAAACCGCTACAAATAAAACAATTAGCAAGAAATTATAAAAGAGGCCGACAAAATCAATCAAAATATTTTGTAGAAAATCCTTTTAGCTGCCACTTTTGTCAATAACCAGAGGACATAGTACCCGAAATAAAGTTTGTAACATAAAAAACACAAATAAAACACATGCTTCACAACAAAATCATTAAGTTTACCCATACAGTTGCAATTTGTATGTTTGGAATCTCTCCAATGATGTTTTGTGTCAAAATCTGCTCCCTTTTCAGGTGCCTGGGACTTGAGTTCATTGAGCTTTCTACAGCTATCACTGACAGCTATCAGCAATTTTAACAGTAAGTTTTAACCAGAATTACATGAGCGTCATTCCACAAACATTCCATAGACTACAAGTCCCAGAATGAAGACTCCATTCTGAGTCTGATGAAGACCACAATTTAAAGAGGGAGAGGGGTGCATAATCATTCAAAATTCCTGAAAGTGTTAACAGCAAGACTAGCCATTCACATCCTGTGGAAAAGTATGTATGCTGTGTAATGCTACCTAGTGATGGAAAAATGACCGAGTGTTAAGACCCAGGGAGGCAATTAGTAGGATGAGTGAATACTTTTTTTTTGTACAACACAATGAGACAAACTAAATCATGAACTTTTGAACTATATACGAGGTAACTGTGACAGGAATAACAGTGTACTTCAGCATAAACATAACAACCTGCATTTATATGGCGCCTTTAACATAGTAAACGTCCCAAGGCACTTCACAGGAGCATAATCAGACAAAAATTGACACCGAGCCAATGAAGGAGACATTAGGATAGGTGATCAACAGCTTGGTCAAAGAAGTAGGTTTTAATGAGTGTCTTCAAGAGGGAGAAAGGTGGAGAGGTTTGGGGGGGAATTCCAGAGCTTCGGGCCTAGACAGCTGATGGCACGGCCGCCAATGGTGGGCCAAAGGGAGTTGGAGATGCACAACAGGCCAGAATTGGAGGAACACAGTGCTCTCAGAGGGTTGTAGGGCTGGAGGAGGTTACAGAGATAGGGAGAGGCGAGACCATGGAGGGAACGGAACACAAGGATGAGAATTTTAAATTTGAGGCATTGGTGGACCGGCAGCCAAAGTAGGCCAAGCGAGCACAGGAGTGATGGGTGAGTGTGGCTTGGTGCGAGTTAGGATACAGGCAGCAGAGTTTTAAAAGGACTTGTGTTATATGATAATACAATAGTAGTGAAATCATTCTACACATTATGTAGAATTAAGCAAGCCACTCTCACCACTTCTGCTCTTGGCTACAGCTCCATACCTAGGCTCAGACCCAGGAACGCCTCTTGTCACCCTGGACCATGTGCTCCCAGTTGACAGATAACAGGATACTGATTCTGCTAAATTCCTGCAGTGTCTTGATTATGGTGTAAGTCAGCACACATAGCTACTTGTTCTCACATGTCATAGGCTTATGATCAGGCCTGTACTTGAGTTGTCAGCTTTTTTGAAGTTGGTGGTCAGTTTTTACTAGTATGCTAGGTTGGGAAATATGTGTGATTGATGCGCTTCTTGCAAATCTTGAATATCACATAAGTCTCTTTATGCTGCAAGGAGACAAATGGGACCACCATCAGTACATAAGCACAGGTATCAATTGGGATATTGTGTCTCCGTTGCATGAATTACAAAACATTTTTATGCAAACAGTATGCACAGACATGTTGATTAAAAATAAGTTACAGATCACAGAATATATATGATCTGTACATACCAGTTGGTCTGCACCTCCCTCCAACCATACTAGGCCCAGCACTTTTGAGAGGCCTGCTCCCTTTTAATGCTGCTGAACACCATTTGGAAATAGTTAATTGCAATGGTCCACTACCTGTGCTATATCTCCCCCACCT